>NC_060195.1:3686163-3693663 GCF_021184085.1 Oncorhynchus gorbuscha | reverse complement strand
CCCGAACAATGTGAGGTTATTGTTGCTGTTATCTCAATGGGATTAAGAACGGACAGACTGTGACGTCTCTGTCTTAAAGACATGAAACACACTCTGACACGACACACACACACACACACACACACACACACACACACACACACACACACACACACACACACACACACACACACACACACACACACACACACACACACACACACACACACACACACACACACACACACACACACACACACACACACACCTCCATTCAGAACGACGTGTTGGCATAATGGAGGTTGTTTGTCACTCTGTGATGACAGACTGTGACGTCTCTGTCTTAAAGACATGAAACTCACTCTGACACAACATCATTTATCTGACAAATTACTTCTAATCTCAAGACTTCGTACACAGACATCCACTGTCCAACGCACGCACGCACGCACACACACACACACACACACACACACACACACACACACACACACACACACACACACACACACACACACACACACACACACACACACACACACACACACACACACACACACACACACACCTCCATTCAGAACGACGTGTTGGCATAATGGAGGTTGTTTGTCACTCTGTGATGTCACAGCGTTCTCATCCATCTGACGGCTTAAACAGCTTCTTATTGTTTCGGAGGGATTGATATGGAAATTGGTTTTAGATGGGTGTTGATACTGGGAGACATTACGTTTAAACAAAACGCTACTCTGCCACACAACAACAATTAATACAACTGCTACCCAAGGTTGGCTATCGCTCTCCTATTCTCTCTCTCTCTCTCTCTCTCTCTCTCTCTCTCTCTCTCTCTCTCTCTCTCTCTCTCTCTCTCTCTCTCTCTCTCTCTCTCTCTCTCTCTTTCTCTCTCTATCTGGTTGCCCTTTTCTCGTGGCAACAGGTCACAAATCTTGCTGCTGTGATGGCACACTGTGGAATTTCACCCAAAAGATATGGGAGTTTTTCAAAATTGGATTTGTTTTCAAATTCTTTGTGGATCTGTGTAATCTGGGGGAAATATGTCTCTCTAATATGGTCATACATTGGGCAGGAGGTTAGGAAGTGCAGCTCAGTTTCCACCTCATTTTGTGGGCAGTGAGCACATAGCCTGTCTTCTCTTGAGAGCCATGTCTGCCTACGGCGGCCTTTCTCAATAGCAAGGCTATGCTCACTGAGTCTGTACATAGTCAAAGCTTTCCTTAATTTTGGGTCAGTCACAGTGGTCAGGTATTCTGCCACTGTGTATTCTCTCTCTCTCTCTCTCTCTCTCTCTCTCTCTCTCTCTCTCTCTCTCTCTCTCTCTCTCTCTCTCACTCTCTCTCTATCTCTCTCTCTCCTCTCTCTCTCTCTCTCTCTCTCTTCTCTCTCTCTCTCTCTCTCTCTCTCTCTCTCTCTCTCTCTCTCTCTCTCCCCTCTCTCTCTCTCTCTCTCTCTCTCTCTCTCTCTCTCTCTCTCTCTCTCTTTCTCTCTCTCTCTCTCTCTCTCTCTCTCTCTCTCTCTCTCTCTCTCTCTCTCTCTCTCTCTCTCTCTCTCTCTCTCTCTCTCTCCTCTCTCTCTCTCTCTCTCTCTCTCTCTCTCTCTCTCTCTCTCTCTCTCTCTCTCTCTCTCTCTCTCTCTCTCTCTCTCTCCTCCTCTCCCCCACCCTCTCTCTCTCTCTCTCCTCTCTCCCCCCCCCACCCTCTCTCTCTCTTCTCCCCTCTGTCTCTCTCTCCTCATCCTTTATTTGTGTCTTGGTCTTTCTCTCTCTCTCCTTTATCTCCATTATCTAATTGCAGGTAAAGGTCAATATAGTTAAGATAGAGGTCAGGATGCAGCATCTAAAGGTCAATACAGTTAAGATAGAGGACAGGATGCATGATGGGAGAATTGCTCACTAGGAGTATCTCTATCTCCTTCTGCTACTCTCCTTGTAGCACTGCATCCAAAAAGGAGACAGTTTGGGAAATAATTGCTTGTGTGTGTGTGTGTGTGTGTGTGTGTGTGTGTGTGTGTGTGTGTGTGTGTGTGTGTGTGTGTGTGTGTGTGTGTGTGTGTGTGTGTGTGTGTGTGTGTGTGTGTGTGTGTGTGTGTGTGTGTGTGTGTGTGCGTGTGTGTCTGTCTGTGTCTGTGTTTGAGGCATTGTTGCACAAATCAATTTGAATCCATCTTCCACACAAAAATGACTTATTTGTCCAATCTACTATAGAGTGTTCTGTTGCATTCTGAAAAGGCCTGTGAATGCACACGCTGGCTGATTGAAATCATTGCCCTGGGGAATCCTTGTCGACACCGTCAGAGGGAGGAAGGAGGAGGGGGGGGGGGGTTGAAGAGCCACTGAATCATTGACTCTCTGCAGGAAATGATCAAGGCAAATCTAAAGGTGAATGTGAGAGAGGAGAGTGTGAAGTGTCTCATTCTGCAGGATGGAAGCACTACGGGAAGAGACTGTTCAGCTATTCCAGGATCTATTCACCGGTTGGTTAACAGGACTGCACTTTAAAAGGAATAAAGTGCTATTCCAGGATCTGTTCACCGGTTGGTTAACAGGACTGCACTTTAAAAGGAATAAGCTGCTATTCCAGGATCTGTTCACCGGTTGGTTAACAGGACTGCACTTTAAAAGGAATAAGCTGCTATTCCAGGATCTGTTCACCGGTTGGTTAACAGGACTGCACTTTAAAAGGAATAAGGTGCTATTCCAGGATCTGTTCACCGGTTGGTTGTTAAGGGAATCAAGATGAGGTCTTCACCTCCTCACTATATAGGGAATAGGGTGCCACCCTGGTCAACAGTAGTGTACTATATAGGGAATAGGGTGCCACCCTGGTCTAAAGTAGTGTACTATATAGGGAATAGGGTGCCACCCTGGTCAACAGTAGTGTACTATATAGGGAATAGGGTGCCACCCTGGTCAACAGTAGTGTACTATATAGGGAATAGGGTGCCACCCTGGTCAACAGTAGTGTACTATATAGGGAATAGGGTGCCATCCCTGGTCTAAAGTAGTGTACTATATAGGGAATAGGGTGCCACCCTGGTCTAAAGTAGTGTACTATATAGGGAATAGGGTGCCATCCCTGGTCTAAAGTAGTGTACTATATAGGGAATAGGGTGCCACCCTGGTCAACAGTAGTGTACTATATAGGGAATAGGGTGCCACCCTTGGTCTAAAGTAGTGTACTATATAGGGAATAGGGTGCCATCCCTGGTCTAAAGTAGTGTACTATATAGGGAATAGGGTGCCACCCTGGTCAACAGTAGTGTACTATATAGGGAATAGGGTGCCACCCTTGGTCTAAAGTAGTGTACTATATAGGGAATAGGGTGCCACCCTGGTCAACAGTAGTGTACTATATAGGGAATAGGGTGCCACCCTGGTCAACAGTAGTGTACTATATAGGGAATAGAGTGCCACCCCTGGTCAACAGTAGTGTACTATATAGGGAATAGGGTGCCACCCTGGTCAACAGTAGTGTACTATATAGGGAATAGGGTGCCACCCTGGTCAACAGTAGTGTACTATATAGGGAATAGGGTGCTATTTCAGACCCAGTTATCTCCTACTTAAATGAGAAGCACACTTGAATAAACCAAATGAAAAACATTAGAATTAAAGAATCAGAACATTGGGACAAAGCAAAAACCCTGAGAATAATTGTTAGAAAGAAAAGTGTATTCGTCAGTGCTAGAAAAAGTACCCAACTATAATACTTGAGTAAAAGACTGAATCTATTTGATTTTAAATATACTTAATTATGCTGTTCATTGACTATAGCTCAGCATTCAACACCATAGTACCCTCCAAGCTCATCGTTAAGCTTGAGTCCCTGTGTATTTGGGTCCTGGTTCTTCCTGACGGGCCGCCCCCCCCCAGGTGGTGAAGATAGGAAACAACACCTCCACTTCACTGATCCTCAACACAGGGGGTCCCACAAGGGTGTGTGCTCAGCTCCCTCCTGTACTCCCTCTTCACCCATGACTGCGTGGCCATGCACGCCTCCAACTCAATCATCAAGTTTGCAGACAAAACAAAGGCGATGATCGTGGACTTCAGGAAACAGCAGAGGGAACACCCCCCTATCCACATCGATGGAACAAGTAGTGGAGAGTGTAGTAAGTTTTAAGTTCCTCGGCGTACACATCACAGACAGCATCATGAAGAAGGCGCAGCAGCGCCTCTTCAACCTCAGGAGGCTGAAGAAATTTGGCTTGTCACCAAAAACCTTTTAATGACGCACAATTGAGAGCATCCTGTCAGGCTGTATCACCGCCTGGTACGGCAACTGGCTCTCCAGAGTGTAGTGAGGTCTGCACAACGCATTACCAGGGGCAAACTAGCTCCAGGACACCTACACCACCCGATGTGACAGGAAGGACAAAAAGATCATCAAGGACAACAACCACCCGAGCCACTGCCTGTTCACCCCGCTATCATCCAGAAGGCGAGGTCAGTACAGGTGCATCAAAGCAGGGACCGAGAGACTGAAAAACAGCTTCTATCTCAAGGCCATCAGACTGTTAAACACCCATCACTAACACAGAGAGACTGAAAAACAGCTTCTATCTCAAGGCCATCAGACTGTTAAACACCCATCACTAACACAGAGCGTCCGCTGCCCTATAGACGTAGACTGGAAATCATTGGCCACTTTAATAAATGGAACACTAGTCACTTTAATTGTGTTTAAACACCTTGCATTACTCATCTCATGTGTATATACTGTATTCTATACTATTCTACTGTATCTTAGTCTATGTATTACTCATCTCATGTGTATATACTGTATTCTATACTATTCTACTGTATCTTAGTCTATGCATTACTCATCTCATATGTATATACTGTATTCTATACTATTCTACTGTATCTTAGTCTATGTATTACTCATCTCATGTGTATATACTGTATTCTATACTATTCTACTGTATCTTAGTCTATGCATTACTCATCTCATATGTATATACTGTATTCTATACTATTCTACTGTATCTTAGTCTATGTATTACTCATCTCATATGTATATACTGTATTCTATACTATTCTACTGTATCTTAGTCTATGTATATACTGTATTCTATACTATTCTACTGTATCTTAGTCTATGTATATACTGTATTCTATACTATTCTACTGTATCTTAGTCTATGTATATACTGTATTCTATACTATTCTACTGTATCTTGGTCTATGTATATACTGTATTCTATACTATTCTACTGTATCTTAGTCTATGTATATACTGTATTCTATACTATTCTACTGTATCTTAGTCTATGTATATACTGTATTCTATACTATTCTACTGTATCTTGGTCTATGTATATACTGTATTCTATACTATTCTACTGTATCTTAGTCTATGTATATACTGTATTCTATACTATTCTACTGTATCTTAGTCTATGTATTACTCATCTCATGTGTATACTGTATTCTATTCTATTCTACTGTATCTTAGTCTATGCTGCTCTGACATTGCTCATCCATATATTTATATATTCTTAATTCCTTTACTTGTGTAAAGTGTATTGTGTGTATTATTAGGTATTTGTTGTGAAATTGATATGATTTGATAAGAAGTTAATGTATTTGCTAAAATATACTTAAGTATCAAAAGTAAAAGCATAAATTATTTATAATACATTACATTAAGCAAACCAGACAGCACTATTTTTGTTTTCTTTTTCACATTGTAGGGATAGCCAGGGGCTATACACCAACATTCAGACATCATTTACAGATAGCCAGGGGCACACTCCAACATTCAGACATCATTTACAGATAACCAGGGGTACACTCCAACACTCAGGCATCATTTACAGATAACCAGGGACACACTCCAACACCCAGACATCATTACAGATAGCCAGGGGCTACACTCCAACATTCAGACATCATTACAGATAGCCAGGGACACACTCCAACATTCAGACATCATTTACTCTATTTACTGGTCTTAAGGACTCTATTTACTGGTCTTAAGGACTCTATTTACTGGTCTTAAGGGCTCTATTTACTGGTCTTAAGGACTCTATTTACTGGTCTTAAGGGCTCTATTTACTGGTCTTAAGGGCTCTATTTACTGGTCTTAAGGACTCTATTTACTGGTCTTAATCAGAGAGGTGTAGGGGGGGGGGGGTGTTATAATCAACCCCCTCTGAATCAGAGAGGTGCAGGGGGGGTTATAATCAACCCCTGAATCAGAGAGGTATGTTAAATCAACCCCTCTGAATCAGAGAGGTGCAGGGGGGGCTGTTATAATCAACCCCTCTGAATCAGAGAGGTGCAGGGGGGGGGCTGTTATAATCAACCCCTCTGAATCAGAGAGGTGCAGGGGGGGGCTGTTATAATCAACCCCCTCTGAATCAGAGAGGTGCAGGGGGGGGCTGTTATAATCAACCCCCTCTGAATCAGAGAGGTGCAGGGGGGGCTGTTATAATCAACCCCCTCTGAATCAGAGAGGTGCAGGGTGGGGCTGTTATAATCAACCCTGAATCAGAGAGGTGCAGGGGGCTGTTATAATGAATCAGAGAGGTGCAGGGGGGGGGGGCTGTTATAATCAACCCCTCTGAATCAGAGAGGTGCAGGGGGGTTATAATCAACCCCTCTGAATCAGAGAGGTGCAGGGGGGCTGTTATAATCAACCCCCTCTGAATCAGAGAGGTGCAGGGGGGGTTATAATGTTATAATCAACCCCCTCTGAATCAGAGAGGTGCAGGGGGGGGGGGGCTGTTATAATCAACCCCTCTGAATCAGAGAGGTGCAGGGGGGGCTGTTATAATCAACCCCTCTGAATCAGAGAGGTGTGTTAGGGGGGCTGTTATAATCAACCCCCTCTGAATCAGAGAGGGGGCTGCAGGGGGGGGGGGGCTGTTATAATCAACCCCAGGGGGCTGTTATAATCTGAATCAGAGAGGTGCAGGGGGGGCTGTTATAATCACCCCCTCTGAATCAGAGAGGTGCAGGGGGTTATAATCTGAATTATAATCAACCCCTCTGAATCAGAGAGGTGCAGGGGGCTGTTATAATCTGTTATAATCAACCCCTCTGAATCAGAGAGGTGCAGGTGCAGGGGGCTGTTATAATCAACCCCTCTGAATCAGAGAGGTGCAGGGGGGGGGGCTGTTATAATCAATCAGAGAGGTGCCCCCTGAATCAGAGAGGTGCAGGGGGGCTGTTATAATCAACCCCCTCTGAATCAGAGAGGTGCAGGGGGGCTGTTATAATCAACCCCCTCTGAATCAGAGAGGTGCAGGGGGGGGGGGCTGTTATAATCAACCCCTCTGAATCAGAGAGGTGCAGGGGGGGGGGGGCTGTTATAATCAACCCCTCTGAATCAGAGAGGTGCAGGGGGGCTGTTATAATCAACCCCCTCTGAATCAGAGAGGTGCATGGGGGGTGCTGTTATAATCAACCCCTCTGAATCAGAGAGGTGCAGGGGGCTGTTATAATCAACCCCTCTGAATCAGAGAGGTGCAGGGGGGGCTGTTATAATCAACCCCTCTGAA
>NC_060195.1:3653663-3681163 GCF_021184085.1 Oncorhynchus gorbuscha | reverse complement strand
CTAGTAGGCTGTGACAACCCACCACTCCTAGTAGGCTGTAACAACCCACCACTCCTAGTAGGCTGTGACAACCCACCACTCCTAGTAGGCTGTGACAACCCACCACTCCTAGTAGGCTGTAACAACCCACCACTCCTAGTAGGCTGTGACAACCCACCACTCCTAGTAGGCTGTGACAACCCACCACTCCTAGTAGGCTGTGACAACCCACCACTCCTAGTAGGCTGTGACAACCCACCACTCCTAGTAGGCTGTGACAACCCACCACTCCTAGTAGGCTGTGACAACCCACCACTCCTAGTAGGCTGTGACATTCTGGACAACAGAGACAACAAAGATGTTTTCTTTAATGAGTCCGACAAAGGATATATACTGCTTCTCCGAGACCAGGCCCAAATCCCCATCATTCGCGTGAAAAAAATATGGAAATACAGGGGGCGGAGATCTGGGTGCCTCGTGAGAATTCATTGGCGAGTGGATAACCCGCCTCTACCATCCGTTCTATTGGCCGACATGTAATCAATGTAAAATAAACAGGATGAGCTCCGTTCGAGACTATCCTACCAACAGGACATTAACCTCTCTAGGGTAGGGGGCAGCATTCGGAATTTTGTATGAAAATTATTGTCCAGTTGAAATATTATCGATCATTTAGGCTAAAAAACAACCTGAGGATTGGAAATAAACAATGTTTGACATGTTTCTATGAACTTTATGGATACAATTTAGATTGTTTTTTGTCTGATTGTTTTGACTGAGTTTGAGCCTGTGGATTACTGAAGAAAACGGGCTAACAAAATGGAGGTTTTTGGATATAAAGAGACTTCATTGAACAAAAGGAACATTTATTGAATAAATTAATGTCTTCTGAATGCCACCATATGAAGATCATCAAAGGTAAGGGATTCATTTTATCTCTATTTCTGAGTTTTGTAACACTTCTGTGTGACGACCCTCCCACTCTGTCTGCCGTATTCTGTCTTTGTTCTTGTTTCCTTATTAGGATGCCGGTGGGCGGAGTTGAGAGGGTCGTCAGCTACATGGGAAACACCTGGGCCAGGTGTCTCCCAGGATAAATAGACCTCTTCCACATTCATGGAAGAGACTCTCTCCATGCAGACACCTTTTGTAGATTCTGTTGTGGTTCTTGGTGGCATTTTGTTTGTTTGCTTTGGCACCTTTCATCACCCTGCATTATCACATTCATGCAAAACACTCACTTACACTGATTACTGATTACACACATCATTGTATATTATACTTAGTTACTTATTTAATAAATATATATTTTGCTAATCCTTGTCCTTCTGTAGCTCAGTTGGTAGAGCATGGCGCTTGTAACGCCAGGGTAGTGGGTTCGATCCCCGGGACCACCCATACGTAGAATGTATGCACACATGACTGTAAGTCGCTTTGGATAAAAGCGTCTGCTAAATGGCATATATTATTATTATATATTATCTCCACGTTTTCTCCCTTTGTTACGGGCTTTGAGCCGGTTCGTGACATCTGCTTGGCTGGTAACTGTTTGTAATAATTTGTCAACTGGGCTATGTTCTGGGCTAGGTATGTTCTGGGCTAGGTATGCTTTCGCCGAAAAGCATTTTATAAATATGACATTGTGGTTGGTTTAACAAGAAGTTAATCTTTAAACCTATGTAAAATATGTTTTGTTTTCTGAATTTTTATAATGAGCATTTCTGTCATTGAATTTGGCGCTCTGCAACCTCACTGCATGTTGGCCAGATGGGACGCTAGCGTCCCACGTACCCTAGAGAGGTTATAAACTGTAATATCTTATGTTTCACCGAGTCGTGACTGAACGACGACACGTTGGCTGGGTATCCATGAATCGGCAGGACAGAACAGCTACCTCTGGTAAAACGAGGGGTGGAAGTGTGTGTCGATTTGTCAATAACAGCTGATTTCTAATACTTTAAGGAGGTCTTGAGGTATTGTTCGCCTGAGGTAGAGTACCTCATGATAAGCTGTAGACCACACTATTTACCAAGAGAGTTTTCATATATATTCTTCGTAGCTGTCTATTTACCACCACAGACCAACTCTATAAGGCCATAAGCAAACAAGAAAATGCTCATACAGAAGTGGCGCTCCTAGTGGCCGGGGACTTTAATGCAGGCAGACTTAAATCAGTTTTACCATATTTTTACCAGCATGTCACATGTGTAACCAGAGGAAAACTACCTCTAGACCACCTTTACCCAACACACAGAGATGCATTCAAAGCTCTCCCCCACCCTCCAATTGGCAATTCTGTCCATAATTCCATCCTCCTGATTCCTGTTACAAGCAAAAACTAAAGCAGGAGGTACCAGTCACTCAATACGGAAGTGGTCAGATGACGCGGATACTACGCTACAGGACTGTTTTGCAGCACAGACTGGAATATGTTCTGGGATTCATCCAATAGCATTGAGGAGTACACCACATCATTCACTGGCTTCATCACAATACTTCCGGGTTGGAGCGAGCGGTCGCATCGGCACTTCGCTCCGCAGGTAGTATAACTTTTTCATTACATTTCATTATAATACAACGGTTTGATTTGTCTAATCTTAGCAATTTCTTCTTAGCTAGCTACATAGCCGTCTTTGTATCAAAAATAATTGCATAATTATCGTATTTCATCATCCTAACGTAGTCTTCACTGCTATTTGCCCAGCAGCTAGCCAGCTAGCCAGCTAGCAAACGCCCACCGATTAGCAGCACCGTAGAAACTATTACACTCAACTGAACAACTTGATTAGTGTAGTGTTAGCTAGCTACATAGCTGTCTTTGCTGTCTTCGTATCCAAGATAATTGTGTAGTTTAGAGTGTGTAGTCTTAGAGTGATTATCTTAATTTACCGAGGTTAGCTAGCCAGCTATTTGTCGTCCTTAACGTAGGAGACTCTGCTAGCTAGCCAACAGCTAGCCAACAGCTAGCCAACAGCTAGCCAACGTCTACCGAATAGGACTCAACAACCCGGTCGCATTCACAGGTAGTATCACATTTTCATTTAATTTCATTACAGTACAACGGTTTGATTTGTTTGATCGTAGCTAGCTACTTAGCTAGCTACATAGCCGTCTTTGTATCAAAGATAATTGTGTAGTCTAGAGCGATTTTCTATTTAGCTAGCCAGCTATTGTCGTTCTTTTAACGCAACGTAACATAAACAACACTGCTAGCTAGCCAGCTAGCCCCCGAATAGCAGCACTGCAGAAACTATTACACTCAACGGAACGACTTGATTAGTGTTGTGTCAACAACGCAGCCACTGCCAGCTAGCCTACAAAGTCAACAACGCAGCCACTGCCAGCTAGCCTACTTCAGCAGTACTGTATCATTTTAATCATTTTAGTCAATAAGATTCTTGCTACGTAAGCTTAACTTTCTGAACATTCGAGACGTGTAGTCCACTTGTCATTCCAATCTCCTTTGCATTAGCGTAGCCTCTTCTGTAGCCTGTCAACTATGTGTCTGTCTATCCCTGTTCTCTCCTCTCTGCACAGACCATACAAACGCTCCACACCGCGTGGCCGCGGCCACCCTAATCTGGTGGTCCCAGCGCGCACGACCCACGTGGAGTTCCAGGTCTCCGGTAGCCTCTGGAACTGCCGATCTGCGGCCAACAAGGCAGAGTTCATCTCAGCCTATGCCTCCCTCCAGTCCCTCGACTTCTTGGCACTGACGGAAACATGGATCACCACAGACAACACTGCTACTCCTACTGCTCTCTCTTCGTCCGCCCACGTGTTCTCGCACACCCCGAGAGCTTCTGGTCAGCGGGGTGGTGGCACCGGGATCCTCATCTCTCCCAAGTGGTCATTCTCTCTTTCTCCCCTTACCCATCTGTCTATCGCCTCCTTTGAATTCCATGCTGTCACATTTACCAGCCCTTTCAAGCTTAACATCCTTATCATTTATCGCCCTCCAGGTTCCCTCGGAGAGTTCATCAATGAGCTTGATGTCTTGATAAGCTCCTTTCCTGAGGACGGCTCACCTCTCACAGTGCTGGGCGACTTTAACCTCCCCACGTCTACCTTTGACTCATTCCTCTCTGCCTCCTTCTTTCCACTCCTCTCCTCTTTTGACCTCACCCTCTCACCTTCCCCCCCTACTCACAAGGCAGGCAATACGCTCGACCTCATCTTTACTAGATGCTGTTCTTCCACTAACCTCATTGCAACTCCCCTCCAAGTCTCCGACCACTACCTTGTATCCTTTTCCCTCTCGCTCTCATCCAACACCTCCCACACTGCCCCTTTCGGATGGTATCGCGCCGTCCCAACCTTCGCTCTCTCTCCCCCGCTACTCTCTCCTCTTCCATCCTATCATCTCTTCCCTCTGCTCAAACCTTCTCCAACCTATCTCCTGATTCTGCCTCCTCAACCCTCCTCTCCTCCCTTTCTGCATCCTTTGACTCTCTATGTCCCCTATCCTCCAGGCCGGCTCGGTCCTCCCCTCCCGCTCCGTGGCTCGACGACTCATTGCGAGCTCACAGAACAGGGCTCCGGGCAGCAGGGCGGAAAAGTAGGAAAACTCGCCTCCCTGCGGACCTGGCATCCTTTCACTCCCTCCTCTCTACGTTTTCCTCCTCTGTCTCTGCTGCTAAAGCCATTTTCTACCACTCTAAATTCCAAGCATCTGCCTCTAACCCTAGGAAGCTCTTTGCCACCTTCTCCTCCCTCCTGAATCATCCTCCCCCTCCCCCTCCCTCCTCCCTCTCTGCAGATGATTTCGTCAACCATTTTGAAAAGAAGGTCGACGACATCCGATCCTCGTTTGCTAAGTCAAACGGCACCGCTGGTTCTGCTCACACTGCCCTACCCTGTGCTCTGACCTCTTTCTCCCCTCTCTCTCCAGATGAAATCTCACGTCTTGTGACGGCCGGCCGCCCAACAACCTGCCCGCTTGACCCTATCCCCTCCTCTCTTCTCCAGACCATTTCCGGAGACCTTCTCCCTTACCTCACCTCGCTCATCAACTCATCCCTGACCGCTGGCTACGTCCCTTCCGTCTTCAAGAGAGCGAGAGTTGCACCCCTTCTGAAAAAACCTACACTCGATTCCTCCGATGTCAACAACTACAGACCAGTATCCCTTCTTTCTTTTCTCTCCAAAACTCTTGAACGTGCCGTCCTTGGCCAGCTCTCCCGCTATCTCTCTCTGAATGACCTTCTTGATCCAAATCAGTCAGGTTTCAAGACTAGTCATTCAACTGAGACTGCTCTTCTCTGTATCACGGAGGCGCTCCGCACTGCTAAAGCTAACTCTCTCTCCTCTGCTCTCATCCTTCTAGACCTATCGGCTGCCTTCGATACTGTGAACCATCAGATCCTCCTCTCCACCCTCTCCGAGTTGGGCAACTCCGGCGCGGCCCACGCTTGGATTGCGTCCTACCTGACAGGTCGCTGCTACCGGGTGGCGTGGCGAGAATCTGTCTCCTCACCACGCGCTCTCACCACTGGTGTCCCTCAGGGCTCTGTTCTAGGCCCTCTCCTATTCTCGCTATACACCAAGTCACTTGGCTCTGTCATAACCTCACATGGTCTCTCCCCTCATTGCTATGCAGACGACACACAATTAATCTTCTCCTTTCCCCCTTCTGATGACCAGGTGGCGAATCGCATCTCTGCATGTCTGGCAGACATATCAGTGTGGATGACGGATCACCACCTCAAGCTGAACCTCGGCAAGACGGAGCTACTCTTCCTCCCGGGGAAGGACTGCCCGTTCCATGATCTCGCCATCACGGTTGACAACTCCATTGTGTCCTCCTCCCAGAGCGCTAAGAACCTTGGCGTGATCCTGGACAACACCCTGTCGTTCTCAACTAACATCAAGGCGGTGGCCCGTTCCTGTAGGTTCATGCTCTACAACATCCGCAGAGTACGACCCTGCCTCACACTGGAAGCGGCTCAGGTCCTAATCCAGGCACTTGTCATCTCCCGTCTGGATTACTGCAACTCGCTGTTGGCTGGGCTCCCTGCCTGTGCCATTAAACCCCTACAACTCATCCAGAACGCCGCAGCCCGTCTGGTGTTCAACCTTCCCAAGTTCTCTCACGTCACCCCGCTCCTCCGCTCTCTCCACTGGCTTCCAGTTGAAGCTCGCATCCGCTACAAGACCATGGTGCTTGCCTACGGAGCTGTGAGGGGAACGGCACCTCAGTACCTCCAGGCTCTGATCAGGCCCTACACCCAAACAAGGGCACTGCGTTCATCCACCTCTGGCCTGCTCGCCTCCCTACCACTGAGGAAGTACAGTTCCCGCTCAGCCCAGTCAAAATTGTTTGCTGCTCTGGCCGCCCAATGGTGGAACAAACTCCCTCACGACGCCAGGACAGCGGTGTCAATCACCATCTTCCGGAGACACCTGAAACCCCACCTCTTTAAGGAATACCTAGGATAGGATAAGTAATCCTTCTCACCCCCCCCCCTTTAAGATTTAGATGCACTATTGTAAAGTGACTGTTCTACTGGATGTCATAAGGTGAATGCACCAATTTGTAAGTTGCTCTGGATAAGAGCGTCTGCTAAATGACTTAAATGTAAATGTAAATGTAAATCAATAAGTGCATCGATGACATTGTCCCCACAGTGACCGTACGTACATATCCCAACCAGAAGCCATGGATTACATGCAACAACCACATAGAGCTAAAGGTTAGAGCTGCTGCTTTTCAAGGAGCGGGACACTAATCCGGACGCTTATAATAAATTCTGCTATGCCCTCAGATGAACCATCAAACAGGCAAAGCATCAATACAGGACTAAGATCAAATCACACTACAACGGCTCTGATGCTAGTCGGGTGTGGACTACAAAGGGAAACCCCTGGGGAAAAAATAAGTTGAAGACTCTTCTTTGAGTCTTAAAAGTGCATTAAAATTGTGCAGACTTTGGAGAGGTGTGGCCACTTTGGAGAGGTGTGGCCACGTTGGAGAGGTGTGGCCACTTGGAGACACCAGTTAGTCCTCTAACACAAACCTTTGTCATCTTTTGGTCTTATGTTGCACTTACCCCACATTTTCCAGGAATGTTATTGAACGTGTGAGTGAGTATTTTCAGATTTTGTTGTCAACAAATGCGGCGAAAAGTACAGTAAGTGTAAAATTCACATAAAAATCAACAGTGTAATGTTTGGATTCAGTCTTGTGTCAGATGAACTGTTGTGTCCACACCTTTTGGTCTAATCTTTTCCCCATTATCTCCAAACTGTTCCCTTTCAATTGCTCCAAAGGTCATGCATATGCTTCTCGTAGTTATTCTTGAAGAAACATTTCAATGCAGCCCTGTCTGTATAGGCCAATTCCCACCAGTGTAAAGGGTTGAAGCACGTGTCACACTGCGAAGGCATCCATCTGTACAATGTTGGCTTCAATCAATAGAGTAATGGCTTGCAATGAGAAGGGGTGAGGAACATTACTCTCTCTCTCCCCCTCTCTCTCTTTCTGTTTATCTCTCTCTCCCGCTCTCTCTCTTTCTGTTTATCTCTCTCTCTCCCTCTCTCTCTCTTTCTGTTTATCTCTCTCTCTCCCCCTCTCTCTCTTTCTGTTTATCTCTCTCTCCCCCTCTGTTTATCTCTCTCTCTCTCCCTCTCTCTCTCTTTCTGTTTATATCTCTCTCTCCCTCTCTCTCTTTCTGTTTATCTCTCTCTCTCCCTCTCTCTCTCTTTCTGTTTATATCTCTCTCTCCCTCTCTCTCTCTTTCTGTTTATCTCTATCTCTCCCCCTCTCTCTCTTTCTGTTTATCTCTCTCTCCCTCTCTCTCTTTCTGTTTATCTCTCTCTCCCCCTCTCTCTCTTTCTGTTTATCTCTATCTCTCCCCCTCTCTCTCTTTCTGTTTATCTCTCTCTCTCCCTCTCTCTCTTTCTGTTTATCTCTCTCTCCCCCTCTCTCTCTTTCTGTTTATCTCTCTCTCTCCCCCTCTCTCTCTTTCTGTTTATCTCTCTCTCCCCCTCTCTCTCTCTTTCTATTTATCTCTCTACCCCCTCTCTCTCTTTCTGTTTATCTCTCTACCCCCCTCTCTCTCTTTCTGTTTATCTCTCTCTCTCTCTCTCTCTCTCTCTCTCTTTCTGTTTATCTCTCTCTCTCCCCCTCTCTCTCTTTCTGTTTATCTCTCTCTCCCCCTCTCTCTCTTTCTGTTTATCTCTCTCTCCCCCTCTCTCTCTTTCTGTTTATCTCTCTCTCCCCCTCTCTCTCTTTCTGTTTATCTCTCTCTCCCCCTCTCTCTCTTTCTGTTTATCTCTCTCTCCCCCTCTCTCTCTTTCTGTTCATCTCTCTCTCTCTCTCTCTCTCTCTTTCTGTTTATCTCTCTCCCTCTCTCTCTCTTTCTGTTTATCTCTCTTTCTGTTTATCTCTCTCTCTCCCCCTCTCTCTCTTTCTGTTTATCTCTCTCTCTCCCCCTCTCTCTCTTTCTGTTTATCTCTCTCTCCCTCTCCTCTCCCCCTCAGTCTTTCTCTCTCTCTCTCCCACTCTCTCTCTTTCTGTTTATCTCTCTCTCTCCCCCTTCTTTCTCTATCTCTGTATCTCTCTCTACCCCCCCTCTCTCTGTTGCTCTCTCTTTCTCTCTCACTCTCTCTCATTTCAATTCAATTCAAGGGGCTTTACTGGCATGGGAAACATATGTTTACATTGCCAAAGCAAGTGAAGTAGCTAATAAACAAAAGTGAAATAAACAATAAAAATGAGCAGTAAATATTACACTCACAGAAGTTTCAAAAGAACAGAGACATTTCAAATGTCATATTATGTCTTTATACGGTGTTGTAATGAAGTGCAAATAGTTAAAGTAAAGGGAAAATAAAAATAAATAAATATGTATTTACAATGGTGTTTGTTCTTCACTGGTTGTCCTTTTCTTGTGGCATCAGGTCACACATCTTGCTGCTGTTAGGAAGTGCAGCTCAGTTTCCGCCTCATTTTGTGGGCAGTGAGCACATAGCCTGTCTTCTCTTGAGAGCCAGGTCTGCCTTTCTCAATAGCAAGGCTATGCTTACTAAGTCTGTACATAGTCAAAGCTTTCCTTAAGTTTGGGTCAGTCACAGTGGTCAGGTATTCTGCCACTGTGTACTCTCTGTTTAGGGTCAGTCACAGTGGTCAGGTATTCTGCCACTGTGTACTCTCTGTTTAGGGCCAGTCACAGTGGTCAGGTATTCTGCCACTGTGTACTCTCTGTTTAGGGTCAGTCACAGTAGTCAGGTATTCTGCCACTGTGTACTCTCTGTTTAGGGTCAGTCACAGTGGTCAGGTATTCTGCCACTGTGTACTCTCTGTTTCAGGCCAAATAGTATTCTAGTTTGGGTCAGTTTTTTTGTGAAATCTTTCCAATGTGTCAAGTAATTATCTTTTTGTTTTCTCATGATTTGGTTGGGTCTGATTGTGTCGCTGTCCTGTGGCTCTGTGTTTGTGTTTGTGAACAGAGCCCCAGGACCAGCTTGTTTAGGGGACTTTTCACCATGTGTATTTCTCTGTAGGTGATGGCTTTGTTATGGAAGGTTTGGGAATTTTGATAATTAGCAGGTATTTGCATAATTCTGCTCTGCATGCATTATTTGGTGTTCTACGTTGTACACAGAGGACATTTTTGCAGAACTCTGCGTGCAGAGTCTCAATTTGGTGTTTGTCCCATTTTGTGAAGTCTTGGTTGGTGAGCGGACCCCAGACCTCACAACCATAAAGGGCAATAGGCTCTTTGACTGATTCAAGTATTTTTATAGAGATACTAATTGGTATGTCAAATTTAATGTTTCTTTTGATGGCATAGAATGCCCTTCTTGCCTTGTCTCTCAGATCGTTCACAGCTTTGTGGAAGTTTTCTGTGGCGCTGATGTTTAGGCCAAGGTATGTATAGTTTTTTTGTGTGCTCTAGGGCAACGGTGTCTAGATGGAATTTGTATTTGTGGTCCTGATGACTGGACCTTTTTTGAAACACCATTATTTTGGTCTTACTGAGATTTACTGTCAGGGCCCAGGTCTGACAGAATCTGTGCAGAAGATCTAGGTGCTGCTGTAGACCCTCCTTGGTTGGTGACAGAAGCACCAGACCATGAGAAAACAGCAGACATTTGACAGCAGACATTTGAATTCTAGTAGGGTGAGGCCGGGTGCTGCAGACTTTTCTAGTGCCCGCGCCAATTCACTGATATATATGTTGAAGAGGGTGGGGCTTAAGCTGCATCCCTGTCTCACCCCACGGCCCTGTGGGAAGAAATGTGTGTTTTTTTGTGCCTATTTTAACCGCAGACGTGTTGTTTGTGTACATGGATTTTATAATGTCGTATGTTCTTTCTCCCAACACCACTTTCCATCCATTTGTATAGCAGATGCTGTACAGCAGACCCCTGAAATTGAGTCGAAGGCTTTTTTGAAATCAACCAAGCATGAAAATACTCTGTATTGGTTTGTTTCTTTGTCAATTAGGGTGTGCAGGTTGAATACGTGGTCTGTCATATGATAATTTGGTAAAAAGCCAACTTGACATTTGCTCGGTACATTGTATTGGGGAAGATACCAGAGCTGATGATGATGTTAAAGAGTTTTAGTTTAGCCAATTGGAATTTGTTGTCTGCATATTTTATAATTTCATTGAGGATACCATCAACACTACAGGCCTTTTTGGGTTGGAGGGTTTTTATTTTGTCCTGTAGCTCATTCAAGGTAATTGGAGAATCCAGTCGGTTCTGGTAGTCTTTAATAGTTCATTCTAAAATGTGTACTTGATCTCTCTCTCTCTCTCTCTCTCTCTCTCTCTCTCTCTCTCTCTCTCTCTCTCTCTCTCTGTCTGTCTGTCTGTCTGTCTGTCTGTCTGTCTGTCTGTCTGTCTGTCTGTCTGTCTGTCTGTCTGTCTGTCTGTCTGTCTGTCTGTCTGTCTGTCTGTCTGTCTGTCTGTCTGTCTGTCTGTCTGTCTGTCTGTCTGTCTGTCTGTCTGTCTGTCTGTCTGTCTGTCTGTCTGTCTGTCTGTCTGTCTTTCTCTCACTCCCCTTCCCTCCCCATTCTTGCCTCCTTCCCCATCTCTCCCTCTCTCTCTCTCTCTCTCTCTGTACCCAGAAACAGCAGTACCTCCCTGGGAGAGAGGCAGCAGGGAGTCACCCTGGCCTGGTTCATCTATCTAGCAGCATGATTGGTATTGACAGGCCTGGGAATGACAGAACCTTTGTATTGGCACTATCACTCAAGAGGAATGTCCTCTTCTCTATAGACTGTTGTCTGGTCTCTGTCCTGTAGAGGAATGTCCTCTTCCCTATAGACTGCTGTCTTTTCTCTGTCCTGTAGAGGAATGTCCTCTTCCCTATAGACTGCTGTCTTTTCTCTGTCCTGTAGAGGAATGTCCTCTTCCCTATAGACTGTTGTCTTTTCTCTGTCCTGTAGAGGAATATCCTCTTCTCTATAGACTGCTGTCTTTTCTCTGTCCTGTAGAGGAATGTCCTCTTCCCTATAGACTGTTGTCTTTTATCTGTCCTGTAGAGGAATGTCCTCTTCTCTATAGACGGGTGTCTTTTCTCTGTCCTGTAGAGGAATGTCCTCTTCTCTATAGACTGTTGTCTTTTCTCTGTCCTGTAGAGGAATGTCCTCTTCTCTATAGACTGTTGTCTTTTCTCTGTCCTGTAGAGGAATGTCCTCTTCCCTATAGACTGTTGTCTTTTCTCTGTCCTGTAGAGGAATGTCCTCTTCTCTATAGACTGTTGTCTTTTCTCTGTCCTGTAGAGGAATGTCCTCTTCCCTATAGACTGTTGTCTTTTCTCTGTCCTGTAGAGGAATGTCCTCTTCTCTATAGACTGTTGTCTTTTCTCTGTCCTGTAGAGGAATGTCCTCTTCCCTATAGACTGTTGTCTTTTCTCTGTCCTGTAGAGGAATGTCCTCTTCTCTATAGACTGTTGTCTTTTCTCTGTCCTGTAGAGGAATGTCCTCTTCTCTATAGACTGTTGTCTTTTCTCTGCCGTGTATGTCCTCTTTTAGATTATTGCTGTCAAAATAAACCTAAAAACACCAAGCTGGTTAATTTTGTCTCCATCTCAGGTGGCATCGTTAAATTAACACCCCCTGTGAACCAAGCTGTGCTCTGTTTAAATAAACCACCAGTTATGTGATGAAATGCAGAGAGGGACAGAAAATACCTTTATCTTTGGAATTAAATGCTGTATGTGACAGTGCTGTGAGCACATTGCTAGATGGGGAAACATGTAATGAGTCCACACTATGACAGATGTGATAATGAGTCCACACTATGACAGATGTGATAATGAGTCCACACTATGACAGATGTGATAATGAGTCCACACTATGACAGATGTGATAATGAGTCCACACTATAACAGATGTGATAATGAGTCCACACTATGACAGATGTAATAATGAGTCCACACTATAACAGATGTGATAATGAGTCCACACTATGACAGATGTGATAATGAGTCCACACTATGACAGATGTGATAATGAGTCCACACTATAACAGATGTGATAATGAGTCCACACTATGACAGATGTGATAATGAGTCCACACTATGACAGATGTAATAATGAGTCCACACTATAACAGATGTGATAATGAGTCCACACTATGACAGATGTGATAATGAGTCCACACTATGACAGATGTGATAATGAGTCCACACTATGACAGATGTGATAATGAGTCCACACTATGACAGATGTAATAATGAGTCCACACTATAACAGATGTGATAATGAGTCCACACTATGACAGATGTGATAATGAGTCCACACTATGACAGATGTGATAATGAGTCCACACTATAACAGATGTGATAATGAGTCCACACTATGACAGATGTGATAATGAGTCCACACTATGACAGATGTGATAATGAGTCCACACTATGACAGATGTGATAATGAGTCCACACTATGACAGATGTGATAATGAGTCCACACTATGACAGATGTGATAATGAGTCCACACTATGACAGATGTGATAATGAGTCCACACTATAACAGATGTGATAATGAGTCCACACTATAACAGATGTGATAATGAGTCCACACTATAACAGATGTGATAATGAGTCCACACTATGACAGATGTGATAATGAGTCCACACTATAACAGATGTGATAATGAGTCCACACTATGACAGATGTGATAATGAGTCCACACTATGACAGATGTGATAATGAGTCCACACTATGACAGATGTGATAATGGAACCACACTATGACAGCCGTGATAATGGATCCCCACCTCGCTCAAGGGAACATTGACAGATTTTTCACCTAGTCGGCTTAGGTGTTTTGAATCAACAACCTTTCGGTTACTGGACCGACGGTCTTAACCGGTAGGCTAGCTTCCACCCACAGTAGAGATACACTACATGACAAGCAGGATGTGGACACCTGCTCATTGAACGTCTCATTCTAAAATCATGGTCATTAACATGGAGTTGGTCCCCCCTTTGCTGCTATAACAGCCTCCACTCTTCTGGGAAGGCTTTCCACTAGATGTTGGAACATTGCTGCTATAACAGCCTCCACTCTTCTGGGAAGGCTTTCCACTAGATGTTGGAACATTGCTGCTATAACAGCCTCCACCCTTCTGGGAAGACGTTCCACTAGATGTTAGAGCATTGCTGCTATAACAGCCTCCACTCTTCTGGGAAGGCTTTCCAGTAGATGTTGGAGCATTTCTGCTATAACAGCCTCCACTCTTCTGGGAAGACGTTCCACTAGATGTTAGAGCATTGCTGCTATAACAGCCTCCACCCTTCTGGGAAGACGTTCCACTAGATGTTGGAGCATTGCTGCTATAACAGCCTCCACTCTTCTGGGAAGGCTTTCCACTAGATGTTGGAACATTGCTGCAGGGACTTCCATTCAGCCACATTAGTGAGGTCGGGCACTAATGTTTGGCGATTAGGCCTGACTCGCAGTCATTGTGCCAATTCATCCCAAAGGTGGTTGATGGGGTTGAGGTCAGGGCTCTGTGCAGGCCAGTCAGGTTCATCCACACCGATCTCGGCAAACCTTTTATGTATGGACCTTGCCTTGTGCACGGGGGCATTGTCATGCTGAAACAGGAAAGGGCCTTCCCTGAATTGTTGCCACAAAGTTGGAAGCACAGGATTGTCTAGAATGTCATTGTATTCTATAGCATTAAGATGTTGCTTCACTGGAACTAAGGGGCCCGAACTATGAAAAACAGCCCCAGACCATTATTCCTCCTCCACCAAACTTTACAGTTGGCACTATGCTTTGGGGCAGGTAGAGGTCTCCTGGCATCCGCCAAAACCAGATTCGTCCGTCGGACTGCCAGATGGTGAAGCGTGATTCATCACTCCAGAGAACACGTTTCCACTGCTCCAGAGTCCAATGTCGGCGAGCTTTACACCACTCCAGCTAACGCTTGGCTTTGTGCATGGTGGTGATCTTAGGCTTGTGTGCAGCTCCTCGGCCATTGAAACTCATTTCATAAAGCTCCCGACGAACAGTTCTTGTGCTGACGTTGCTTCCAGAGGCAGTATGGAACTGTGTACAGATGATTTTTTACGCAGAACAATCAGGAGTCCTTTTCTGTGAGCTTGTGTGGCCTACCACTTCTCGGCTGAGCCGTTGTTTCTCCTAGATGTTTGAAATTCACAATAACAGCACTTACAGATGACTGGGGGCAGCTCTAGCAGGGCAGCTCTAGCAGGGCAGCTCTAGCAGGGCAGCTCTAGCAGGGCAGCACTAGCAGGGCAGCTCTAGCAGGGCAGCTCTAGCAGGGCAGCTCTAGCAAGGCAGCTCTAGCAGGGCAGCTCTAGCAGGGCAGCTCTAGCAGGGCAGCTCTAGCAGGGCAGCACTAGCAGGGCAGCTCTAGCAGGGCAGCTCTAGCAGGGCAGCTCTAGCAAGGCAGCTCTAGCAGGGCAGCTCTAGCAAGGCAGCTCTAGCAGGGCAGCTCTAGCAGGGCAGCTCTAGCAGGGCAGCTCTAGCAGGGCAGCACTAGCAGGGCAGCTCTAGCAGGGCAGCTCTAGCAGGGCAGCACTAGCAGGGCAGCTCTAGCAGGGCAGCTCTAGCAGGGCAGCTCTAGCAGGGCAAAATTTTACAAACTGACTTGTTGGACAGGTGGCATCCTATGACGGTGCCACGTTGAAAGTCACTGAGCTTTTCAGCAAGGGCATTCTACTGCCAATGTTTGTCTATGGAGATGTCTATGAAAAATCTATGATTTGTCTATGAATCACAGTAGAGATACGTAGCTAGCTGACTAATTTGCTAGTAGTTTGTGTCCCAAAATGGTCTAAAGTAGTGCACTATATAGGGAGTAGGGCCCTGGTCTATAGTAGTGCACTAAATAGAGAATAGGGCCCTGGTCTAAAGTAGTGATCTATATAGGGAATAGGGCCCTGGTCTAAAGTAGTGCACTATATAGGAAATAGGGCCCTGGTCTAAAGTAGTGCACTATATAGGGAATAGGGTGCCATTTTGGTCTCTAGAGACACTGTTACTCCAGGTTAGCTTCTACGTGCTATTGTTTTGTCATTTCAAACAAGCCAAATTCCCTTAAAATGTTTAGAACAAACCCATGAATATTAAATACCATATGCTCCTAAGCAACGTGTGTGTACATCCATGGACGCATCTTGAATATGATCAGCTCTGATTTGAAATGGATCCAAGATAGATGTACCGCCGTGCCAGGAAGCTCTGGTTTTCTCTCTCTCTCTGTTTTGATGAGAAATAGTGTCCTTCAAAACATATTAGGAATAATAGTGTGTATCGTGTAATAAATCATCGTAGTGATGGGGCTCAACGTACCCAGATTACACATATTACCCAGCAAGCACTGAGAGACATACAATACACACATATTTATCACTAAGCAGCACAACGAGAGAAAGAGAGAGAGAGAGGGAGAGATGGAGAAGAGAAGAGAGGAGACAAGAGAAGACAGGCTATGTGCAACACTGCCCACATAATGAGGTGGAAACTGAGCTGCACTTCCTAACCTCCTGCCAAATGTATGACCATATTAGAGACACGTATTTCTCTCAGATTACACAGACCCACAAAGAATTTGAAAACAAACCCAATCTTGATAAACTCCCATATCTACTGGGTGAAATACCACAGTGTTACATCACAGCAGCAAGATTGTTGCCACAAGAAAAGGTCAACCAGTGAAGAACAAACACCATTGTAAATACAACCCATATTTATGCTCATGTTTCCCATGTCAATAGAGGCCTTATATTGAATTGAGAGAGAGAGAGTGGTGTGTTAAAACTCCCTTGAATTATTCATATGAGAGGATGAAGTGCAGAAAGGAGGATGAGGAGGGAAAAGGAGGAGGAGGAGGGAAAAGGAGGAGGAGGAGGGAAAAGGAGGAGGCGGAGGGAAAAGGAGGAGGAGGAGGGAAAAGGAGGAGGGGGAAAAGGAGGAGGAGGAAGAGGAGGGAAAAGGAGGAGGGGGAAAAGGAGGAGGAGGAGGAGGGAAAAGGAGGATGAGGGAAAAGGAGGAGGAGGAGGGAAAAGGAGGAGGAGGAGGAAAAAGGAGGAGGAGGAGGAGGGAAAAGGAGGATGAGGGAAAAGGAGGAGGAGGAGGGAAAAGAAGGAGGAGGGGAGGGAAAAGGAGGAGGAGGGAAAAGGAGGAGGAGGAGGGAAAAGGAGGAGGAGGAGGAAAAAGGAGGAGGAGGAGGAGGGAAAAGGAGGATGAGGGAAAAGGAGGAGGAGGGATAAGGAGGAGGAGGAAGGAAAAGGAGGAGGGGGGAAAAGGAGGAGGAGGGAAAAGAAGGAGGAGGAGGAGGGAAAAGGAGGAGGAGGGAAAAGGAGGAGGAGGAGGGAAAAGGAGGAGGAGGGAAAAGGAGGAGGAGGAGGGAAAAGGAGGAGGAGGAGGGAAAAGGAGGGAAAAGGAGGAGGAGGAGAGAAAAGGAGGAGGAGGGAAAGGAGGAGGAGGGAAAAGGAGGAGGAGGAGGGAAAAGGAGGAGAAAGAGGGAAAAGGAGGAGGGAAAAGGAGGACAACTGCAAAACAAGTCTCCATAATTTTGTTCTTCAAGTGTTTACAGCGTAGGGAAAAACACAAGTTTAGTTTATCAGAGGCTCATTTGCTAGTTGGTTTCTTCCCTAAATGGCTCTGGTTAAAAGCAATGCACTATATAGGGAATAGGGCTCTGGTCTAAAGTAGTGCCCTATGTAGGGAATAGGGCTCTGGTCTAAAGTAGTGCCCTATATAGGGAATAGGGCCCTGGTTAAAAGCAATGCCCTATGTAGGGAATAGGGCTCTGGTTAAAAGCAATGCACTATAGAGTGAATAGGGCCCTGGTCTAAAGTAGTGCACTATATAGGGAATAGGGCTCTGGTCTAAAGTAGTGCCCTATGTAGGGAATAGAGCTCTGGTTAAAAGCAATGCACTATAGAGTGAATAGGGCCCTGGTCTAAAGTAGTGCACTATATAGGGAATAGGGCTCTGGTTAAAAGCAATGCACTATAGAGTGAATAGGGCTCTGGTCTAAAGTAGTGCCCTATATAGGGAATAGGGCTCTGGTTAAAAGCAATGCACTATAGAGTGAATAGGGGTCTGGTCTAAAGTAGTGCCCTATATAGGGAATAGGGCCCTGGTTAAAAGCAATGCACTATAGAGTGAATAGGGGTCTGGTCTAAAGTAGTGCACTATAGAGTGAATAGGGGTCTGGTCTAAAGTAGTGCCCTATATAGGGAATAGGGCCCTGGTTAAAAGCAATGCACTATAGAGTGAATAGGGGTCTGGTCTAAAGTAGTGCACTATAGAGTGAATAGGGGTCTGGTCTAAAGTAGTGCCCTATATAGGGAATAGGGTTCTGGTCTAAAGTAGTGCCCTATATAGGGAATAGGGCTCTGGTTAAAAGCAATGCACTATAGAGTGAATAGGGGTCTGGTCTAAAGTAGTGCCCTATATAGGGAATAGGGCCCTGGTTAAAAGCAATGCACTATAGAGTGAATAGGGCTCTGGTCTAAAGTAGTGCACTATAGAGTGAATAGGGGTCTGGTCTAAAGTAGTGCCCTATATAGGGAATAGGGCTCTGGTCTAAAGTAGTGCCCTATATAGGGAATAGGGCTCTGGTCTAAAGTAGTGCCCTATATAGGGAATAGGGCTCTGGTCTAAAGTAGTGCCCTATATAGGGAATAGGGCTCTGGTCTAAAGTAATGCCCTATATAGGGAATAGGGCTCTGGTCTAAAGTAATGCTCTACATAGGGAATAGGGCTCTGGTCTAAAGTAATGCCCTATATAGGGAATAGGGCTCTGGTCTAAAGTAGTGCCCTATATAGGGAATAGGGCTCTGGTCTAAAGTAATGCCCTATAGAGGGAATAGGGCTCTGGTCTATAGTAGTGCACTATATAGGGAATAGGGCTCTGGTCTAAAGTAATGCTCTACATAGGGAATAGGGCTCTGGTCTAAAGTAATGCCCTATATAGGGAATAGGGCTCTGGTCTAAAGTAATGCTCTACATAGGGAATAGGGCTCTGGTCTAAATTAGTGCCCTATATAGGGAATAAGGCTCTGGTCTAAAGTAGTACCACTATATAGGGAATAGATAGGGCTCTGGTCTAAGGTAGTGCACTAAATAGGGAATAGGGCTCTGGTCTAAAGTAGTGCCCTATATAGGGAATAGGGCTCTGGTCTAAAGTAATACACTATAGAGTGAATAGGGCTCTGGTCTAAAGTAGTGCCCTATATAGGGAATAGGGCTCTGGTTAAAAGCAATGCACTATAGAGTGAATAGGGCTCTGGTCTAAAGTAGTGCCCTATATAGGGAATAGGGCTCTGGTTAAAAGCAATGCACTATAGAGTGAATAGGGGTCTGGTCTAAAGTAGTGCCCTATATAGGGAATAGGGCCCTGGTTAAAAGCAATGCACTATAGAGTGAATAGGGCTCTGGTCTAAAGTAGTGCACTATAGAGTGAATAGGGGTCTGGTCTAAAGTAGTGCCCTATATAGGGAATAGGGCTCTGGTCTAAAGTAGTGCCCTATATAGGGAATAGGGCTCTGGTCTAAAGTAGTGCCCTATATAGGGAATAGGGCTCTGGTCTAAAGTAGTGCCCTATATAGGGAATAGGGCTCTGGTCTAAAGTAATGCCCTATATAGGGAATAGGGCTCTGGTCTAAAGTAATGCTCTACATAGGGAATAGGGCTCTGGTCTAAAGTAATGCCCTATATAGGGAATAGGGCTCTGGTCTAAAGTAGTGCCCTATATAGGGAATAGGGCTCTGGTCTAAAGTAATGCCCTATATAGGGAATAGGGCTCTGGTCTATAGTAGTGCACTATATAGGGAATAGGGCTCTGGTCTAAAGTAATGCTCTACATAGGGAATAGGGCTCTGGTCTAAAGTAGTGCCCTATATAGGGAATAGAGCTCTGGTCTAAAGTAATGCCCTATATAGGGAATAGGGCTCTGGTCTAAAGTAATGCTCTACATAGGGAATAGGGCTCTGGTCTAAATTAGTGCCCTATATAGGGAATAAGGCTCTGGTCTAAAGTAGTACCACTATATAGGGAATAGATAGGGCTCTGGTCTAAGGTAGTGCACTAAATAGGGAATAGGGCTCTGGTCTAAAGTAGTGCACTATATAGGTAATAGGGCTCTGGTCTAAGGTAGTGCACTATATAGGGAATAGGGCTCTGGTCTAAAGTAGTGTACTATATAGGGAATAGGGTGCCATTTGGGACACAGCCTGTATATCTGGGACAATATACTGATGTAATTAACTAGAGAACGTCCTGGCTACTTATTGACGGTGAGTACAGTGGAGAGAGAGAGAGTCGTTCTTAAAGCTACGGTTCATGATTCTTAAAGCTACGGTTCATGATTCTTAAAGCTACGGTTCATGATTCTTAAAGCTACGGTTCATGATTCTTAAAGCTACGGTTCATGATTCTTAAAGCTACGGTTCATGATTCTTAAAGCTACGGTTCATGATTCTTAAAGCTACGGTTCATGATTCTTAAAGCTACGGTTCATGATTCTTAAAGCTACGGTTCATGATTCTTAAAGCTACGGTTCATGATTCTTAAAGCTACGGTTCATGATTCTGACACCTGTGGTCAGCTGGAAATACAAAACCAGAAACAAGTTCCTTTCAGACGACAGAAACAGCCAAGGCTCAGTCCCAAAATGGAACACTATTCCCTTTAAAGTGCACTACATTTGACCAGACCTCATAAGGCCCTGGTCAAATGTAGGGCACTATAAAGGGTTCAGGATACCATTTGGGAGCCAGCCAAATGTTGTGTTTATTATCTGATCATTAATTGAATCCAGGGTAAAACGAGGACATGTGATGTTTTAGGATGAATCCAGGGTAAAACGAGGACATGTGATGTTTTAGGATGAATCCAGGGTAAAACGAGGACATGTGATGTTTTAGGATGAATCCAGGGTAATACGAGGACATGTGATGTTTTAGGATGAATCCAGGGTAAAACGAGGACATGTGATGTTTTAGGATGAATCCAGGGTAATACGAGGACATGTGATGTTTTAGGATGAATCCAGGGTAAAACGAGGACATGTGATGTTTTAGGATGAATCCAGGGTAATACGAGGACATGTGATGTTTTAGGATGAATCCAGGGTAAAACGAGGACATGTGATGTTTTAGGATGAATCCAGGGTAAAATGAGGACATGTGATGTTTTAGGATGAATCCAGGGTAAAATGAGGACATGTGATGTTTTAGGATGAATCCAGGGTAAAACGAGGACATGTGATGTTTTAGGATGAAATTGTCAGGAGAGGAAGATGTGATGAGAACAAACAGAAATGTGATCTTTTGAGGTTTGAGTTTCTTAGATTAGATGTAACAAACTTTATAGCCAACGTGGAAATTTGTCTTCGGGCTTCACTATCATAAAAACCAGACATAAAAACATCAAAAGGAGCACCTCCTCATTGAGATCATCAAACAAAGCAACCAAGTACAAAAGCAGCCAAATAGGTTACAGTGTGCTCTTTTTCAGAGTCAATACAGAAACACGACTCTTTTTCAGAGTCAATACAGAAACATGACTCTTTTTCAGAGTCAATACAGAAACATGACTCTTTTTCAGAGTCAATACAGAAACATGACTCTCTTTCAGAGTCAATACAGAAACATGACTCTCTTTAAGAGTCAATAGAGAAACACGACTCTATTTCAGAGTCAATACAGAAACATGACTCTCATTCAGAGTCAGTACAGAAACATGACTCTCTTTAAGAGTCAATAGAGAAACACGACTCTATTTCAGAGTCAGTACAGAAACACGACTCTCTTTCAGAGTCAGTACAGAAACACGACTCTTTTTCAGAGTCAATACAGAAACATGACTCTTTTTCAGAGTCAATACAGAAACATGACTCTCATTCAGAGTCAGTACAGAAACATGACTCTCTTTAAGAGTCAATAGAGAAACACGACTCTATTTCAGAGTCAGTACAGAAACACGACTCTCTTTCAGAGTCAGTACAGAAACACGACTCTCTTTCAGAGTCAATACAGAAACATGACTCTCATTCAGAGTCAGTACAGAAACACGACTCTCTTTCAGAGTCAATAGAGAAACACGACTCTCTTTCAGAGTCAATACAGAAACATGACTCTTTTTCAGAGTCAGTACAGAAACATGACTCTCTTTCAGAGTCAATACAGAAACATGACTCTTTTTCAGAGTCAATACAGAAACATGACTCTCATTCAGAGTCAGTACAGAAACATGACTCTCTTTAAGAGTCAATAGAGAAACTCTCTATTTCAGAGTCAGTACAGAAACACGACTCTCTTTCAGAGTCAGTACAGAAACACGACTCTCTTTCAGAGTCAATAGAGAAACACGACTCTCTTTCAGAGTCAATACAGAAACATGACTCTCATTCAGAGTCAGTACAGAAACACGACTCTCTTTCAGAGTCAATAGAGAAACACGACTCTCTTTCAGAGTCAATACAGAAACATGACTCTTTTTCAGAGTCAGTACAGAAACATGACTCTCTTTCAGAGTCAATACAGAAACATGACTCTCATTCAGAGTCAGTACAGAAACACGACTCTCTTTCAGAGTCAATAGAGAAACACGACTCTCTTTCAGAGTCAATACAGAAACATGACTCTCTTTCAGAGTCAGTACAGAAACATGACTCTCATTCAGAGTCAGTACAGAAACACGACTCTTTTTCAGAGTCAATACAGAAACATGACTCTTTTTCAGAGTCAATACAGAAACACGACTCTCTTTCAGAGTCAATACAGAAACATGACTCTCATTCAGAGTCAGTACAGAAACACGACTCTCTTTCAGAGTCAATAGAGAAACACGACTCTCTTTCAGAGTCAATACAGAAACATGACTCTCTTTCAGAGTCAGTACAGAAACACGACTCTCATTCAGAGTCAGTACAGAAACACGACTCTCTTTCAGAGTCAGTACAGAAACATGACTCTCTTTCAGAGTCAGTACAGAAACACGACTCTCTTTCAGAGTCAATACAGAAACACGACTCTCTTTCAGAGTCAGTACAGAAACACGACTCTTTTTCAGAGTCAGTACAGAAACATGACTCTCTTTCAGAGTCAGTACAGAAACACGACTCTCATTCAGAGTCAGTACAGAAACATGACTCTCTTTCAGAGTCAGTACAGAAACACGACTCTCATTCAGAGTCAGTACAGAAACACGACTCTCTTTCAGAGTCAATACAGAAACATGACTCTCTTTCAGAGTCAGTACAGAAACACGACTCTCTTTCAGAGTCAGTACAGAAACACGACTCTCTTTCAGAGTCAGTACAGAAACACGACTCTCAGAGTCAATAGAGAAACACGACTCTCTTTCAGAGTCAGTACAGAAACACGACTCTCAGAGTCAATAGAGAAACACGACTCTCTTTCAGAGTCAATACAGAAACATGACTCTCTTTCAGAGTCAGTACAGAAACATGACTCTCATTCAGAGTCAGTACAGAAACACGACTCTTTTTCAGAGTCAATACAGAAACATGACTCTTTTTCAGAGTCAATACAGAAACACGACTCTCTTTCAGAGTCAATACAGAAACATGACTCTCATTCAGAGTCAGTACAGAAACACGACTCTCTTTCAGAGTCAATACAGAAACATGACTCTCTTTCAGAGTCAGTACAGAAACATGACTCTCATTCAGAGTCAGTACAGAAACACGACTCTTTTTCAGAGTCAATACAGAAACATGACTCTTTTTCAGAGTCAATACAGAAACACGACTCTCTTTCAGAGTCAATACAGAAACATGACTCTCATTCAGAGTCAGTACAGAAACATGACTCTCTTTAAGAGTCAATAGAGAAACACGACTCTATTTCAGAGTCAGTACAGAAACACGACTCTCTTTCAGAGTCAGTACAGAAACACGACTCTTTTTCAGAGTCAATACAGAAACATGACTCTTTTTCAGAGTCAATACAGAAACATGACTCTCATTCAGAGTCAGTACAGAAACATGACTCTCTTTAAGAGTCAATAGAGAAACACGACTCTATTTCAGAGTCAGTACAGAAACACGACTCTCTTTCAGAGTCAGTACAGAAACACGACTCTCTTTCAGAGTCAATACAGAAACATGACTCTCATTCAGAGTCAGTACAGAAACACGACTCTCTTTCAGAGTCAATAGAGAAACACGACTCTCTTTCAGAGTCAATACAGAAACATGACTCTTTTTCAGAGTCAGTACAGAAACATGACTCTCTTTCAGAGTCAATACAGAAACATGACTCTTTTTCAGAGTCAATACAGAAACATGACTCTCATTCAGAGTCAGTACAGAAACATGACTCTCTTTAAGAGTCAATAGAGAAACACGACTCTATTTCAGAGTCAGTACAGAAACACGACTCTCTTTCAGAGTCAGTACAGAAACACGACTCTCTTTCAGAGTCAATAGAGAAACACGACTCTCTTTCAGAGTCAATACAGAAACATGACTCTCATTCAGAGTCAGTACAGAAACACGACTCTCTTTCAGAGTCAATAGAGAAACACGACTCTCTTTCAGAGTCAATACAGAAACATGACTCTTTTTCAGAGTCAGTACAGAAACATGACTCTCTTTCAGAGTCAATACAGAAACATGACTCTCATTCAGAGTCAGTACAGAAACACGACTCTCTTTCAGAGTCAATAGAGAAACACGACTCTCTTTCAGAGTCAATACAGAAACATGACTCTCTTTCAGAGTCAGTACAGAAACATGACTCTCATTCAGAGTCAGTACAGAAACACGACTCTTTTTCAGAGTCAATACAGAAACATGACTCTTTTTCAGAGTCAATACAGAAACACGACTCTCTTTCAGAGTCAATACAGAAACATGACTCTCATTCAGAGTCAGTACAGAAACACGACTCTCTTTCAGAGTCAATAGAGAAACACGACTCTCTTTCAGAGTCAATACAGAAACATGACTCTCTTTCAGAGTCAGTACAGAAACACGACTCTCATTCAGAGTCAGTACAGAAACACGACTCTCTTTCAGAGTCAGTACAGAAACACGACTCTCATTCAGAGTCAGTACAGAAACACGACTCTCTTTCAGAGTCAGTACAGAAACATGACTCTCTTTCAGAGTCAGTACAGAAACACGACTCTCTTTCAGAGTCAATACAGAAACACGACTCTCTTTCAGAGTCAGTACAGAAACACGACTCTTTTTCAGAGTCAGTACAGAAACATGACTCTCTTTCAGAGTCAGTACAGAAACACGACTCTCATTCAGAGTCAGTACAGAAACATGACTCTCTTTCAGAGTCAGTACAGAAACACGACTCTCATTCAGAGTCAGTACAGAAACACGACTCTCTTTCAGAGTCAATACAGAAACATGACTCTCTTTCAGAGTCAGTACAGAAACACGACTCTCTTTCAGAGTCAGTACAGAAACACGACTCTCTTTCAGAGTCAGTACAGAAACACGACTCTCAGAGTCAATAGAGAAACACGACTCTCTTTCAGAGTCAGTACAGAAACACGACTCTCAGAGTCAATAGAGAAACACGACTCTCTTTCAGAGTCAATACAGAAACATGACTCTCTTTCAGAGTCAGTACAGAAACATGACTCTCATTCAGAGTCAGTACAGAAACACGACTCTTTTTCAGAGTCAATACAGAAACATGACTCTTTTTCAGAGTCAATACAGAAACACGACTCTCTTTCAGAGTCAATACAGAAACATGACTCTCATTCAGAGTCAGTACAGAAACACGACTCTCTTTCAGAGTCAATACAGAAACATGACTCTCTTTCAGAGTCAGTACAGAAACATGACTCTCATTCAGAGTCAGTACAGAAACACGACTCTTTTTCAGAGTCAATACAGAAACATGACTCTTTTTCAGAGTCAATACAGAAACACGACTCTCTTTCAGAGTCAATACAGAAACATGACTCTCATTCAGAGTCAGTACAGAAACATGACTCTCTTTAAGAGTCAATAGAGAAACACGACTCTATTTCAGAGTCAGTACAGAAACACGACTCTCTTTCAGAGTCAGTACAGAAACACGACTCTTTTCAGAGTCAATACAGAAACATGACTCTTTTTCAGAGTCAATACAGAAACATGACTCTCATTCAGAGTCAGTACAGAAACATGACTCTCTTTAAGAGTCAATAGAGAAACACGACTCTATTTCAGAGTCAGTACAGAAACACGACTCTCTTTCAGAGTCAGTACAGAAACACGACTCTCTTTCAGAGTCAATACAGAAACATGACTCTCATTCAGAGTCAGTACAGAAACACGACTCTCTTTCAGAGTCAATAGAGAAACACGACTCTCTTTCAGAGTCAATACAGAAACATGACTCTTTTTCAGAGTCAGTACAGAAACATGACTCTCTTTCAGAGTCAATACAGAAACATGACTCTTTTTCAGAGTCAATACAGAAACATGACTCTCATTCAGAGTCAGTACAGAAACATGACTCTCTTTAAGAGTCAATAGAGAAACACGACTCTATTTCAGAGTCAGTACAGAAACACGACTCTCTTTCAGAGTCAGTACAGAAACACGACTCTCTTTCAGAGTCAATAGAGAAACACGACTCTCTTTCAGAGTCAATACAGAAACATGACTCTCATTCAGAGTCAGTACAGAAACACGACTCTCTTTCAGAGTCAATAGAGAAACACGACTCTCTTTCAGAGTCAATACAGAAACATGACTCTTTTTCAGAGTCAGTACAGAAACATGACTCTCTTTCAGAGTCAATACAGAAACATGACTCTCATTCAGAGTCAGTACAGAAACACGACTCTCTTTCAGAGTCAATAGAGAAACACGACTCTCTTTCAGAGTCAATACAGAAACATGACTCTCTTTCAGAGTCAGTACAGAAACATGACTCTCATTCAGAGTCAGTACAGAAACACGACTCTTTTTCAGAGTCAATACAGAAACATGACTCTTTTTCAGAGTCAATACAGAAACACGACTCTCTTTCAGAGTCAATACAGAAACATGACTCTCATTCAGAGTCAGTACAGAAACACGACTCTCTTTCAGAGTCAATAGAGAAACACGACTCTCTTTCAGAGTCAATACAGAAACATGACTCTCTTTCAGAGTCAGTACAGAAACACGACTCTCATTCAGAGTCAGTACAGAAACACGACTCTCTTTCAGAGTCAGTACAGAAACATGACTCTCTTTCAGAGTCAGTACAGAAACACGACTCTCTTTCAGAGTCAATACAGAAACACGACTCTCTTTCAGAGTCAGTACAGAAACACGACTCTTTTTCAGAGTCAGTACAGAAACATGACTCTCTTTCAGAGTCAGTACAGAAACACGACTCTCATTCAGAGTCAGTACAGAAACATGACTCTCTTTCAGAGTCAGTACAGAAACACGACTCTCTTTCAGAGTCAGTACAGAAACACGACTCTCTTTCAGAGTCAGTACAGAAACACGACTCTCAGAGTCAATAGAGAAACACGACTCTCTTTCAGAGTCAGTACAGAAACACGACTCTCAGAGTCAATAGAGAAACACGACTCTCTTTCAGAGTCAGTACAGAAACACGACTCTCTTTCAGAGTCAGTACAGAAACACGACTCTCTTTCAGAGTCAATAGAGAAACACGACTCTCTTTCAGAGTCAGTACAGAAACACGACTCTCTTTCAGAGTCAATAGAGAAACACGACTCTCTTTCAGAGTCAGTACAGAAACACGACTCTCTTTCAGAGTCAGTACCCCTACCCCTACCCATACCCCCAACCCCCCCTACCGCCCTACCTACCTACCCACCCCCCTATGGCTATAACAAAGGAATGCTGTGTTAGCTAGCTGTCTATAACAGAGGTATGCTATGTTAGCTAGTTGTCTATAACAGAGGTATGCTATGATAGCTAGCTGGCTATAACAGAGGTATGCTATGATAGCTAGCTGGCTATAACAGAGGAATGCTACGTTGCCTAGCTGGCTATAACAGAGGCATGCTATGTTAGCTAGCTGCCTAAAACAGAGGTATGCTATGATAGCTAGCTGGCTATAACAGAGTAAT
>NC_060195.1:3643663-3648663 GCF_021184085.1 Oncorhynchus gorbuscha | reverse complement strand
ATCCCCTCCCTCACCCCACCACCCTCAGACCAGCTAATATCCCCTCCCTCACCCCACCACCCTCAGACCAGCCAATATCCCCTCCCTCACCCCACCACCCTCAGACCAGCTAATATCCCCTCCCTCACCCCACCACCCTCAGACCAGCTAATATCCCCTCCCTCACCCCACCACCCTCAGACCAGCTAATAACCCCTCCCTCACCCCACCACCCTCAGACCAGCTAATATCCCCTCCCTCACCCCACCACCCCCAGACCAGCTAATCCCCTCCCTCACCCCACCACCCTCAGACCAGCTAATAACCCCCCTCACCCCACCACCCTCAGACCAGCTAATATCCCCTCCCCTCACCCCACCACCCTCAGACCAGCTAATAACCCCCCTTCACCCCACCACCCTCAGACCAGCTAATATCCCTCCCTCACCCCACCACCCTCAGACCAGCTAATAACCCCCCTTCACCCCACCACCCTCAGACCAGCTAATATCCCCTCCCTCACCCCACCACCCTCAGACCAGCTAATAACCCCCCCTTCACCCCACCACCCTCAGACCAGCTAATATCCCTCCCCTCACCCCACCACCCTCAGACCAGCTAATAACCCCCCCCCCCCTAACCCCACCACCCTCAGACCAGCTAATATCCCCTCCCTCACCCCACCACCCTCAGACCAGCTAATAACCCCCTCTCCCTCACCCCACCACCCTCAGACCAGCTAATAACGGAGAGGGAGGAAGAGGGAGGAGAGGGAGGAAGAGGGAGGAAGAGAGAGGAGAAGGAGGAAGAGAGAGGAGAGGGAGGAAGAGGGAGGAGAGGTAGGAAGAGGGAGGATGAGGGAGGAAGAGAGAGGAGAGGGAGGAAGAGAGAGGAGAGGGAGGAAGAGAGAGGAGAGGGAGGAAGAGAGAGGAGAGGGAGGAAGAGGGAGGAAGAGAGAGGAGAGGGAGGAAGAGAGAGGAGAGGGAGGAAGAGGGAGGAGAGGGAGGAAGAGGGAGGAGAGGGAGGAAGAGAGAGGAGAGGGAGGAAGAGGGAGGAGAGGTAGGAAGAGGGAGGATGAGGCAGGAAGAGAGAGGAGAGGGAGGAAGAGAGAGGAGAGGGAGGAAGAGGGAGGAGAGGGAGGAAGAGGGAGGAAGAGAGAGGAGAAGGAGGAAGAGAGAGGAGAGGGAGGAAGAGGGAGGAGAGGGAGGAAGAGGGAGGAAGAGAGAGGAGAGGGAGGAAGAGAGAGGAGAGGGAGGAAGAGGGAGGAGAGGAAGGAAGAGGGGAGGAAGAGAGAGAGAGGGGAGGAAGAGGGATGAGAGGGAGGAAGGGGGAGGAAGAGAGAGGAGAGGGAGGAAGAGGGAGGAAGAGGGAAGAAGACGGAGATAGAGAGAGGAGAGGGAGGAAGAGGGAGGAAGAGAGAGGAGGGAGGAAGAGGGGAGGAAGAGAGAGGAGAGTGAGGAAGAGGGGGAAGAGGGATGAGAGGAGGAAGGGGGAGGAAGAGAGGGAGAGGGAGGAAGAGGGAGGAAGAGAGAGGAGAGGGAGGAAGAGGGATGAGAGGGAGGAAGGGGGAGGAAGAGAGAGGAGAGGGAGGAAGAGGGAGGAAGAGAGAGGAGAGGCAGGAAGAGGGGGGAAGAGAGAGGTAGAGAGAGGAGAAGGAGGAAGAGAGAGGAAGAGAGAGAGAGAGAGAGGAGAAGGAGGAAGAGAGAGGTAGAGAGAGGAGAGACAGGAAGAGGGAGGAAGAGAGAGGTAGAGAGAGGAGAGACAGGAAGAGGGGGAAGAGAGAGGTAGAGAGGGAGGAAGGAAGAGGGAGGAAGAGAGAGGTAGAGAGAGGAGAAGGAGGAAGAGAGAGGTAGAGAGAGGAGAGACAGGAAGAGGGAGGAAGAGAGAGGTAGAGAGAGGAGAGACAGGAAGAGGGGGGAAGAGAGAGGTAGAGAGAGGAGAGACAGGAAGAGGGAGGAAGAGAGAGGTAGAGAGAGGAGAGACAGGAAGAGGGGGGAAGAGAGAGGTAGAGAGAGGAGAGACAGGAAGAGGGAGGAAGAGAGGGGTAGAGAGAGGAGGAGGAAGAGAGAGGTAGAGAGAGGAGAGACAGGAAGAGGGGGGAAGAGAGAGGTAGAGAGAGGAGAGACAGGAAGAGGGAGGAAGAGAGAGGTAGAGAGAGGAGAAGGAGGAAGAGAGAGGTAGAGAGAGGAGAGATAGGAAGAGGGAGGAAGAGAGAGGAGAGACAGGAAGAGGGAGGAAGAGACAGGAAGAGGGAGGAAGAGAGAGGAGAGACAGGAAGAGGGAGGAAGAGAGAGGAGAGACAGGAAGAGGGAGGAAGAGAGAGGTAGAAATGAGATAACAAAATTGAAAAATGATTCTATGTGAACCTGATTAGGAAGATATTTCTGAAACGTAACATACAAACAATGAATCCTGATGTAGCCATTATAGGCTGGTGTCTCTGTAATTGCATATAGACATACCATACAAACAAACAATTAAATAATATATCATGTTTTATAATATCATGATGTTGAATACTAGACTAGAAAAGCAGGGCGGAGTACCAGTCGTCTTTCATAATCGGTGTAGATGTTGCATCAGTTAGCAACAAGCAGTAACAACCCCAAACAACTCCACGCAAAACATTCAGCAACATTCCCGCTCCACACAGCCCCTCTCCCCACAGCCCCTCTCCACACAGCCCCTCTCCCCACAGCCCCTCTCCACACAGCCCCTCTCCACACAGCCCCTCTCCCCACAGCCCCTCTCCACACAGCCCCTCTCCCCACAGCCCCTCTCCCCACAGCCCCTCTCCCCACAGCCCCTCTCCACACAGTCCCTCTCCAGCCCCTCTCCACACAGCCCCTCTCCCCACAGCCCCTCTCCCCACAGCCCCTCTCCCCACAGCCCCTCTCCACACAGCCCCTCTCCACACAGCCCTCTCCCCACAGCCCTCTCTCCCCACAGCCCCTCTCCACACAGCCCCTCTCCCCACAGCCACTCTCCCCACAGCCCCTCTCCCCACAGCCCCTCTCCCCACAGCCCCTCCCCACAGCCCCTCTCCACACAGCCACTCTCCCCACAGCCACTCTCCCCACAGCCCCTCTCCCCACAGCCCCTCTCCACACAGCCCCTCTCCCCACAGCCCCTCTCCACACAGCCCCTCTCCACACAGCCCCTCTCCACAGCCCCTCTCCCCACAGCCCCTCTCCACACAGCCCCTCTCCACACAACCCCTCTCCCCACAGCCCCTCTCCCCACAGCCCCTCTCCACACAGCCCTCTCCACACAGCCCCTCTCCCCACAGCCCCTCTCCCCACAGCCCCTCTCCACACAGCCACTCTCCCCACAGCCACTCTCCCCACAGCCCCTCTCCCCACAGCCCCTCTCCACACAGCCCCTCTCCCCACAGCCCCTCTCCACACAGCCCCTCTCCACACAGCCCCTCTCCACACAGCCCCTCTCCCCACAGCCCCTCTCCCCACAGCCCCTCTCCACACAGCCCCTCTCCCCACAGCCCCTCTCCCCACAGCCCCTCTCCACACAGCCCCTCTCAGCTCTGCAACATATTTACTTTATAACACACTGCTGTTGACCAGGGCTCATTAAAAGTAGTTTACTGTATTGGGACTACAGATCGGCCCTGTTCAGGAGTAGTTTACTGTATTGGGGACTACAGATCGGCCCTGTTAAGGAGTAGTTTACTGTATTGGGGACTACAGATCGGCCCTGTTAAGGAGTAGTTTACTGTATTGGGGCTACAGATCGGCCCTGTTCAGGAGTAGTTTACTGTATTGGGGACTACAGATCGGCCCTGTTCAGGAGTAGTTTACTGTATTGGGGCTACAGATCGGCCCTGTTAAGGAGTAGTTTACTGTATTGGGGCTACAGATCGGCCCTGTTCAGGAGTAGTTTACTGTATTAGGTAAATAGGATACCATTTGGAAGACAGGCTGAACGTGTGTGTATTCATCCTCAACATGATGTGGCTGTGAAGAAGAAGACTTAAATATAACTACATTGTTTGACATAGAAACACAGGATTTTCGGAGAAAAAAACAAATAAAAAAATGTTTTAGTAATTCTGAAATTCTGAAAAATATGAATGCCATTCCACGTGTGGAGCCAGTAGGTCATTTGACGGCAGGAAGGTGTTACAATGAATGCAGCTGGGTGGGTTTGAGCCAAGACAATGTCTGTTCCCTGAAATTAGATAGTCCTAGTTCACCACGGTTCACCAACTATATTCTTTCTTTTCATGTAAATGCATTTTATAACATCTCTGAATACCATTTTAATCTGGTTAGAAAGAATAAAATAAATATGTAGTCTAGGAACAGAAACCAGAATGACGTTGGTTCGGGGAGGGGGAAGAAACGAACACATTCATGCTGTTTGAATTAAATAAATGGTCACTCAGTAGAGCTCACGACACTCTGACGACAACGCAGTCAATGATAAGACTTCGACAGCTGTACCAAATGGCACCCTGTTCCCTATAAAGTACACTACTTTTAACCAGGGTGGCACCCTATTCCCTATATAGTACACTACTTTTAACCAGGGTGGCACCCTATTCCCTAGTACAACGGGGGGGGGGGAATATCTTCTCTTCTCTCTCTACATTCTACACTGATTATCTTGTCAAGATGGTTTTGAACCCCCCACCCCACACCCCCACCCCCCCACCCCTATCTCTTAGTGGCTGCTGTGGAACACTCATCTACAACTCATCTACAACGCAAATGGACTCCAAAGCTGTGTTTACACAAAGAAGATCAGTCGCCGTGGTGATAGCAGCTTTAAAGGAAAAGAGTCTCTTCAGTGAGAAAAAGAGCTGGAACAGAATAACGTATAGGAGGGGGAAAAGGCTTAATTATGAATTATATTAAGTCATCTTTATTTCTCTATTTATTCTAGTTGTTTTCAATGTTTTCCCCTCCTAGCCCAGTGCTGTGATGTGTTACAGATAATACATTGAGTAAAACATCTTCCTTTCTTCCTGTTGTCACGAACCGGCTCAAAGCCCGTAACAAAGG
>NC_060195.1:3615123-3635123 GCF_021184085.1 Oncorhynchus gorbuscha | reverse complement strand
ATACTGTAGACCTGTTCATTTATCAGACTAGATACTGTAGACCTGTTCATTTATCAGACTAGATACTGTAGACCTGTTCATTTATCAGACTAGATACTGTAGACTAGTTCATTTATCAGACTAGATACTGTAGACCTGTTCATTTATCAGACTAGATACTGTATGTTATCTGACTATAGACTGTAGGCTTGTTCATTTATCAGACTAGATACTGTATGTTATCTGACTATAGACTGTAGGCTTGTTCATTTATCAGACTAGATACTGTATGTTATCTGACTATAGACTGTAGACTTGTTCATTTATCAGACTAGATACTGTAGACTAGTTCAATTATCAGACTAGATACTGTAGACTAGTTCATTTATCAGACTAGATACTGTAGACCTGTTCATTTATCAGACTAGATACTGTAGACTAGTTCATTTATCAGACTAGATACTGTAGACCTGTTCATTTATCAGACTAGATACTGTATGTTATCTGGCTATAGACTGTAGACCTGTTCATTTATCAGACTAGATACTGTATGTTATCTGGCTATAGACTGTAGGCTTGTTCATTTATCAGACTAGATACTGTATGTTATCTGGCTATAGACTGTAGGCTTGTTCATTTATCAGACTAGATACTGTATGTTAACTGACTATAGACTGTAGGCTTGTTCATTTATCAGACTAGATACTGTATGTTATCTGACTATAGACTGTAGACTTGTTCATTTATCAGACTAGATACTGTATGTTATCTGACTATAGACTGTAGGCTTGTTCATTTATCAGACTAGATACTGTATGTTATCAGACTAGATACTGTATGTTATCAGACTAGATACTGTATGTTATCAGACTAGATACTGTATGCTATCAGACTAGATACTGTATGCTATCAGACTAGATACTGTATGTTATCAGACTAGATACTGTATGCTATCAGACTAGATACTGTATGCTATCAGACTAGATACTGTATGCTAGACTAGATACTGTATGTTATCTGACTAGATACTGTATGTTATCAGACTAGATACTGTATGCTAGACTAGATACTGTATGTTATCAGACTAGATACTGTATGTTATCTGACTAGATACTGTATGTTATCAGACTAGATACTGTAGACCTGTTCATTTATCAGACTAGATACTGTAGACCTGTTCATTTATCAGACTAGATACTGTATGTTATCTGACTATAGACTGTAGACTAGTTCATTTATCAGACTAGATACTGTAGACCTGTTCATTTATCAGACTAGATACTGTATGTTATCTGGCTATAGACTGTAGGCTTGTTCATTTATCAGACTAGATACTGTATGTTATCAGACTAGATACTGTATGTTATCAGACTAGATACTGTATGTTATCAGACTAGATACTGTAGGCTTGTTCATTTATCAGACTAGATACTGTATGTTATCTGGCTATAGACTGTAGGCTTGTTCATTTATCAGACTAGATACTGTATGTTATCTGGCTATAGACTGTAGGCTTGTTCATTTATCAGACTAGATACTGTATGTTATCTGGCTATAGACTGTACACCTGTTCATTTATCAGACTAGATACTGTATGTTATCTGGCTATAGACTGTAGGCTTGTTCATTTATCAGACTAGATACTGTATGTTATCTGGCTATAGACTGTAGACTGTTCATTTATCAGACTAGATACTGTATGTTATCTGGCTATAGACTGTACACCTGTTCATTTATCAGACTAGATACTGTATGTTATCTGACTATAGACTGTACACCTGTTCATTTATCAGACTAGATACTGTATGTTAACTGACTATAGACTGTAGGCTTGTTCATTTATCAGACTAGATACTGTATGTTATCTGACTATAGACTGTAGGCTTGTTCATTTATCAGACTAGATACTGTATGTTATCTGGCTATAGACTGTAGGCTTGTTCATTTATCAGACTAGATACTGTATGTTATCTGGCTATAGACTGTAGGCTTGTTCATTTATCAGACTAGATACTGTATGTTATCTGACTATAGACTGTAGGCTTGTTCATTTATCAGACTAGATACTGTATGTTATCTGGCTATAGACTGTAGGCTTGTTCATTTATCAGACTAGATACTGTATGTTATCTGGCTATAGACTGTAGGCTTGTTCATTTATCAGACTAGATACTGTATGTTATCTGGCTATAGACTGTAGGCTTGTTCATTTATCAGACTAGATACTGTATGTTATCTGGCTATAGACTGTAGGCTTGTTCATTTATCAGACTAGATACTGTATGTTATCTGACTATAGACTGTAGGCTTGTTCATTTATCAGACTAGATACTGTATGTTATCTGGCTATAGACTGTAGACTAGTTCATTTAGCTGACTAGATACTGTTATCTGACCGTTCTCCAGGGTTCCCCAACTAGATACTGTTATCTGACCGTTCTCCAGGGTTCCCCAACTAGATACTGTATGTTATCTGCCTGTTCTCCAGGGTTCCCCAACTAGATACTGTATGTTATCTGCCTGTTCTCCAGGGTTCCCCAACTAGATACTGTATGTTATCTGCCTGTTCTCCAGGGTTCCCCAACTAGATACTGTATGTTATCTGTCTGTTCTCCAGGGTTCCCCAACTAGATACTGTATGTTATCTGTCTGTTCTCCAGGGTTCCCCAACTAGATACTGTATGTTATCTGTCTGTTCTCCAGGGTTCCCCAACTAGATACTGTATGTTATCTGTCTGTTCTCCAGGGTTCCCCAACTAGATACTGTATGTTATCTGTCTGTTCTCCAGGGTTCCCCAACTAGATACTGTATGTTATCTGCCTGTTCTCCAGGGTTCCCCAACTAGATACTGTATGTTATCTGTTCTCCAGGGTTCCCCAACTAGATACTGTATGTTATCTGTTCTCCAGGGTTCCCCAACTAGATACTGTATGTTATCTGTTCTCCAGGGTTCCCCAACTAGATACTGTATGTTATCTGCCTGTTCTCCAGGGTTCCCCATCTGGTGGTAATTTTATTTGGACACCAATTTTTCTGAGCTAAAAAAAATGTTATAATAATAATAAAAATAAAACAATTATAATTGTTGGACCAAAATAAAGACTTTAAAAATCAAACATGATTTTCATTTTGTTACTCTGTTCCCAATTATTCCCACGCAGGCCATTTGTAGTTTACAAACGACTGGTAATTATGTTCTGACCCTGTGACCTTCCGCTGAAGAGAAAAATCAGCCCCGTGGCTGAATCTAGTCGATGATCCCTGTCGTAGGCTGTCGTAGGCCGTAGCCGTAGGCCGTCGTAGGCTGTCGCCTTAGGCTGTCGACTTAAGCTGTCGCCTTAGGCCGTCGCCGTAGGCCGTTGCCGTAGGCTGTTGTAGGCTGTCGCAGACCGTCGCCGTAGGCCATCGTCGTAGGCCATCGTCGTAGGCCGTCGCCGTAGGCTGTCGTAGGCTGTCGCAGGCCGTCGCCGTAGGCCATCGTCGTAGGCCGTCGCCTTAGGCTGTCGCCGTAGGCCATCGTCGTAGGCCGTCGCCTTAGGCTGTCGCCGTAGGCTGTCGTAGGCCGTCGCCGTAGGCTGTCACCGTAGGCTGTCACCGTAGGCTGTCACCGTAGGCTGTCGTAGGCCATCGTCGTAGGCCGTCGCCGTAGGCTGTCACCGTAGGCTGTCACCGTAGGCCGTCACCGTAGGCTGTCGTAGGCCATCGTCGTAGGCCGTCGCCGTAGGCTGTCACCGTAGGCTGTCACCGTAGGCTGTCGTAGGCCGTCGCCGTAGGCTATCGCCGTAGGCTATCGCCGTGTTCATTTAGCAGACAAGGTATGCCGATAATCCTCTGACAATATTTTTTATGATATGATTTCATAGTAAGAAGAATATAATTGAACTTAGCTGAATAAAACTGAAAGGATATTTATGTCCTTCAGGAGCGAGTGGGCATATGAAGTGGATATGTAGAGATCATATGAAACAGGTCTTACACATTAGATTTAGAGTTATTGGGCAACTTTAGTTGTAGGAATGATACAAACCTTAGAATATCTTAGAAATCAAAACACACACATACGCACGCACGCACGCACGCACGCACGCACGCACGCACGCACGCACACACGCACACACACACACACACACACACACACACACACACACACACACACACACACACACACACACACACACACACACACACACACACACATACATACATACATACATACATACATACATACATACATACATACATACATACATACATACATACATACATACATACATACATACATACATACATACATACATACATACATACATACATACATACATACACACATACATACACACATACATATATATATATGGGCTACATGAAGAGACTAGAGACTATTGATAACCCGAGAAAGTTGTGATGAAAAGAAGAGAATCTGCTCTCTGTTCCTTGTTGTTCTCTCTGATCATAGTTTCACCCATCAGACTATTCTCAATTTAATCTTGTTTTTACTAATATGAAAACAATAAATAATAAATGTAGTATATCCCGTTATCAAATGGTCAGGAACAGGAACAAGACTGGAACAGTGAACGGAGGTATGTTTATCACTCATGTGGTTTAGGCTACTCATCGTGTGACGGGTGATATTCCGCCTAAACTCTGTATGCAATGGGCTCTCCGTCCCAGTTCCTGCAGCTAACCAGTGCTCAATTTGGGAAAGCATGTCAAATCTGTTCGGGGAACATCGATAGTAACATGTTCTCTTTCACAATTGATTAAGCAGTCGACAGCCCCTTTTAATGCACTGGAGAAAGGAATGAAGGAGAGGAGACGGACAGTGTTGAGATATTCTGTAACTAAAAGGTCATGTGTCAGCATATTCATTAAGAAAATACAGTTTAAGTGGGAAGTTTACATACAACCTAGATTGGAGTCATTAAAACTCGTTTTTCAACCACTCCACAAATGTCTTGTTAACAAACTATAGTTTTGGCAAGTCGGTTAGGACATCTACTTTGTGCATGACACAAGTCATTTTCCCAACAATTGTTTACAGACAGATTATTTCACTTTTATTCACTGTATCACAATTCCAGTGGGTCAGAAGTTTACATTCACTAAGTTGACTGTGCCTTTAAATAGCTTGGAAAATTTCAGAAAATGTCATGGCTTTAGAAGCTTCTGATTGGCTAATTGACATAATTTGAGTCAATTGGAGGTGTATCTGTGGATGTATTTCAAGGCCTACCTTCAAACTCAGTGCCTCTTTGCTTGACATCATGGGAAATCTAAAGAAATCAGCACTCAGAAAAACCATTGTAGTCGTCCAAAAGCCTGGTTCATCCTTGGGAGCAATTTCAAAACGCCTGAAGGTACCACGTTCATCTGTACAAACAATAGTACGTAAGTATAAACACCATGGGACCACGCAGCCGTCATACCGCTCAGGAAGGAGACGCGTTCTGTCTCCTAGAGATGAACTTTGGTGCAAGAAGTGCAAATCAATCCCAGAACAACAGCAAAGGACCTTGTGAAGATGCTGGAGGAAACAGGTACAAAAATGATCGGTATTTGTCGTCTGTAGAAGAGGAATCATTGGACCAAAGCACAGCGTGGTAAGTGTTCATGCTTTCTTTATTAAAACTGAACACGATAACAAATAACCGAAACAGTCCTGAAAGGTGCAAAACACGAAAACAGAAATTAACTACCCACAAAAACCATGTGGGAAAAAGCTACCTAAGTATGGTTCCCAATCAGAGACAACGATAGACAGCTGTCCCTGATTGAGAACCAGACCCGGCCAAAAACAAAGATATACAAAAACATAGAAAAAGGAACATAGAATGCCCACCGCAATCACACCCTGACCAAACCAGAATAGAGACATAAAAAGCTCTAAGGTAGGGGCGATACACCCATATCAACATAATCTGAAAGGCTGCTCAGCAAGGAAGAAGCAACTGCTCCAAAACCGCCATAAAAAACTGCACATGTGGACAAAGATTGGATTTTTAATGAGAAATGTCCTCTGCTCTGATGAAACAAAAATAGAAATGTTTTAGCCATAATGACCATTGTTATGTTAGGAAGAAAAAGAGGGAGGCTTGCAAGCTGAAGAACACCATCCCAACCGTGAAGCATGGGGGTGGCAGCATCATGTTGTGGGGGTGCTTTGCTGCAGGAGGGACTGGTGCACTTCACAAAATAGATGGCATCATGAGGAAGGACAATTATGTGGATAGATTGAAGCAACATCTCAAGACATCAGTCAGGAAGTTAAAGCTTGATCCCAATTGGTCTTCCAAATGGACAATGACCCCAAGCATACTTCCAAAGTTGTGGCATAACCGCTTAAGGACAACAAAGTCAAAGTATTGGAGTGGCCATCACAAAGCCCTGACCTCAATTCCATAGAAAATGTGTTGGCAGAACTGAAAAAGTGTCTGCGAGTAAGGAGGCCTACAAACCTGACTCAGTTACACCAGCTCTGTCAGGAGGAATTGGCCAAAATTCAACCAACTTATTGTGGGAAGCTTGTGGAACGCTACCTGAAACATTTGACCCAAGTTAAATAATTTAAAGGCAATGCTACCAAATACTAATTGAGTATATGCAAACTTCTGACCCACCGGGAATGTGACGGAAGAAATAAAAGCTTAAATTAATCATTCTCTCTACTATGATTCTGACATTTCACATTCTTAAAATAAAGTGGTGATCCTACCTGACCTAAAACTAGGATTAAATGTCAGGAATGGTGAAAAACTGTGTTTAAATGTATTTGGCTAAGGTGTACGTATACGTCTGCCTATACATCAGCTCTAAAATGCATATGGCTGTTTTGAACCAACCTTAGAAAGCGCTGTCCATTTCATTGTGTCCGACTGTAGAAACAACATCCTCAAAGACCCTGTTGAACACTCAGCTTTTCTTCACATCCCTCTTCTTCATCATCACAGTGAGGTGAGTTTTAAAAGCACGTACTGCTTTGATGATAAGTGTGTAATGTGACTTTAGATTTATTTTGCATTGATGTCAGAGTGGTTACAGGGACAATAGAGCCCTGAGTACCAGGCCATTAGGACCTGATGGAGGGACAATAGAACCCTGAGTACCAGGCCATTAGGACCTGATGGAGGGACAATAGAACCCTGAGTACCAGGCCATTAGGACCTGATGGAGGGACAATAGAGCCCTGAGTACCAGGCCATTAGGACCTGATGGAGGGTCAATGGAGCCCTGAGTACCAGGCCATTAGGACCTGATGGAGGGACAATAGAGCCCTGAGTACCAGGCCATTAGGACCTGATGGAGGGACAATAGAACCCTGAGTACCAGGCCATTAGGACCTGATGGAGGGACAATAGAGCCCTGAGTACCAGGCCATTAGGACCTGATGGAGGGACAATAGAGCGCTGAGTACCAGGACATTAGGACCTGACAATCAAGCATGTCCAGAGTGCATAAGAGGAGGTTACAGTGACTCAACGATCACATGGAATTTTACTGCAGTCATGACTCATTCAGAATGAAAGGGCTGATGGGTTGACACAACACATCCAGGCATGTGAGAGAGAGAGAGAGAGAGTTACTCACCCCTACACAACCTAGAGAGTTACTCACCCCTACACAACCTAGAGAGAGTTCCTCACCCCTACACAACCCAGAGAGTTACTCACCCCTACACAACCTAGAGAGAGTTACTCACCCCTACACAACCTAGAGAGAGTTACTCACCCCTACACAACCTAGAGAGAGTTACTCACCCCTACACAACCTAGAGAGAGTTACTCACCCCTACACAACCTAGAGTTACTCACCCCTACACAACCTAGATAGTTACTCACACCTACACAACCTAGTTCCTCACCCCTACACAACCTAGAGAGAGTTACTCACCCCTACACAACCTAGAGAGAGTTACTCACCCCTACACAACCTAGAGAGAGTTACTCACCCCTACACAACCTAGAGAGTTACTCACCCCTACACAACCTAGAGAGAGTTACTCACCCCTACACAACCTAGAGAGTTACTCACCCCTACACAACCCAGAGAGAGTTACTCACCCCTACACAACCCAGAGAGAGTTACTCACCCCTACACAACCTAGAGAGAGTTACTCACCCCTACACAACCTAGAGAGAGTTACTCACCCCTACACAACCTAGAGAGAGTTACTCACCCCTACACAACCTAGAGAGAGTTACTCACCCCTACATAAAATATCCCAAACAATTTATTATTACCTCCAACAAACCCCATCTGCAGTCTGTTTGGGGAGGTAGTGCACCCATCTGCAGTCTGTTTGGGGAGGTAATGAACCCATCTGCAGTCTGTTTAGAGGAGGTAATATACCCATCTGCAGTCTGTTTAGAGGAGGTAATGTACCCATCTGCAGTCTGTTTAGGGAGGTAATGTACCCATCTGCAGTCTGTTTGGGGAGGTAATGTACCCATCTGCAGTCTGTTTGGGGAGGTAATGTACCCATCTGCAGTCTGTTTGGGGAGGTAATGTACCCATCTGCAGTCTGTTTGGGGAGGTAATGTACCCATCTGCAGTCTGTTTAGAGGAGGTAGTGTACCCATCTGCAGTCTGTTTAGAGGAGGTAATGTACCCATCTGCAGTCTGTTTGGGGAGGTAATGTACCCATCTGCAGTCTGTTTGGGGAGGTAATGTACCCATCTGCAGTCTGTTTGGGGGAGGTAGTGTACCCATCTGCAGTCTGTTTAGAGGAGGTAGTGTACCCATCTGCAGTCTGTTTAGAGGAGGTAGTGTACCCATCTGCAGTCTGTTTGGGGAGGTAATTTACCCATCTGCAGTCTGTTTAGAGGAGGTAGTGTACCCATCTGCAGTCTGTTTAGGGGAGGTAGTGTACCCATCTGCAGTCTGTTTGGGGAGGTAGTGCACCAATCTGACTGATGTTTTTCAGACTAACAGCTTGCAATGTATTCAGAAAGGACATGTCAAATAAATTGATTGCAAGCAGCTGAAGACACTTATCTTAGAGATCCACTGCAAGGCTTTCACCACATATCCCCATTGGAAACACAGCAAGCTGCTCATCCACATCATTCAGTGAGAGATAGTTCATAGTTAGAAGCAAAGAAAACAACCCCAACACAAAAACAGGGACAATATTGTGATGCACTGCTTCCACCTCAGATCCCCCTAGAAAACAAATGAAGCTGCTCTTTCTGTAGCTCTTTAGAGGAAGAGGACCCTGGGGATGTCTATGTTTCTGACACCAGCTGGGGAGATCTCTGTTTCTGACACCAACTGGGGAGATCTCTGACACCAACTGGGGAGATCTCTGTTTCTGACACCAGCTGGGGAGATCTCTGTCACCAACTGGGGAGATCTCTATCTCTGACACCAACTGGGGAGATCTCTATCTCTTTCACCAACTGGGGAGACCTCTGACACCAACTGGTGAGATCTCTGTTTCTGACACCAGCTGGGGAGATCTCTGTCTCTGTCACCAGCTGGGGAGATCTCTGTCTCTGTCACCAACTGGGGAGATCTCTGTCTCTGATACCAACTGGGGAGATCTCTGTCTCTGACACCAACTGGGGAGATCTCTGTCTCTGACACCAACTGGGGAGATCTCTATATCTGTCACCAACTGGGGAGACCTCTGACACCAACTGGGGAGATCTCTGTCTCTGATACCAACTGGGGAGATCTCTGTTTCTGACACCAACTGGGGAGATCTCTGTCTCTGACACCAACTGGGGAGATCTCTGTTTCTGACACCAGCTGGGGAGATCTCTGTCTCTGACACCAACTGGGGAGATCTCTGTCTCTGACACCAACTGGGGAGATCTATGTCACCAACTGGGGAGATCTCTGTCTCTGTCATCAACTGGGGAGATCTCTGTCTCTGACACCAGCTCGGGAGATCTCTGTCTCTGACACCAACTGGGGAGATCTCTGTCTCTGACATCAACTGGGGAGATCTCTGTCTCTGACACCAGCTGGGGAGATCTCTGTCTCTGACACCAACTGGGGAGATCTCTATCTCTGTCACCAACTGGGGAGATCTCTGTCTCTGACATCAACTGGGGAGATCTCTGTCTCTGACACCAACTGGGGAGATCTCTGTCTCTGTCATTCTTGGTAGCCAGCTAGCGGCTATGTCATTCTTGGTAGCCAGCTAGCGGCTATGTCATTCTTGGTAGCCAGCTAGCGGCTATGTCATTCTTGGTAGCCAGCTAGCGGCTATGTCATTCTTGGAAGCCAGATAGCGGCTATGTCATTCTTGGTAGCCAGCTAGCGGCTATGTCATTCTTGGTAGCCAGCTAGCGGCTATGTCATTCTTGGAAGCCAGATAGCGGCTATGTCATTCTTGGTAGCCAGCTAGCGGCTATGTCATTCTTGGTAGCCAGCTAGAGGCTATGTCATTCTTGGAAGCGAGCTAGCGGCTTCTTTACTGGTTAGCTTAGTTTCAGAGCTTTATGGGATCTTTAATTTGACATTTCCAGTGTAATTTCCAGCTTGCTACTGTAAGACTGGTATATCAATAAATTCACCTCAAACCTGAAAGCGTCATGCACAAACATTAAAGCCATACTGGTTCGTATATTATAAATAGGCATGTATTGCTTAGTTTGTCTCGGTGTGTTTAAACAAGATAAAGCATATTTCTTTTGCCATTCCCTGGTTGGTGTTTCAGCTCGAATCGTACCAATAGGAAGCTGATAAACAACGTATAAGGTAGACAGAGGACGGTGATGCATCAGTGGTGATACTGTCACTTGACGGACAGCTGGCAGCCTCCTGTATTGATTGAGATCACATCTCAGTCCATAGATCTTTGTGTCCCGAATGGGACCCTATTCCTGTTTTAACAGAGGAGACCCAAACAGACAGGTAGATGTTTTATAGAGGAGACCCAAACAGACAGGTAGATGTTTTATAGAGGAGACCCAAACAGACAGGTAGATGTTTTATAGAGGAGACCCAAACAGACAGGTAGATGTTTTATAGAGGAGACCCAAACAGACAGGTAGATGTTTTATAGAGGAGACCCAAACAGACAGGTAGATGTTTTATAGAGGAGACCCAAACAGACAGGTAGATGTTTTATAGAGGAGACCCAAACAGACAGGTAGATGTTTTATAGAGGAGACCCAAACAGACAGGTAGATGTTTTATAGAGGAGACCCAAACAGACAGGTAGATGTTTTATAGAGGAGACCCAAACAGACAGGTAGATGTTTTATAGAGGAGACCCAAACAGACAGGTAGATGTTTTATAGAGGAGACCCAAACAGACAGGTAGATGTTTTATAGAGGAGACCCAAACAGACAGGTAGATGTTTTATAGAGGAGACCCAAACAGACAGGTAGATGTTTTATAGAGGAGACCCAAACAGACAGGTAGATGTTTTATAGAGGAGACCCAAACAGACAGGTAGATGTTTTATAGAGGAGACCCAAACAGACAGGTAGATGTTTTATAGAGGAGACCCAAACAGACAGGTAGATGTTTTATAGAGGAGACCCAAACAGACAGGTAGATGTTTTATAGAGGAGACCCAAACAGACAGGTAGATGTTTTATAGAGGAGACCCAAACAGACATGTAGATGTTTTATAGAGGAGACCCAAACAGACAGGTAGATGTTTTATAGAGGAGACAGGTAGATGTTTTATAGAGGAGACCCAAACAGACAGGTAGATGTTTTATAGAGGAGACCCAAACAGACAGGTAGATGTTTTATAGAGGAGACCCAAACAGACAGGTAGATGTTTTATAGAGGAGACCCAAACAGACAGGTAGATGTTTTATAGAGGAGACCCAAACAGACAGGTAGATGTTTTATAGAGGAGACCCAAACAGACAGTTTGTCAAGTCAGATAATGTAAAACTAACTGTGACAAACAACATCAGTCAGGTAATCATATACACAGTCTACTAAATATATGATATCAAATATAAGAAAATATCATCTCTACAGTCTATTAAATAGAGGATTTAAAATATAAGAAAATATAATCTATACAGTCTACTAAAGAGGGGATATAACAGAGAAGGATTGTGGAGTTTTACAATGCGGGGTTTGACTGAGTTGAAGTACTTCAATGTTGGTATTACCACTCCTTAGAACGCACACTGTACAATCCAAATGTCTTCTTCAAACGAATATATTCTTCACCCAAAAAACGATCCAGTTTATTTTCAGCAGACTTCTTTCATCTCTTTTTTTCTGTACGTGGAGATACTGTTTAGCTTTTAACCATCCAAGGATCATCAAACTCAATAACTGATGAGAAAACGCCTTCAGATTTCAGACGTAGGAGAAGAAGATACTGTTTGGAGAGTCTGCCGTCATTAGTCTTCTATTCAGCAGAAGAAGAAGACTGATCGCTAGTGAGGTTTATAATACACGCACACGCACACACACACACAAGTGCACACACAAGCGCACACACGCGCACACGCGCACACGCACACACGCACACGCGCACACGCACACACAAGTGCACACACAAGCGCACACACGCGCACACGCGCACACGCACGCGCACGCGCACGCCACACACACACACACACACACACACACACACACACACACACACACACACACACACACACACACACACACACACACACACACACACACACACGCACACACACATGCACACACGCGCGCGCACGCACACACACGCACAAACTTGACTTCAGGAGAGAGCACGTCACTATAAATAATTGCATATACAGAACCAGAAGTGCAAATGAATGTGATTCACAACGCTAGTCTCACTCTGTACAGTATGTATCTGTAGGTGTAGTCTGTCGTTCTGATTTGAACAGTGTTAACTACAGTGGGAAGAACAAGTATTTGATACACTGCTGAGTTTGCAGATTTTCCTACTTACAAAGCATGTAGAGGTCTGTAATTTATTATCATAGGTACACTTCAACTGTGAGAGATGGAATCTAACACAAAAATCAGAAATAAATCCTGTTGTATAATTTTTAAGTAATTAATTTGCATTTTATTGCATGACATAAGTATTTGATACATTAGAAAAGCAGAACTGTGATTTTCAGGATTTTTGTTTTATATTTCGTCTCTCACAGTTGAAGTGTACCTATGATATAAATTACAGACCTCTACATGCTTTGTAAGTAGGAAAACCTGCAAAATCGGCAGTGTATCAAATACTTGTTCTCCCCACTGTATGTGACAGCTGGCTGGAGGATAACAGTGAAGGATTGGCTGTAATGGGCTCAGAGCCAAAAATACACAGAGATCTATGAAGACCACAGGTATGGAGCGGTGTGTGTGGTCCTTCTGTAGCTCAGTTGGTAGAGCATGGCGCTTGTAACGCCAGGGTAGTGGGTTCGATTCCTGGGACCACCCATACGTAGAATGTATGCACACATGACTGTAAGTCGCTTTGGATAAAACCGTCTGCTAAATGGCATGTATTATTATGTGTGTGTGTGTGTGTGTGTGTGTGTGTGTGTGTGTGTGTGTGTGTGTGTGTGTGTGTGTGTGTGTGTGTGTGTGTGTGTGTGGCCTGAAGTTCAGTTTTATATAAAAATCTCTCAGAATTAATGAATTCTAGATATGCAATAGGGATTCTGCATTAAGGTAGTCAGATGGCTCATGTGCAAAGTAATCACATCATGGTTTGAGTTACAAATGGCGCCCTATTCACAATGTAGTACACTACTTTAGACCAGGGCTCATAGCGTTCTGTTATGTCGTGTGCACTACTTTAGACCAGGGCTCATAGTGTTCTGTTATGTAGTGCACTACTTTAGACCAGGGCTCATAGTGCTCTGTTATGTAGTGTGCACTACTTTAGACCAGGGTTCATAGCGTTCTGTTATGTAGTGTGCACTACTTTAGACCAGGGCTCATAGCGTTCTGTTATGTAGTGTGCACTACTTTAGACCAGGGCTCATAGTGTTCTGTTATGTAGTGTGCACTACTTTAGACCAGGGCTCATAGCGTTCTGTTATGTAGTGCACTACTTTAGACCAGGGCTCATAGCGTTCTGTTATGTAGTGTGCACTACTTTAGACCAGGGTTCATAGCGTTCTGTTATGTAGTGCACTACTTTAGACCAGGGCTCATAGCGTTCTGTTATGTAGTGTGCACTACTTTAGACCAGGGCTCATAGCGTTCTGTTATGTAGTGCACTACTTTAGACCAGGGCTCATAGCGTTCTGTTATGTAGTGTGCACTACTTTAGACCAGGGCTCATAGTGTTCTGTTATGTAGTGTGCACTACTTTAGACCAGGGCTCATAGCGTTCTGTTATGTAGTGCACTACTTTAGACCAGGGCTCATAGCGTTCTGTTATGTAGTGTGCACTACTTTAGACCAGGGCTCATAGTGTTCTGTTATGTAGTGCACTACTTTAGACCAGGGCTCATAGCGTTCTGTTATGTAGTGTGCACTACTTTAGACCAGGGCTCATAGTGTTCTGTTATGTAGTGCATTACTTTAGATAGATTGTATAGGGAATAGTGTGTAATTTGGGGCTCACCCAATGGGTTTACTATGTAGTGTGCACAGTATAGGGAATAGGGTGTAATTTGGGGCTCAGCCAATGGGTTTACTATGTAGTGTGCACAGTATAGGGAATAGGGTGTAATTTGTGGTTTACTGGAGCATAGCACTACAGAATAGTCACAACGGTCAGAGAGTAGTATACTTAGTTCAACTAGTAATTTAACTACATTTAGTCGTGGAATTGGTGGTGGTTGAACTCAACTCAAATCTAGGTGGTGTTTTCAGTCTTTGATTCATTGTTTATATCGTCATCAGAAACAATGGCATAAAACACAGGGATTTGGGACATTGTTGGCAGACAACATTACATTTGGAAATATTCACAATGTAACCAGAACAACTATTTCTAGAGTCCTGAAACAACATCAAGTCAGGATGAAGCAGTTGTCCCCTTTGAGAGGAACTCTGAACGAGTCAAGAAACTCAGAAACCAATAAGCCCAGGTAAGATGACTATAAAATACAGAACTGGTTTTGAACAAAAACTAAACAGGGCAGAGGAACACAATGGCATGTTTTAATGTAAACTACCGTAATAACCTAACTCCTATGTTGCCTTGTGGATGTATTTTAGAGAGTCATGGAGATTGAAGCCCGGCAAACACCCCACGTATTCATCTTTGTGGATGAGGCTGGTTTCAACTTGGCCAAAACACGGCAGCGAGGAAGGAAGGTGATTGGGGAAAAGAGCCACAGTGGATGTCCCGGGCCAGAGGGATGGATGTCCCGGGCCAGAGGGATGGATGTCCCGGGCCAGAGGGATGGATGTCCCGGGCCAGAGGGATGGATGTCCCGGGCCAGAGGGATGGATGTCCCGGGCCAGAGGGATGGATGTCCCGGGCCAGAGGGGTGGATGTCCCGGGCCAGAGGGGTGGATGTCCCGGGCCAGAGGGGTGGATGTCCCAGGCCAGAGGGATGCCAACATCACAAGGTGTGCAGCAATATCCTCTGATGGATTTCTGTTACACAAACCGCTAATTGGGCCGTACAACACCGAGCGTCTCATATCATTCCTGGATGACATCTATGGAAGGGTTGGGTCAGGTGAGGAAAGAAAGGGGTTGTAGTGAGGGGAAATCGACCAAAGTTTGTAATTGTATGGGACAATGTGACTTTTCATCACTCCCGTGCAGTTACAGAGTGGTTTGTGAGCAGTCCCTCCGGTGGTGGTGTCACATTTCATCACTCCCGTGCAGTTACAGAGTGGTTTGCAGTCCCTCCGGGGGTGCTGTCACATTTCATCACTCCCGTGCAGTTACAGAGTGGTTTGCAGTCCCTCCGGGGGTGGTGTCACATTTCATCACTCCCGTGCAGTTACAGAGTGGTTTGCAGTCCCTCCGGGGGTGGTGTCACATTTCATCACTCCCGTGCAGTTACAGAGTGGTTTGCAGTCCCTCCGGGGATGGTGTCACATTTCATCACTCCCGTGCAGTTACAGAGTGGTTTGCAGTCCCTCCGGGGGTGGTGTCACATTTCATCACTCCCGTGCAGTTACAGAGTGGTTTGCAGTCCCTCCGGGGATGGTGTCACATTTCCTCCCACCTTTCTCTCCATTCCTCAACCCCATAGAGGAATTATTTTCCTCATGGAGGTGGAAAGTTTATGACCACCATCCACATGATCAAATGTCCCTCCTGGACGCAATGAATGCTGGATGCCTGGACATATCTGCAAAAGATTGCCAGAGATGGACTAGGCATGCCATAAGATCCTTTCCTAGGTGTATTGTCCAAGATGACATAAGAAGTAATGTGGATGAGAACCTGTGGCCCAATGCAGAAGACAGGGTTGACTAGCGTTGCTACTGTATCTGTATCGGTAGATGGTGTATATACACTTTCTTGTATTTTTGGAATCACTCAATGCCAAAAAAAGATATTGAAGCATATTGCATCATGTCGGATTCATTCCTGTCACATAAACCTCAGTGAATTCTAAACAGTAGAGAGGTGTCATTGTGGTTTTGTAAAGACATTTTACAGAAGAAAACATTGTGTAATGCTACCTGTTGTTAGTGGGTTTTTTAGGTCGTTGTTTTATGAGCGACAACGTGTGCTTGTTGGGTGACAACCTTTGCTAGTGTTATGGAAGAATGAGTTGATTTGAGACATGTATGAAGTGTTTTGGTAGTTTTAGTGCATTTTGGTTGTGAAATTAACTGCTGTGCCAAGCTGAAATTTGGTTAGAACTGTGTGAAGAGATTTGAAAAAGTGACCTAAGTATTGAAAAATGGGTCCTAGCAATTGTAAAATACTGTAAATAGACTGCTATGTGAGTTTGTTGTCTACAGATTAAATAGATAACCACGTGAGATCGTTATCTACAGATTAAATAGAAAACTACGTGAGATCGTTACCTACAGATTAAATAGAAAACTACGTGAGATCGTTATCTACAGATTAAATAGATAACCACGTGAGATCGTTGTCTACAGATTAAATAGACAACCATGTGAGATCGTTATCTACAGATTAAATAGACAACCACGTGAGATCGTTATCTACAGATTAAATAGACAACCACGTGAGATCGTTGTCTACAGATTAAATCAAATCCAAGGGTAAAACCCAGAAGCTAAAACACAAAATGGTAAAAAATAAATTAAAAGTCCAAAATGTTACAGAGTTACAGTGGGTTAAATAAACTATATGTTTCTAAAAGGTGACTTCAGTTAAAGGGAACTTCAGTTAAAGGGAACTTCAGTTAAAGGGAACTTCAGTTAAAGGGAACTTCAGTTAAAGGGAAGGGAACTTCAGTTAAAGGGAAGGGAACTTCAGTTAAAGGGAAGGGAACTTCAGTTAAAGATGACTTCAGTTAAAGGGAACTTCTTTTAAAGGGAAGGGAACTTAAGTTAAAGGGAAGGGAACTTCAGTTAAAGATGACTTCAGTTAAAGGTGACTTCAGTTAAAGGTGACTTCAGTTAAAGGGAACTTCAGTTAAAGGGAACTTCCGTTAAAGGGAAGGGAACTTCAGTTAAAGGGAAGGGAACTTCAGTTAAAGATGACTTCAGTTAAAGGGAACTTCAGTTAAAGGGAACTTCAGTTAAAGGTGACTTCAGTTAAAGGGAAGGGAACTTCAGTTAAAGGGAACTTCAGTTAAAGGGAAATTCAGTTAAAGGTCACTTCAGTTAAAGGGAACTTCAGTTAAAGGGAAGGGAACTTCAGTTAAAGATGACTTCAGTTAAAGGTGACTTCAGTTAAAGGTGACTTCAGTTAAAGGGAACTTCAGTTAAAGGGAACTTCAGTTAAAGGTGAACTTCAGTTAAAGGGAACTTCAGTTAAAGGGAACTTCAGTTAAAGGTGACTTCAGTTAAAGGTGACTTCAGTTAAAGGGAACTTCAGTTAAAGGGAACTTCAGTTAAAGGGAACTTCAGTTAAATGTGACTTCAGTTAAAGATGACTTCAGTTAAAGGGAACTTCAGTTAAAGGGAACTTCAGTTAAAGGGAAGGGAACTTCAGTTAAAGGGAAGGGAACTTCAGTTAAAGGGAACTTCAGTTAAAGGGAACTTCAGTTAAAGGTGACTTCAGTTAAAGGGAACTTCAGTTAAAGGTGACTTCAGTTAAAGGGAACTTCAGTTAAAGGTGACTTCAGTTAAAGGTGACTTCAGTTAAAGGGAACTTCAGTTAAAGGGAACTTCAGTTAAAGGGAACTTCAGTTAAAGGGAAGGGAACTTCAGTTAAAGGGAAGGGAACTTCAGTTAAAGGGAAGGAACTTCAGTTAAAGGGAACTTCAGTTAAAGGTGACTTCAGTTAAAGGGAACTTCAGTTAAAGGTGACTTCAGTTAAAGGGAACGTCAGTTAAAGGTGACTTCAGTTAAAGGGAACTTCAGTTAAAGGGAACTTCAGTTAAAGGGAACTTCAGTTAAAGGGAACTTCAGTTAAAGGGAACTTCAGTTAAAGGTGACTTCAGTTAAAGGGAACTTCAGTTAAAGGTGACTTCAGTTAAAGGGAACTTACTTCAGTTAAAGGGAACTTCAGTTAAAGGGAACTTCAGTTAAAGGTGACTTCAGTGTACCCTTAACTTCTTTCAGCATCAAGTAATTAGGAGCTTGGTAAACTATCTACTCAGAGTGTTTTATGGCCAGGGCTACTGCTGCGCTATGTCTACATGACAAATTACAGTGTACACAACGTGTGTGTGTGTGTGTGTGTGTGTGTGTGTGTGTGTGTGTGTGTGTGTGTGTGTGTGTGTGTGTGTGTGTGTGTGTGTGTGTGTGTGTGTGTGTGTGTGTGTGTGTGTGTGTGTGTGTGTGTGTGTGTGTGTGTGTGTGTGTGAGATCCTCCATCCTTACACAAACAGGGGTCCCCAGTGGCACCATATTCCCTCAAAGTAGTGCACTACATAGGAACTACATCTTCAAAGTAGTGAACTACATAGGAACTACATGGTCAAAGTAATGCACTACATAGGGAATAGGGTGCCAGTTCTGTTCTAAAGTAGTGCACTACATAAGGGAATAGGGTGCCAGTTCTGTTCTAAAGTAGTGCACTACATAAGGAACTACATGGTCAAAGTAGTGCACTACATAAGGGAATAGGGTGCCAGTTCTGTTCTAAAGTAGTGCACTACATAAGGGAATAGGGTGCCAGTTCTGTTCTAAAGTAGTGCACTACATAAGGAACTACATGGTCAAAGTAGTGCACTACATAAGGGAATAGGGTGCCAGTTCTGGTCTAAAGTAGTGCACTACATAAGGGAATAGGGTGCCAGTTCTGGTCTAAAGTAGTGCACTACATAAGGGAATAGGGTGCCATTCGGGACGCATATTGAGTTACTGCTTGAGTTTCCCCCTCAAAACGTCTTCCAGTGTCTCCATGGTGGCAGAACAGCCTTCCAACTCTGTTTCTGACAGCCACGTCACAAACAAAACACTCTGCCTACGTCTCCTACGTACTCCGAATGATCTCTCTCTCTCTCTCTCTCTCTCTCTCTGCTCTCTCTTTCTCCCTCTGCTCTCTCTGCTCTCTCTTTCTCTCTCTCTCTCTCTCTCTCTCTCTCTCTCTCTCTCTCTCTCTCTCTCTCTCTCTCTCTCTCTCTCTCTCTCTCTCTGTCTCTGTCTCTGTCTCTGTCTCTGCTCTGTCTCTGTCTCTCTCAAACACAGCCTGTGTCTCAGCTTCTCCGTCTCCGTCTCGTCTCTCTCCTCTCTCTCTCTCTCTCTCTCTCTCTCTCTCTCTCTCCCTCTGTCTCTCTCTCTCTGTCTCTGCTCTCTCTCAAACACAGCCTGTGTCTCAGCTTCTCTCTCTCTCTCTCTCTGTCTCTGTCTCTGTCTCTGTCTCTGTCTCTGTCTCTGTCTCTGTCTCTGTCTCTCTCTCTCGTCTCCGTCTCCGTCTCCGTCTCTCTGTCTCTCTGTCTCTCTCTCTCGTCTCGTCTCGTCTGTCTCTGTCTCCGTCTCGTCTCCGTCACAGCCTGTGTCTCAGCTGTCTCTGTCTCTGTCTCTGTCTCTGTCTCTGTCTCTGTCTCTGTCTCTGTCTCTGTCTCTGTCTCTGTCTCTGTC
>NC_060195.1:3605123-3610123 GCF_021184085.1 Oncorhynchus gorbuscha | reverse complement strand
ACGCACACACACACATACGCACACACACACACACACACACACACACACACACACACACACACACACACACACACACACACACACACACACACACACACACACACACACACACACACACACACACACACACACACACACACACACACACACACACACACACACACACACACACACACACACACACACACACACACACACACACACACACGCAGCCTTCAGTATGGAGCCATGTGTTGTTATTAGGACCATGTTGGAAAAAATAAAGGAAACTAAACTCAGTGCTTTCCATTGGGATGAAAGACATTGTAGCAACAGATGTATCTGTGTCACGGTGAACATACAACAGTCTAGTTCACAGGAACACAGAGCTGCATATGTCTTGCAGTGGAACACACAACTGCATATGTCTTGCAGTGGAACACACAACTGCATATGTCTTGCAGTGGAACACACAACTGCATATGTCTTGCAGTGGAACACACAACTGCATATGTCTTGCAGTGGAACACACAACTGCATATGTCTTGCAGTGGAACACAGAACTGCATATGTCTTGCAGTGGAACACAGAACTGCATATGTCTTGCAGTGGAACACACAACTGCATATGTCTTGCAGTGGAACACACAACTGCATATGTCTTGCAGTGGAACACAGAACTGCATATGTCTTGCAGTGGAACACACAACTGCATATGTCTTGCAGTGGAACACACAACTGCATATGTCTTGCAGTGGAACACAGAGCTGCATATGTCTTGCAGTGGAACACACAACTCTAGCTGTTGGTTTTTTAGCCTACTCTCCCTGACTAATCTACCGTATGCATTTGTAATGTGATGCAACTGTCAATTGTACTGTAGATGTTCATGTGTATGAAGAGGAGAACGATCTCTCAAATGAACAAACAGGAAATCATTGTTGGAAACACAGCTAGTTGGAGAGATTAGTGTACTGAGGAGTGTTAGAATAATCCCTCTCAGAAACACAGCTAGGTGGAGAGATTAGTGTACTGAGGAGTGTTAGAATAATCCCTCTCAGAAACACAGCTAGGTGGAGAGATTAGTGTACTGAGGAGTGTTAGAATAATCCCTCTCAGAAACACAGCTAGGTGGAGAGATTAGTGTACTGAGGAGTGTTAGAATAATCCCTCTCAGAAACACAGCTAGGTGGAGAGATTAGTGTACTGAGGAGTGTTAGAATAATCCCTCTCAGAAACACAGCTAGGTGGAGAGATTAGTGTACTGAGGAGTGTTAGAATAATCCCTCTCAGAAACACAGCTAGGTGGAGAGATTAGTGTACTGAGGAGTGTTAGAATAATCCCTCTCAGAAACACAGCTAGGTGGAGAGATTAGTGTACTGAGGAGTGTTAGAATAATCCCTCTCAGAAACACAGCTAGGTGGAAGAAGTGTACTGAGGAAAATAATCCCTCTCAGAAACACAGCTAGTTGGAGAGATTAGTGTACTGAGGAGTGTTAGAATAATCCCTCTCAGAAACACAGCTAGGTGGAGAGATTAGTGTACTGAGGAGTGTTAGAATAATCCCTCTCAGAAACACAGCTAGGTGGAGAGATTAGTGTACTGAGGAGTGTTAGAATAATCCCTCTCAGAAACACAGCTAGGTGGAGAGATTAGTGTACTGAGGAGTGTTAGAATAATCCCTCTCAGAAACACAGCTAGTTGGAGAGATTAGTGTACTGAGGAGTGTTAGAATAATCACTCTCAGAAACACAGCTAGTTGGAGAGATTAGTGTACTGACGAGTGTTAGAATAATCCCTCTCAGAAACACAGCTAGGTGGAGAGATTAGTGTACTGAGGAGTGTTAGAATAATCCCTCTCAGAAACACAGCTACACGCTCAAGCATGCTAAATCTTTCACACCTGCTGCCCAAAGATGGTACTGGACCTGAAATGCCCGTTTTCTTGGAGTCTTTTCATGCTAAAATCAGTTCTTTAAAATCAATTTCCAGATGTTCCGAGCTATCCCTCCTGATGTAGTTTGACCCCACATGGACTACGACAGTGTCAGCTCCCGGCATCTGTGGTAGAACAGTCTGAAACAGCCTTGTTATGTCCTGTACTCGTGCTGCTGGGTAACAGTCTGAAGCAGCCTTGTTATGTCCTGTACTCATGCTGCTGGGTAACAGTCTGAAGCAGCCTTGTTATGTCCTGTACTCATGCTGCTGGGTAACAGTCTGAAGCAGCCTTGTTATGTCCTGTACTCATGCTGCTGGGTAACAGTCTGAAGCAGCCTTGTTATGTCCTGTACTCATGCTGCTGGGTAACAGTCTGAAGCAGCCTTGTTATGTCCTGTACTCGTTATCCTGGGTAGAACAGGGTTTTTGCCTTGGGAACCATAGAGCTGCCTACGATGACAGCTGGCGATGTTGAATGGCCCGGTCTCTCAGGCAGCCTGACGGTCTGATGAGGCTGGGAGCTCCGAGGATCTGAACCCGAGGTAGAAGCCACTAGAGAGGGAGACAGAAGCCACCGGAGAGGGAGACAGAAGCCACCGGAGAGGGAGACAGAAGCCACCGGAGAGGGAGACAGAAGCCACCGGAGAGGGAGACAGAAGCCACCGGAGAGGGAGACAGAAGCCACCGGAGAGGGAGACAGAAGCCACCGGAGAGGGAGACAGAAGCCACCGGAGAGGGAGACAGAAGCCACCGGAGAGGGAGACAGAAGCCACCGGAGAGGGAGACAGAAGCCACCGGAGAGGGAGAGAGAAGCCACCGGAGAGGGAGACAGAATCCACCGGAGAGGGAGACAGAATCCACCGGAGAGGGAGACAGAATCCACCGGAGATGGAGACAGAAGCCACCGGAGATGGAGACAGAAGCCACCGGAGAGGGAGACAGAAGCCACCGGAGACGGAGACAGAAGCCACCGGAGAGGGAGACAGAAGCCATCGGAGACGGAGACAGAAGCCTCTGAATCCAGGGTGGCAAAGCTGTTTCTGGTCTGTGTCAGGTCCGGGCTCAACATCTCCATAGAGACCCCTGTTGCCAGAGGAAGCGTCCTTCGACTTCCACGGTGAGTATCTCCATGGTTGCTATGGTCGAGAACAGCTTCGTTCTCCAGGGACGGGGGAGACCCCTTCGGGGATGGAACCCTGCTGAGCATCGGCCAGTCGGCTGTGGAGAACCGACACAGCGGTGAAACTTCCACCAGACCAGAGCGGGATCCGGTTACTGGGGTGGAAGAAAAATAAAAAGTAGGCAGGCGTGGATTCCCCAGTACCTTGTGTAGTAGCCACTTCGCTCCTGTAGTCCTCCTCAAGCAAGCAGTTGCTACATTGAAAGTCAACGTGGTCCACATTGTCCCGGAACAACGCTAAATAAACACAGCTCAACGTGGTCCACATTGTCCCGGAACAAAGCTAAATAAACACAGCTCCTGCAGCGCTGGAAACGTTCAATAGCGACCTCCATTTGAGAACGCCGAGCCAGCTCGGCCAGCTGGGCTTTCGTGTCTCTCCCCCTCTGTGGAATCTGGCAGGATCCCGGGACAGACAGCAGCGCTCACAGCAACTAAACCCAAACGAGCCGGTAATGTGAAAGGATGACAACTGTTCTGACATTTCTGACTGCCCTTGCAGGAAAGCAGCAGAGGAAACTCACAAAGGAGACAACTCCATCATCCTTCACTGGCTTTAACCTCCAGATGCCAGAAACTCATATGTTTTGAATGTTAGAAATGTGTCTGCCTATAGGGGTAATAAATACATGGCCCCTCTCTCCTTTCCTTTCCTATTCTCTCCTTTCCTATTCTCTTCTTCCAGGGGCCAACAGGCCCGGGCTGTACAGTTCTGAAGAAGGTCCCTCTCTCCTTTCCTTTCCTATTCTCTTCTTCCACGGGCCAACAGGCCCGGGCTGTACAGTTCTGAAGAAGGTCCCTCTCTCCTTTCCTATTCTCTTCATCCAGGGGCCAACAGGCCCGGACTGTACAGTTCTGAAGAAGGTCCCTCTCTCCTTTCCTTTCCTATTCTCTCCTTTCCTTTCCTATTCTCTTCTTCCAGGGGCCAACAGGCCCGGGCTGTACAGTTCTGAAGAAGATCCCTCTCTCCTTTGCTATTCTCTTCTTCCAGGGGCTGTTCTGAGCATCCTCTCTGGTGACCAGGACATTCTGTGAGAATGACTGAGAATGACTGTTGGGTTCCTATGTAGAGTCAACACTGTACACTGTACAGCTTCACAGTAGTTCACACTGTGTATAACCCCAATTCATAATTTATAATGAATCTCGGATAGACTCAAGAACACCTTTCTCTCGGTTACCAGCCAGCCTCAGCTCGGACAATCACCTGCCAGTCTGTACAGCGCGATATCAAGCCATATACCCTCGTAAAACTAACTATCCTGCCGTTCCTTGACTTCGGCAATGTCATTTACAAAATAGCCTCCAACACTCTACTCTGCAAATTGGATGCAGTCTATCACAGTGCCATCCGTTTTGTCACCAAAGCCCCATATACTACCCACCACTGTGACCTGTATGCTCTCGTTCGCTGGCCCTCGCTACATATTCGTCGCCAAACCCACTGGCTCCAGGTCATCTATAAGTCTTTGCTAGGTTAAGCTCCGCCTTAGCTCACTGGTCACCATAGCAACACCCACTTACAGCACTCGCTCCAGCAGGTATATCTCTCTGGTCATCCCCAAAGCCAACTCCTCATTTGGCTGCCTTTCCTTCCAGTTCTCTGCTGCCAATGACTGGAACGAGTTGCAAAAATCACTGAAGCTGGAGTCTTATATCTCCCTCTCTAACTTTAAGCATCAGCTGTCAGAGCAGCTTACCGACCCCAGTATCTCCACTTGCACATTCATCTTCTGCACATCTATCACTCCAGTGTTAATGCTAAATTGTAATTATTTCAAGGACCATGTCCTGGTTAGCCCAGTGTTCATGTCCTGGTTAGCCCAGTGTCCGTGTCCTGGTTAGCCCAGTGTTCATGTCCTGGTTAGCCCAGTGTTCATGTCCTGGTTAGCCCAGTGTTCAT
>NC_060195.1:3592623-3600123 GCF_021184085.1 Oncorhynchus gorbuscha | reverse complement strand
TCCAAGCCAATAAAGAAGCTGCTAAATGGTTACAGACTCTAAATCGTTTTATCGTCTTCCAAATTGATAAAAGTTTTGATTTTTACAACTTATATTTTTCATCTTAAACACATGCTCCTTCAGTGCAGATGTGACTTTTTTCAATGAACTGATCTGATTCCGCAGCAATTATCTTATGCACACACTGTTGCTGCAGCTGTTCCCCCACTAATTCACAGAGTTTGACTAATGAAAGACGAGGACGTAAGCACAGCAGAGACGGATACCGGTATGAGATGACGGAGTCAGAGCAGAGACGGATACCGGTATGAGATGACGGAGTCAGAGCAGAGACGGATACCGGTATGAGATGACGGAGTCAGAGCAGAGACGGATACCGGTATGAGATGACGGAGTCAGAGCAGAGACGGATACCGGTATGAGATGACGGAGTCAGAGCAGAGACGGATACCGGTATGAGATGACGGAGTCAGAGCAGAGACGGATACCGGTATGAGATGACGGAGTCAGAGCAGAGACGGATACCGGTATGAGATGACGGAGTCAGTGTTGTTATGCCTGTTGGATGTATGATACATTTGGGTCAGTCTCCGGAAGTTTCCGGGAAGGTAGGTCCAGAGGTGGGATGTTTAAACGATTCGATCACCACGGTGACAACCCCTATATTGACCCATCAGCAATAACTTGATGTCAATACTGTCCTGGGAACGTTAAGGAACATCATGACTGTAGTAAGCACAAAGCTGAATATTTCATCAAAACATCAAAACAGACTGTACATAGTCAATAACGTATATGGTACAATAACCCTGAACAAGTACTTGTCCCTGGCTGCTAAATCATAGCATTGAAGGATGTAAGGGCCCCTTACAGCGTCACGGAAACTGGAAATATACATTATGTACATGAACAATAACTACGAAGAAGAAGTACCTGAACCCATATTAGCAGACATAGGAGCTACAGTAACTAACAGCAGTACCTGAATCCATATTACCAGACATAGGAGCTACAGTAACTAACAGCAGTACCTGAATCCATATTACCAGACATAGGAGCTACAGTAACTAACAGCAGTACCTGAACCCATATTACCAGACATAGGAGCTACAGTAACTAACAGCAGTACCTGAACCCATATTACCAGACATAGGAGCTACAATAACTAACAGAAGTACCCAAATCCATATTAAGTGACGGATACGAAGGCTAGTTCCGGGAGCCAGAGAGAACAGGGAGAACAGGGAGAACAGGGAGAACAGGGAGAACAGGGGGAACAGGCAGAACAGGGAGAACGGGGAGAACGGGGAGAACGGGGGGAACAAGGGGAACAGGGAGAACAGGGGGAACAGGGAGAACAGGGAGAACAGGGGGAACAGGGAGAACAGGGAGAAAAGGGAGCACAGGGGGAACAGGAAGAACAGGGAGAACAGGGGGAACAGGGGGAACAGGGAGAACAGGGAGAACAGGGAGAACAGGGGGAACAGGGAGAACAGGGGGAACAGGGAGAACATGGAGAACATGGAGAACAGGGAGAACAGGGGGAACAGGAGAACAGGGAGAACAGGGGAACAGGGGGAACAGGGAGAACAGGGGGAACAGGGAGAACAGGGGGAACAGGGGGGAGAACAGGGAGGGGGAACAGGGAGAACAGGGAGAACAGGGAGAACAGGGGGGGAACAGGGAGAACAGGGGGAACAGGGGGAACAGGGGAACAGGGGGAACAGGGAGAACAGGGAGAACAGGGGGAACAGGGGGAACAGGGAGAACAGGGGGAACAGGGAGAACAGGGAGAACAGGGAGAACATGGAGAACAGGGGGAACAGGGAGAACAGGGAGAACATGGAGAACAGGGAGAACAGGGAGAACAGGGGGAACAGGGAGAACAGGGAGAACAGGGGGAACAGGGGGAACAGGGAGAACAGGGAGAACAGGGAGAACAGGAAGAACAGGGGGAACAGGGGGAACAGGGAGAACAGGGAGAACAGGGAGAACAGGGAGAACAGGGGGAACAGGGAGAACATGGGGAGAACAGGGAGAACAGGGAGAACACAGAGAACAAGGGGAACAGGGAGAACAGGGAGAACACAGAGAACAAGGGGAACAGGGAGAACAGGGAGAACACAGAGAACAGGGAGAACAGGAAGAACAGGGAGAACACAGAGAACACAGAGAACAGGGAGAACACAGAGAACAGGGAGAACAGGGGGAACGGGGGAACAGGGGAGAAGGGGGAACAGGGGGAACAGGGAGAACAGGGAGAACACAGAGAACACGGAGAACAGGGAGAACAGGGAGAACGGGGGGAACAGGGGGAACAGGGAGAACAGGAAGAACAGGGGGAACAGGGGGAACAGGGAGAACAGGGAGAACAGGGAGAACAGGGGGAACAGGGAGAACATGGGGAGAACAGGGAGAACAGGGAGAACACAGAGAACAAGGGGAACAGGAGAACACAGAGAACAGGGAGAACACAGAGAACACAGAGAACAGGGAGAACACAGAGAACAGGGAGAACAGGGGGAGAACAGGGGGAGAAGGGGGAACAGGGGGAACAGGGAGAACAGGGAGAACACAGAGAACACAGAGAACAGGGAGAACAGGGAGAACGGGGGGAACAGGGGGAACAGGGAGAACAGGGGGAACAGGGAGAACAGGGGGAACACAGAGAACACAGAGAACAGGGAGAACAGGGGGAACACAGAGAACAGGGAGAACAGGGGGAACAGGGAGAACAGGGGGAACAGGGAGAACAGGGGGAACACAGAGAACAGGGAGAACAGGGAGAACAGGGGGAGAAGGGGGAACAGGGAGAACAGGGGGACAGGGAGAACAGGGGCAACACAGAGAACAGGGGGAACAGGGAAAACAGGGGGAGAAGGGGGAACAGGGAGAACAGGGGGAACAGGGGAACAGGGGGAACAGGGAGAACAGGGGGAACAGGGAGAACAGGGGGAACAGGGGGAAACAGAGAACACAGAGAACAGGGAGAACAGGGAGAACAGGGAGAACAGGGGAGAAGGGGGAACAGGGAGAACAGGGGGAACAGGGAGAACAGGGGGAACACAGAGAACAGGGGGAACGGGGGAACACAGAGAACACAGAGAACACAGAGAACAGGGAGAACAGGGAGAACAGGGGGAGAAGGGGGAACAGGGAGAACAGGGGGAACAGGGAGAACAGGGGGAACACAGAGAACAGGGGGAACGGGGGGAGAAGGGGGAACAGGGGGAACAGGGAGAACAGGGAGAACAGGGGAACAGGGAGAACAGGGAGAACAGGGGGAACAGGGAGAACAGGGTGAACAGGGTGAACACAGAGAACAGGGGGAACAGGGAGAACAGGGGGAACAGGGGGAGAAGGGGGAACAGGGAGAACAGGGGGAACAGGGAGAACAGGGGGAACAGGGAGAACAGGGGGAACAGGGAGAACAGGGGGAACACAGAGAACACAGAGAACAGGGGGAACGGGGGAACAGGGAGAACAGGGAGAACAGGGGGAACACAGAGAACACAGAGAACACAGAGAACAGGGGGAACAGGGAGAACAGGGGGAACAGGGAGAACAGGGAGAACAGGGGGAACAGAGAGAACAGGGGAACAGGGGGAACAGGGAGAATAGGGAGAACACAGAGCACAGGGGGAACAGGGAGAACAGGGGAACAGGGAGAACAGGGGAATAGGGGGAACAGGGGAGATGAGGGAACAGGGAGAACAGGGGGAACAGGGGGAACAGGGGGAACAGGGGGAACAGGGAGAACACAGAGAACAGGGAGAACACAGAGAACAAGGGGAACAGGGGGAACAGGGAGAATAGGGAGAACACAGAGAACAGGGAGAACAGGGGGAACAGGGAGAACAGGGAGAACAGGAGAACACAGAGAACAGGGGGAACAGGGGGAACAGGGGGAACAGGGAGAACAGGGAGAACAGGGGGAACATGAAGAACAGGGAGAACAGGGGGAACAGGGAGAACAGGGAGAACAGGGGGAACAGGCAGAACAGGGAGGACAGGGAGAACAGGGGGGAACAGGGAGAACAGGGGGAACAGGGGGAACAGGGAGAACAGGGAGAACAGGGAGAACAGGAAGAACACAGAGAACAGGGGGAACAGGGGGGAACAGGGAGAACAGGAGAACAGGGGGAACACAGAGAACAGGGGGAACAGGGGGAACAGGGAGAACAGGGAGAACAGGGGGAACAGGGGGAACAGGGAGAACAGGGGGAACAGGGGGAACAGGGAGAACAGGGGGAACAGGGAGAACAGGGGGAACAGGGAGAACAGGGGGAACAGGGAGAACACAGAGAACAGGGGGAACAGGGAGAACACAGAGAACAGGGGGAACAGGGAGAACAGGGAGAACAGGGGGAACAGGGAGAACAGGGGGAACAGGGAGAACAGGGGAGAACACAGAGAACAGGGGGAACAGGGAGAACACAGAGAACAGGGGGAACAGGGAGAACAGGGGGAACAGGGGGAACAGGGGGAACAGGGAGAACAGAGAACAGGGGGAACAGGGAGAACAGGGGGAACAGAGAACAGGGGGAACAGGGAGAACACAGAGAACAGGGGGAACAGGGAGAACACAGAGAACAGGGGGAACAGGGAGAACAGGGAGAACAGGGGGAACAGGGAGAACAGGGGGAACAGGGAGAACAGGGAGAACACAGAGAACAGGGGGAACAGGGAGAACACAGAGAACAGGGGGAACAGGGAGAACAGGGGGAACAGGGAGAACAGGGAGAACAGGGGGAACAGGGAGAACACAGAGAACAGGGGGAACAGGGGAGAACACAGAGAACAGGGGGGGGGGAACAGGGAGAACAGGGGAACAGGGGGGAGAACAGGGGGAGAACAGGGGAACAGGGAGAACAGGGGGAACAGGGAGAACACAGAGAACAGGGGGAACAGGGAGAACATATTCCTTGAGGATCTCCTGGCCTAATAATAGCTTTAGGCTCAGACTCTGGCCTTGATCTAGTTCCAACAGCAGGCACTGCAGCCACTGAGGAGACTGATCTTCTCTGCTCTTCCCTGTCACCTCTCCTCTCCTGATGTTCTCCTGCTCTCTCCCCCTTCTCTGCCTGTGACAGGGGTCGGACAGGTTAGACAGGTGTTCGCAGGCCGGGGGACCTGGGTAAATGTTTGTGTACAGAAGTCCAATGACCTGAGCAACCCAAGCACCATAGGAGGGGGATCTGATTTACGAGATTGGGTTTCCTACCTATTGAGGGCATTTATACGGACCCAGGAACTGTAAGCAAACAAGGCCTAGGATATACAGTCTCATAGTGGCAGACATTTTGTTGGTGTAGTTCTAGATAAGGAAGGAAGATAGTGTGAATGGGATGACTCGGCTGAAAAATTTACTGTGGGAGATTTAACAGTGTATATAAGGGTGTAAATATCACCTTTATAACTCTAGAACAGTGTATATAAGGGTGTAAATATCACCTTTATAACTCTAGAACAGTGTATATACAGGGTGTAAATATCACCTTTATAACTCTAGAACAGTGTTTATACAGGGTGTAAATATCACCTATATAACTCTAGAACAGTGTTTATACAGGGTGTAAATATCACCTATATAACTCTAGGGCAGATTAAAAACAGCATCACATAGTTTTCGATTAAATGTCATTGTTCACTTCAGGCCGACCTCTCTCTTTAAGTAATTGTGTGTGTGTGTGTCTCTTTAAGTAATTGCGTAACCGGGGGAGACCGAGCACTGTAAAGAGCCATCAATAAATCAATAGGTTTTCACAGGAGATGACATGGTAATCTGGAGATGTCATTGCTAGAGACTCTTCAGGAGTTATGGTGACTATACAGTGGAGAATATAAAGAGTGATTCTAGGGCTGTAAGGTAGAGTGTCTCTTTTGTCTGTTTAAGATTCAAACTGACAAGAAGGAACAACACATTAGATGATTCGGGGTGTTTGTTGAGTGAATGCATGTACTGTGTGCTTGTGGTTTTCATTCAAAATATGTTGTGACAACGATTTTAGCTACAAAGCCTGAAAACAGAGGAGGTAAATCAAACACAGCCAGAAGAGCTAAGCAGTTTGAAAACACAGATTGTCAAGTCATTCCACCAACTCCAGCTCCACCACAAGGTAATCAAACTGTAAACGCTCCTTTGAAACCCAACAAAGTGGCTATAAAACACCACACCACGAGAGTACCACATCGCTAGAATGAAAGAAAGAGAAAAATGTATAGAGAGCAAATGGAGAGAGAGAGAAATGAGTTACAGGACAAAATAAAAACCCTTCAACCCAAAAAGGCCTGTGGTGTCGATGGTATCCTCAATGAAATGATCAAATATACAGACAACAAATTCCAATTGGCAATACTAAAACTCTTTAACATCATACTTAGCTCTGGCATCTTCCCCAATATTTGGAACCACGGACTGATCACCCCAATCCACAAAAGTGGAGACAAATTTGACCCCAATAACTACCGTGGAATATGTGTCAACAGTAACCTTGGGAAAATCCTCTGCATTATTATTAACAGCAGACTCGTACATTTCCTCAATGAAAATAATGTACTGAGCAAATGTCAAATTGGCTTTTTACCAAATTACCGTACAACAGACCATGTATTCACCCTGCACACCCTAATTGACAACCAAACAAACCAAAACAAAGTCAAAGTCTTCTCATGCCTTGTTGATTTCAAAAAAGCCTTCGACTCAATCTGGCATGAGGGTCTGCTATACAAACTGATGGAAAGTGGTGTTGGGGGTAAAACATACGACATTATAAAATCAATGTACACAAACAACAAGTGTGCGGTTAAAATTGGCAAAAAACACACACATTTCTTCACACAGGGTTGTGGGGTTAGACAGGGATGCAGCTTAAGCCCCACCCTCTTCAACATATATATCAACGAATTGGCGCGGGCACTAGAAAAGTCTGCAGCACCCGGCCTCCCCCTGCTAGAATCCGAAGTCAAATGTCTGCTGTTTGCTGATGATCTGGTGCTTCTGTCACCAACCAAGGAGGGCCTACAGCAGCAGACCTGGGCCCTGACAGTAAATCTCATTAAGACCAAAATAATGGTGTTCCAAAAAAGGTCAAGTCGCCAGGACCACAAATACAAATTCCAACTAGACACAAAAAACTATACATACCTTGGCCTAAACATCAGGCCTAAACATCAGCCCTAAACATCAGCGCCACAGGTAACTCCCACCATGCCATTAAAAGGAACATTAAATTCGACATACCATTTAGGATTTGGCTAAAAACACTTGAATCAGTTATAGAACCCATTGCCCTTTATGGTTGTGAGGTCTGGGGTCCGCTCACCAACCAAGACTTCACAAAATGGGACAAACACCAAATTGAGACTCTGCAAGCAGAATTCTGCAAAAATATATTTTATGTACAACGTAAAACACCAAATAATGCATGCAGAGCAGAATTAGGCCGATACCCACTAATTATCAAAATCTAGAAAAGAGATGTTAAATTCTATAATCAC
>NC_060195.1:3570123-3590123 GCF_021184085.1 Oncorhynchus gorbuscha | reverse complement strand
AGAGAGACAGAGATGAGAGAGAGAGAGAGAGAGAGAGAGAGAGAGAGAGAGAGAGAGAGAGAGAGAGAGAGAGAGAGAGAGAGAGAGAGAGAGAGAGAGAGAGAGACAGAGACAGAGACAGAGAGAGACAGAGATGAGAGAGAGAGAGAGTTAGAGAGAGAAAATATTTCCTTCATTTGATTTAAATACGCTGCTCATTAGCCTCATATTCATAGAATTCATGACTCACAGCATGTCAAAGGGTCGTGTCCCAAATGGCACCCTTTTCCCTATATCGTGCACTACTTTCAACCAGAACCGAATGGGTGCGCTATATATGGAAACGTGTGCCATTTGGGAAGTACATTAGACTGACGGCTATTTTACCTGGCCTAATTATCAGATGTACAGGACTATGTATTTAACCTGGGAAGATGGTCCAATTAATACCGAGTTCCATTAAAGTGTCCACAAACTACACTTTTCTTCTACTCCAATATTATCATAATCTTTTGAAATATGACTTTTGTTGGCATTAGATGTTTGCTATATAGTTGAATAGTTTTCAGCTGTAATTCTTGGTTAAAAAAAATCTAAGCTACATCAACTGTCAATGATTTCTAGATTTTCTCACCATGAACTGAATCAGCTGAACAGGATGTGGATTAAACCAACAGAAAAGGTACAACAAAGCTCTTCCTACTTCCTGTACTTCCTACTTCCTGATACAGGCCTGTTCCTCCATGTCTATAGGTCTGTATGTCTGTATCTGTATGTCTGTATGTCTGTATGTCTGTATGGTCAAAAAACTATACCGCTCCCGCGTCTAGCAAGGACTCCCTCTCCCGAAGGCCCCACTTCCTGCCTTTATCCTAACACAATTATCACAATACAATGAACAGGCAAGAGGGGGGGCCAAATGGCTGAGTTACAATAACAACAAATTAATATATCTCAATCGGGTAAATATAAATCATAAAGGTACGTACCTAATATTTCATCATTTACATTCATATTTAATATATTTACACAAATATACATGGAGCTCCATATGTTCGGTCTTTTATACAAATATGTCCAAATCGGCTCTAACAGATGTACTTCCTACTTCCTGATACAGGCCTGTTCCTCCATGTCTATAGGTCTGATTTATAGATGTACTTCCTACTTCCTGATACAGGCCTGTTCCTCCATGTCTATAGGTCTGATTTATAGATGTACTTCCTACTTCCTGTTACAGGCCTGTTCCTCCATGTCTATAGGTCTGATTTATAGATGTACTTCCTACTTCCTGATACAGGCCTGTTCCTCCATGTCTATAGGTCTGATTTATAGATGTACTTCCTACTTTCTGATACAGGCCTGTTCCTCCATGTCTATAGGTCTGATTTAAAGATGCACTTCCTACTTCCTGATACAGGCCTGTTCCTCCATGTCTATAGGTCTGATTTATAGATGTACTTCCTACTTCCTGATACAGGCCTGTTCCTCCATGTCTATAGGTCTGATTTAAAGATGCACTTCCTACTTCCTGATACAGGCCTGTTCCTCCATGTCTATAGGTCTGATTTATAGATGTACTTCCTACTTCCTGATACAGGCATGTTCCTCCATGTCTATAGGTCTGATTTATAGATGTACTTCCTACTTCCTGATACAGGCCTGTTCCTCCATGTCTATAGGTCTGATTTATAGATGTACTTCCTACTTCCTGATACAGGCCTGTTCCTCCATGTCTATAGGTCTGATTTATAGATGTACTTCCTACTTCCATAATATAAGCCCATTCCTCAATGTCTCTATAGTTTGTATGTTGGTATGAATATACGAGGGAATGACAGGAGGTTGGATAGAAACGACCAGTGGAGGTATAGAGGGAATGACAGGAGGTTGACAGGAAGGAGAGGAAAGAAAGAGAGGGGAATGACATGAGTTTGGCAGGAAGGAGAGGAAAGAAAGAGAGGAGAATGACATGAGTTTGACAGGAAGGAGAGGAAAGAAAGAGAGGAGAATGACATGTATGCTAAATATCTGCAGTCTGACTCTGTCTTCTCTAGGCTCAGAGGGAGACCCGGTTAAATCCTATGTATAACTGATGCCTGAATGTTATATTGCTGCCGGAGGAAACCAAGGTTGTTTTTCACTCTCCTTCTGTGGGTCCATTAAACGTGTTTAATATCTGTCTGCAATTTCACTGATTTATCCCCCTCTAACTCCTATCATAATGGTGAATTTCGTACAGACTCTGAGTACTTTTACAAATCTGAATTCCAAACTATGAGTTTATTGCATACGGATTCTCACGAGAGGTGTGTCGTATTAAAGTCTGACCAGGTAGGGGGAGGAGGATGAGGACAGGTGATGAGGTGAGGGAGGAGGAGTAGACGGGCAGGAGAACAAGAAGACAAGGAGACATCTCTCCCTCAAATCTGGCTGATTTTCTACCTGAAGAATTCAGCACGATTATTTTCCCATGATAATGTGAGAGGTAGCTACCAGTCTGACAGAATGTGTTTTGTGTTACAAAAAGAGAGGAACAAAAGAAGAGAAGAGAGGAGAGGAGAGGAGAAAAGAGAAGAGAAGAGAGAGAGGAGAGGAGAGGAGAGGAGAGGAGAGGAGAGGAGAGGAGAGGAGAGGAGAGGAGAAGAGAGGAAGAGGAGGGGAGAGGAGAGGAGAGGAGAGGAGAGGAGAGGAGAGGAGAGGAGGAGAGATAAGATAGGGGAGAGGAGAGGAGAGGAGAGGAGATAAAAAGGTGGACTTATGCAATTTGTTAGCATAATTAACAGGAAGCTGCTGTCAGCACACGTCAACTGTGTCACTTTCTGACAGACTGAGACACTAACTCTAACTGTTGTCACGCACTAGGCATGAGTCACAAATGGCACCATATTCACTTATGTAAATGCTTTTGGGGCCATAAGGCTCTGGTCAAAAGTAGTGCACTATATAGGGAGCAGGGTACCATTTGAGACACAAGGGGTCTATTTAAAGGCCTGACAACCTTTCCCTTTTCCACTTTAAACTCCTGACGTCTCTGTGGCAGTGTCGAGCACAGCACCATATACTGTGGATCAGCGTGTAATGAGAATGATTCAATTGTATAGGACTAAATGACAGTACACCAGCTTGATAACTATTGAATGTTACAATTGTCTATTAGAGTCTGCTAAATGACTTAAATGTAATGTAATGTCTATTAAGAGACTGTCAGTGTGCCTGGCTCTTACTCCGAACCACATTAACAATACGCCATTAGCTCACGATCTAATTCAGCATAATACATGCCGGAAATAAAAAGGCTGTTTATTAGGCAGTCGATGGATATCTACTCTACTTACCGTTCAAAAGTTATGGGGTCACTTAGAAATGTCCTCGTTTTTGAAAGAAAAGCACATGTTTTTTTGTCCATTAAAATAACATAACATTGATCAGAAATGCAGTGTTAGACAATAAGTAAACAATCAAACTCTCCCTTCTCAAGACAGAACTGACCCTAACTCCCGATTCCTGTTTTACAAGCAGAAACTCAAACAGGAAGTACCAGTGACTCGCTCAATACAGAAGGGGTCTGATGATGTCACTAAGTCAGATTTCTGATTTTCTGTAAAGCTAAAAGATAAATAAAATGCAAATGTCACATTGTAGAGAGAGAGGATTGATACATACATAAATATGTAACCGCAAAAAAATGGTTTGATGATCAGCAATATGAAATGTTTATTTTGCAATCTCATCAGCAATGAGGCATCAAGCAACAATTACCAGCATAGACCTACTGGTATTTTGGTATGTAACAATTACCAGCATAGACCTACTGGTATTTTGGTATGTAACAAGAACTAGCATAGACCTACTGGTATTTTGGTATGTAACAAGAACTAGCATAGGCCTACTGGTATTTTGGTATGTAACAAGTACTAGCATAGACCTACTGGTATTTTGGTATGTAACAAGAACTAGCATAGACCTACTGGTATTTTGGTATGTAACAAGAACTAGCATAGACCTACTGGTATTTTGGTATGTAACAAGAACTAGCATAGACCTACTGGTATTTTGGTATGTAACAAGTACTAGCATAGACCTACTGGTATTTTGGTATGTAACAAGAACTAGCATAGACCTACTGGTATTTTGGTATGTAACAAGAACTAGCATAGACCTACTGGTCAATTTGGTATGTAACAAGTACTAGCATAGACCTACTGGTATTTTGGTATGTAACAAGTACTAGCATAGACCTACTGGTATTTTGGTATGTAACAAGTACTAGCATAGACCTACTGGTCAATTTGGTATGTAACAAGTACTAGCATAGACCTACTGGTATTTTGGTATGTAACAAGTACTAGCATAGACCTACTGGTCAATTTGGTATGTAACAAGTACTAGCATAGACCTACTGGTCAATTTGGTATGTAACACGTACTAGCATAGACCTACTGGTATTTTGGTATGTAACAAGTACTAGCATAGACCTACTGGTATTTTGGTATGTAACAAGAACTAGCATAGACCTACCTACTGGTCAATTTGGTATGTAACAAGAACTAGCATAGACCTACTGGTCAATTTGGTATGTAACAAGAACTAGCATAGACCTACTGGTCAATTTGGTATGTAACAAGAACTAGCATAGACCTACTGGTATTTTGGTATGTAACAAGAACTAGCATAGACCTACTGGTATTTTGGTATGTAACAAGAACTAGCATAGACCTACTGGTATTTTGGTATGTAACAAGAACTAGCATAGACCTACTGGTATTTTGGTATGTAACAAGAACTAGCATAGACCTACTGGTATTTTGGTATGTAACAAGAACTAGCATAGACCTACTGGTATTTTGGTATGTAACAAGAACTAGCATAGACCTACTGGTATATTGGTATGTAACAAGAACTAGCATAGACCTACTGGTATTTTGGTATGTAACAAGAACTAGCATAGACCTACTGGTATTTTGGTATGTAACAAGAACTAGCATAGACCTACTGGTATTTTGGTATGTAACAAGAACTAGCATAGACCTACTGGTATTTTGGTATGTAACAATTACCAGCATAGACCTACTGGTATTTTGGTATGTAACAAGAACTAGCATAGACCTACTGGTCAATTTGGTATGTAACAAGAACTAGCATAGACCTACTGGTCAATTTGGTATGTAACAAGAACTAGCATAGACCTACTGGTCAATTTGGTATGTAACAAGAACTAGCATAGACCTACTGGTCAATTTGGTATGTAACAAGAACTAGCATAGACCTACTTGTCAATTTGGTATGTAACAAGAACTAGCATAGACCTACTGGTAAAATAGTGACCTGGTCCCACCTCAGTACATATTACCACCACTACCTGGTACCCTTGACTCACACACATATTCCTAATAGCCTCCTTACTGGTATCTAGTGTGTTACTGTTATCTAGTGTGTTCCTGTTATCTAGTGTGTTACTGTTATCTAGTGTGTTACTGGTATCTAATGTGTTACTGGTATCTAGTGTGTTACTGGTATCTAGTTTGTTACTGGTATCTAGTGTGTTACTGGTATCTAGTGTGTTACTGGTATCTAGTGTGTTACTGGTATCTAGTGTGTTACTGGTATCTAGTGTGTTACTTACTGTATCTAGTGTGTTACTGGTATCTAGTGTGTTACTGGTATCTAGTGTGTTACTGGTATCTAGTGTGTTACTGGTATCTAGTGTGTTACTTACTGGTATCTAGTGTTACTGGTATCTAGTGTGTTACTTACTGTTATCTAGTGTGTTACTGGTATCTAGTGTGTTACTGGTATCTAATGTGTTACTGGTATCTAGTGTGTTACTTACTGTTATCTAGTGTGTTACTGTTATCTAGTGTGTTACTGTTATCTAATGTGTTACTGGTATCTAGTGTGTTACTGTTATCTAGTGTGTTACTGTTATCTAGTGTGATACTGTTATCTAGTGTGTTACTGTTATCTAATGTGTTACTGTTATCTAGTGTGTTACTGGTATCTAGTGTGTTACTGGTATCTAGTGTGTTACTGTTATCTAGTGTTACTGTTACCTGGTATCTAGTGTGTTACTGTTATCTAGTGTGTTACTGTTATCTAGTGTGTTACTGTTAGTGTGTTACTGGTATCTAGTGTGTTACTGTTATCTAGTGTTACTGTTATCTAGTGTTACTGTTATCTAGTGTGTTACTGGTATCTAGTGTGTTACTGGTATCTAGTGTGTTACTGGTATCTAGTGTGTTACTGGTATCTAGTGTGTTACTGGTATCTAGTGTGTTACTGGTATCTAATGTGTTACTGGTATCTAGTGTGTTACTGTTATCTAGTGTGTTACTGGTATCTAGTGTGTTACTGGTATCTAGTGTGTTACTGGTATCTAGTGTGTTACTGGTATCTAGTGTGTTACTGGTATCTAGTGTTACTGGTATCTAGTGTGTTACTGTTATCTAGTGTGTTACTGGTATCTAGTGTGTTACTGTATCTAATGTGTTACTGGTATCTAGTGTGTTACTTACTGTTATCTAGTGTGTTACTGTTATCTAGTGTGTTACTGTTATCTAATGTGTTACTGGTATCTAGTGTGTTACTGCTATCTAGTGTGTTACTGTTATCTAGTGTGTTACTGTTATCTAGTGTGTTACTGTTATCTAATGTGTTACTGTTATCTAGTGTGTTACTGGTATCTAGTGTGTTACTGGTATCTAGTGTGTTACTGTTATCTAGTGTTACTGTTACCTGGTATCTAGTGTGTTACTGTTATCTAGTGTGTTACTGTTATCTAGTGTGTTACTGTTATCTAGTGTGTTACTGGTATCTAGTGTGTTACTGTTATCTAGTGTTACTGTTATCTAGTGTGTTACTGTTATCTAGTGTGTTACTGGTATCTAGTGTGTTACTGGTATCTAGTGTGTTACTTATCTGTTACTGGTATCTAGTGTGTTGCTGGTATCTAGTGTGTTACTGGTATCTAGTGTGTTACTGGTATCTAGTGTGTTACTGTTATATAGTGTGTTGCTGGTATCTAGTGTGTTACTGGTATCTAGTGTGTTAGTATCTAGTGTGTTACTGTTATCTAGTATCTAGTGTGTTACTGTTATCTAGTATCTAGTGTGTTACTAGTGTGTTACTGGTATCTAGTGTGTTACTGGTATCTAGTGTGTTACTGGTATCTAGTGTGTTACTGTTATCTAGTGTGTTACTGGTATCTAGTGTGTTACTGGTATCTAGTGTGTTAGTGTGTTACTGGTATCTATCTATCTAGTGTGTTACTGGTATCTAGTGTGTTACTGGTATCTAGTGTGTTACTGGTATCTAGTGTTACTGGTATCTAGTGTGTTACTGGTATCTAGTGTGTTACTGGTATCTAGTGTGTTACTGTTATCTAGTGTGGTTATCTAGTGTGTTACTGGTATCTAGTGTTACTGGTATCTAGTGTGTTACTGGTATCTAGTGTGTTACTGGTATCTGGTGTGTTCTAGTGTGTTACTGGTATCTAGTGTGTTACTGGTATCTAGTGTGTGTGTTACTGGTATCTAGTGTGTTACTGTTATCTAGTGTGTTACTGGTATCTAGTGTGTTACTTACTGTTACTGGTATCTAGTGTGTTACTGTATCTAGTGTGTTACTGTTATCTAGTGTGTTACTGGTATCTAGTGTGTTACTGGTATCTAGTGTGTTACTGGTATCTAGTGTGTTACTGGTATCTAGTGTGTTACTAGTGTGTTACTGGTATCTAGTGTGTGTTATCTAGTGTGTTACTGGTATCTAGTGTGTGTATTATCTTATCTGTTACTGGTATCTAGTGTGTTACTGTATCTAGTGTGTTACTGTTATCTAGTGTGTTACTGGTATCTAGTGTGTTACTGGTATCTAGTGTGTTACTGGTATCTAGTGTGTTACTGTTATCTCTAGTGTGTTACTGGTATCAAGTGTGTTACTGTATCTAGTGTGTTACTGTTATCTAGTGTGTTACTGGTATCTAGTGTGTTAGTATGTGTTACTGTTATCTAGTGTGTTACTGTTATCTAGTGTGTTACTGTTATCTAGTGTGTTACTGGTATCTAGTGTGTTTACTGTTACTGTATCTAGTGTGTTACTGTGTGTTACTGGTATCTAGTGTGTTACTGTTATCTACTGTTATCTAGTGTGTGTTACTGTTACTGGTATCTAGTGTGTTACTGGTATCTAGTGTGTTACTGGTTATCTAGTGTGTTACTGGTATCTAGTGTGTTACTGGTATCTAGTGTTACTGTTATCTTACTGTGTGTTACTGTTATCTAGTGTGTTACTTACTGGTATCTAGTGTGTTACTGGTATCTAGTGTGTTACTGTTATCTAGTATCTAGTGTGTTACTGTTATCTAGTGTGTTACTGTTATCTAGTATCTAGTGTTACTGTTATCTAGTGTGTTACTGTTATCTAGTGTTACTGTCTATCTAGTGTGTTACTGGTATCTAGTGTGTGTTACTGTTATCTAGTGTTACTGTTATCTAGTGTGTTACTGTTACTGTGTTACTGGTATCTAGTGTGTTACTGTTATCTAGTGTGTTACTGTTATCTAGTGTTACTGTTATCTGTGTGTTATATCTAATGTGTTACTGGTATCTACTGTGTGTTACTGTTATCTAGTTACTGTTATCTAGTGTTACTGTTATCTAGTGTGTTACTGTTATCTAGTGTTACTGTTATCTAGTGTTACTGTTATCTAGTGTGTTACTGTTATCTAATGTGTTACTGGTATCTAGTGTGTTACTGTTATCTATCTGTTATCTAGTGTTACTGTTATCTAGTGTTACTGTTATCTAGTGTGTTACTGTGTGTTACTGTATTAGTGTGTTACTGTTATCTAATGTGTTACTGTTATCTAGTGTGTTACTGGTATCTAGTGTGTTACTGTTATCTAGTGTTACTGTTATCTAGTGTTACTGTTATCTAGTGTGTTACTGTTATCTAATGTGTTACTGTATCTAGTGTGTTACTGTTATCTAGTGTGTTACTGTTATCTAATGTGTTACTGGTATCTAGTGTGTTACTGTTATCTAGTGTTACTGTTATCTAGTGTTACTGTTACTGTTATCTAGTGTGTTACTGTTATCTAATGTGTTACTGTTATCTAGTGTGTTACTGGTATCTAGTGTGTTACTGTTATCTAGTGTTACTGTTATCTAGTGTTACTGTTATCTAGTGTGGTATCTAGTGTGTTACTGGTATCTAGTGTGTTACTGGTATCTAGTGTGTTACTGTTATCTAGTGTGTTACTGTTACCTGGTATCTAGTGTGTTACTGGTATCTAGTGTGTTACTGTTATCTAGTGTGTTACTGTTATCTAGTGTGTTACTGGTATCTAGTGTGTTACTGTTATCTAGTGTTACTGTTATCTAGTGTTACTGTTATCTAATGTGTTACTGGTTATCTAGTGTGTTACTGGTATCTAGTGTGTTACTGTTATCTAGTGTGTTACTGTTATCTAGTGTTACTGTTACCTGGTATCTAGTGTGTTACTGTTATCTAGTGTGTTACTGTTATCTAGTGTGTTACTGTTATCTAGTGTGTTACTGGTATCTAGTGTGTTACTGTTATCTAGTGTTACTGTTATCTAGTGTTACTGTTATCTAGTGTGTTACTGGTATCTAGTGTGTTACTGGTATCTAGTGTGTTACTGTTATCTAGTGTGTTACTGGTATCTAGTGTGTTACTGGTATCTAGTATCTAGTGTGTTACTGTTATCTAGTATCTAGTGTGTTACTGTTATCTAGTATCTAGTGTGTGTTACTGGTATCTAGTGTGTTACTGGTATCTAGTGTGTTACTGTTATCTAGTGTGTTACTGTTATCTAGTATCTAGTGTGTTACTGTTATCTAGTGTGTTACTGGTATCTAGTGTGTTACTGGTATCTAGTGTGTTACTGGTATCTAGTGTGTTACTGGTATCTAGTATCTAGTGTGTTACTGTTATCTAGTATCTAGTGTGTTACTGGTATCTAGTGTGTTACTGGTATCTAGTGTGTTACTGGTATCTAGTGTGTTACTGTTATCTAGTATCTAGTGTGTTACTGTTATCTAGTGTGTTACTGGTATCTAGTGTGTTACTGGTATCTAGTGTGTTACTGGTATCTAATGTGTTACTGGTATCTAGTGTGTTACTGGTATCTGGTGTGTTACTGGTATCTAGTGTGTTACTGGTATCTAGTGTGTTACTGGTATCTAATGTGTTACTGGTATCTAGTGTGTTACTTACTGTTATCTAGTGTGTTACTGTTATCTAGTGTGTTACTGGTATCTAGTGTGTTACTGGTATCTAGTGTGTTACTGGTATCTAGTGTGTTACTGTTATCTAGTGTGTTACTGTTATCTAGTGTGTTACTGGTATCTAGTGTGTTACTGGTATCTAGTGTGTTACTGGTATCTAGTGTGTTACTGGTATCTGGTGTGTTACTGGTATCTAGTGTGTTACTTACTGTTATCTAGTGTGTTACTGGTATCTAGTGTGTTACTGTTATCTAGTATCTAGTGTGTTACTGTTATCTAGTGTGTTACTGGTATCTAGTGTGTTACTGGTATCTAGTGTGTTACTGGTATCTAGTGTGTTACTGGTATCTAGTGTGTTACTGTTATCTAGTGTGTTACTGTTATCTAGTGTGTTACTGTTATCTAATGTGTTACTGTTATCTAGTGTTACTGTTACCTGGTATCTAGTGTGTTACTGTTATCTAGTGTGTTACTGGTATCTAGTGTGTTACTGTTATCTAGTGTGTTACTGTTATCTAATGTGTTACTGTTATCTAGTGTTACTGTTACCTGGTATCTAGTGTGTTACTGTTATCTAGTGTGTTACTGGTATCTAGTGTGTTACTGTTAGCTAGTGTGTTACTGGTATCTAGTGTTACTGTTACCTGGTATCTAGTGTGTTACTGTTATCTAGTGTGTTACTGGTATCTAGTGTGTTACTGGTATCTAGTGTGTTACTGGTATCTAGTGTGTTACTGGTATGTAGTGTGTTACTGGTATCTGGTGTGTTACTGGTATCTAGTGTGTTACTTACTGTTATCTAGTGTTACTGGTATCTAGTGTGTTACTGGTATCTAGTGTGTTACTGGTATCTAGTGTGTTACTGGTATCTAGTGTGTTACTGTTATCTAGTGTTACTGTTACCTGGTATCTAGTGTGTTACTTACTGTTATCTAGTGTGTTACTGTTATCTAGTGTGTTACTGTTATCTAATGTGTTACTGGTATCTAGTGTGTTACTGTTATCTAGTGTGTTACTGTTATCTAGTGTGTTACTGGTATCTAGTGTGTTACTGTTATCTAGTATCTAGTGTGTTACTGTTATCTAGTGTGTTACTGGTATCTAGTGTGTTACTGGTATCTAGTGTGTTACTGTTATCTAGTATCTAGTGTGTTACTGTTATCTAGTGTGTTACTGGTATCTAGTGTGTTACTTACTGTTATCTAGTGTGTTACTGTTATCTAGTGTGTTACTGTTATCTAGTATCTAGTGTGTTACTGTTATCTAGTGTGTTACTGGTATCTAGTGTGTTACTGTTATCTAGTATCTAGTGTGTTACTGTTATCTAGTGTGTTACTGGTATCTAGTGTGTTACTGGTATCTAGTGTGTTACTATTATCTAGTGTGTTACTGGTATCTAGTGTGTTACTGGTATCTAGTGTGTTACTGGTATCTAATGTGTTACTGGTATCTAGTGTGTTACTTACTGTTATCTAGTGTGTTACTGTTATCTAGTGTGTTACTGTTATCTAATGTGTTACTGGTATCTAGTGTGTTACTGTTATCTAGTGTGTTACTGGTATCTAGTGTGTTACTGTTATCTAGTGTTACTGTTATCTAGTGTTACTGTTATCTAGTGTGTTACTGTTATCTAATGTGTTACTGGTATCTAGTGTGTTACTGTTATCTAGTGTTACTGTTATCTAGTGTTACTGTTATCTAGTGTGTTACTGTTATCTAATGTGTTACTGTTATCTAGTGTGTTACTGGTATCTAATGTGTTACTGTTATCTAATGTGTTACTGGTATCTAGTGTGTTACTGTTATCTAGTGTTACTGTTATCTAGTGTTACTGTTATCTAGTGTGTTACTGTTATCTAATGTGTTACTGTTATCTAGTGTGTTACTGTTATCTAGTGTTACTGTTATCTAGTGTTACTGTTATCTAGTGTGTTACTGTTATCTAATGTGTTACTGTTATCTAGTGTGTTACTGTTATCTAATGTGTTACTGGTATCTAGTGTGTTACTGTTATCTAGTGTGTTACTGTTATCTAATGTGTTACTGGTATCTAGTGTGTTACTGTTATCTAGTGTTACTGTTATCTAGTGTGTTACTGTTATCTAATGTGTTACTGTTATCTAGTGTGTTACTGTTATCTAGTGTGTTACTGTTATCTAATGTGTTACTGGTATCTAGTGTGTTACTGTTATCTAGTGTTACTGTTATCTAGTGTTACTGTTATCTAGTGTGTTACTGTTATCTAATGTGTTACTGTTATCTAGTGTGTTACTGGTATCTAGTGTGTTACTGGTATCTAGTGTGTTACTGTTATCTAGTGTTACTGTTACCTGGTATCTAGTGTGTTACTGTTATCTAGTGTGTTACTGTTATCTAGTGTGTTACTGTTATCTAGTGTGTTACTGGTATCTAGTGTTACTGTTATCTAGTGTTACTGTTATCTAGTGTGTTACTGGTATCTAGTGTGTTACTGGTATCTAGTGTGTTACTGTTATCTAGTGTGTTACTGGTATCTAGTGTGTTACTGGTATCTAGTGTGTTACTGGTATCTAGTATCTAGTGTGTTACTGTTATCTAGTATCTAGTGTGTTACTGTTATCTAGTATCTAGTGTGTTACTGGTATCTAGTGTGTTACTGGTATCTAGTGTGTTACTGTTATCTAGTATCTAGTGTGTTACTGTTATCTAGTGTGTTACTGGTATCTAGTGTGTTACTGGTATCTAGTGTGTTACTGGTATCTAGTGTGTTACTGGTATCTAGTGTGTTACTGGTATCTAGTATCTAGTGTGTTACTGTTATCTAGTATCTAGTGTGTTACTGGTATCTAGTGTGTTACTGGTATCTAGTGTGTTACTGGTATCTAGTGTGTTACTGTTATCTAGTATCTAGTGTGTTACTGTTATCTAGTGTGTTACTGGTATCTAGTGTGTTACTGGTATCTAGTGTGTTACTGGTATCTAATGTGTTACTGGTATCTAGTGTGTTACTGGTATCTGGTGTGTTACTGGTATCTAGTGTGTTACTGGTATCTAGTGTGTTACTGGTATCTAATGTGTTACTGTTATCTAGTGTGTTACTTACTGTTATCTAGTGTGTTACTGTTATCTAGTGTGTTACTGGTATCTAGTGTGTTACTGTTATCTAGTGTGTTACTTACTGTTATCTAGTGTGTTACTGGTATCTAGTGTGTTACTGTTATCTAGTATCTAGTGTGTTACTGTTATCTAGTGTGTTACTGGTATCTAGTGTGTTACTGGTATCTAGTGTGTTACTGGTATCTAGTGTGTTACTGTTATCTAGTGTGTTACTGTTATCTAGTGTGTTACTGTTATCTAGTGTGTTACTGTTATCTAATGTGTTACTGTTATCTAGTGTTACTGTTACCTGGTATCTAGTGTGTTACTGTTATCTAGTGTGTTACTGGTATCTAGTGTGTTACTGTTATCTAGTGTGTTACTGTTATCTAATGTGTTACTGTTATCTAGTGTTACTGTTACCTGGTATCTAGTGTGTTACTGTTATCTAGTGTGTTACTGGTATCTAGTGTGTTACTGTTATCTAGTGTGTTACTGTTATCTAGTGTTACTGTTACCTGGTATCTAGTGTGTTACTGTTATCTAGTGTGTTACTGGTATCTAGTGTGTTACTGGTATCTAGTGTGTTACTGGTATCTAGTGTGTTACTTACTGTTATCTAGTGTTACTGGTATCTAGTGTGTTACTGGTATCTAGTGTGTTACTGGTATCTAGTGTGTTACTGTTATCTAGTGTGTTACTGGTATCTAGTGTGTTACTGGTATCTGGTGTGTTACTGGTATCTAGTGTGTTACTGTTATCTAGTATCTAGTGTGTTACTGTTATCTAGTGTGTTACTGGTATCTAGTGTGTTACTGGTATCTAGTGTGTTACTGGTATCTAATGTGTTACTGGTATCTAGTGTGTTACTGGTATCTGGTGTGTTACTGGTATCTAGTGTGTTACTGGTATCTAGTGTGTTACTTACTGTTATCTAGTGTTACTGGTATCTAGTGTGTTACTTACTGTTATCTAGTGTTACTGGTATCTAGTGTGTTACTGTTATCTAGTGTGTTACTGTTATCTAGTGTGTTACTGTTATCTAGTGTGTTACTGTTATCTAGTGTGTTACTGTTATCTAGTGTGTTACTTATTGTTAGGGATAAAGAGAGAGAGAGAGAAAGAGAGAGAGAGAGAGAAGAGAGAGAGAGAGAGAGAGAGAGAGAGAGAGAGAGAGAGTGAGAGAGAGAGAGAGAGAGAGAGAGAGAGAGAGAGAGAGAGAGAGAGAGAGAGAGAGAGAGATAGAGACACACAGAGAGAGACAGAGAGAGAGAGAGAGAGAGAGAGAGAGAGAGAGAGAGAGAGAGAGAGAGAGAGAGAGAGAGAGAGAGAGAGAGAGAGAGAGAGAGAGAGAGAGAGAGAGAGAGAGAGACAGAGAGAGAGAGAGAGAGACACACAGAGAGAGACAGAGAGAGAGAGAGAGAGACAGAGAGAGAGAGACAAAGAGAGAGAGAGAGAGAGAGAAAACAAAAACCTGACACTCTAAGCACACAGGGGGAATAACACCTATTTTAAGGGGACAGAATTCCCTCCCAAATTTGCCTCCCTAGACACAACTATGACAAAACAACCAACAAAAACAGGTCACAACTCCTGCAGCTCTGTTGCATGCTGGGTATGTACATAGTTAATGGTAGGCTTCAAGGGGACTCCTACTGTAGGTATTATTCAACCATGCTGGTCATTTATGAACATTTGAACATCTTGGCCACGTTCTGTTATAATCTCCACCCGGCACAGCCAGAAGAGGACTGGCCACCCCACATATGCTCTCTCTAATTCTCTCTTTCTTTCTCTCTCTCGGAGGACCTGAGCCCTAGGACCGTGCCCCAGGACTACCTGACATGATGGCTCCTTGCTGTCCCCAGTCCACCTGACTGTGCTGCTGCTCCAGTTTCAACTGTTCTGCCTTATTATTATTTGACCATGCTGGTCATTTATGAACATTTGAACATCTTGGTCATGTTCTGTTATAATCTCTACCCGGCACAGCCAGAAGAGGACTGGCCACCCCACATAGCCCGGTTCCTCTCTAGGTTTCTTCCTAGGTTTTGGCCTTTCTAGGGAGTTTTTCCTAGCCACCGTGCTTTTACACCTGCATTGTTTGCTGTTTGGGGTTTTAGGCTGGGTTTCTGTACAGCACTTTTGAGATATCAGCTGATGTACGAAGGGCTATATAAATACATTTGATTTGATTTGATTTGATTTACACCTACAGCTCTGTCGCACGCTGGGTATGTACATAGTTAATGGTAGGCTTCAAGGGGACTCCTATGGTAGGTACACCTATAGCTCATCTCTTGGCAGTAGTACTGTAGACTGTTTTATCACTGACTACAACCCAGAGTCTCTCAGAGCGTTCACAGTCAGCCCACTGACACCCCTATCAGATCACAGCAAAATTACTGTCTACTTGAACAGAGAAATACTCAATCATGAGGCATCAAAGCCTGTAAAGGGACGCTGTAAAGTCCATGGAAAATAAGAGCACCTCCTCCCAGCTGCCCACTGCACTGAGACTAGGAAACACTGGCACCGATGAATCCACAATAATCGATAATGCTTTCCACCTGGCTACCCCCACCCCGGCCAACAGCTCTGCACCCCCTGCAGCAACTTGCCCAAGTCCCCCTCCCTACCCCCGCTTCTCCCACATCCAGATAGCTGATGTTCTGAAAGAGCTGCAAAATCTGGACCCTTACAAATCAGCCGGGATAGACAATCTGAACCCTCTCTTTCCAAAATGATCTGCTGCAATTATTACAACCACTATTACTAGCCTGTTCAACCTCTCTTTCATATCGTCTGAGATCCCCAAAGATTGGAAAGCTGCAGGAGTCATCCCCCTCGTCGAAGGGGGGGGATCACTCTAGACCCAAACTGTTACAGACCTATATCTACCCTACCCTGTCTTTCTAAGGTCTCCGAAAGCCAAGTTAACAAACAGATACGGACCATTTTGTATCCCACCATACCTTTTCCGCTATGCAATCTGTTTTCAGAGCTGGTCATGGGTGCACCTCAGCCACACTCAAGGTCCTAAATGATATCATAACCACCATCGATAAAAGAGAGTACTGTGCAGCCGTCTTCATCAACCTGGCCAAGGCTTTCAACTCAGTCAATCACCACATTCTTATCGGCAGACTCAATAGCCTTGGCTTCTCAATTGACTGCCTAGCCTGGTTCACTAACTACTTCTCAGACAGAGTTCAGTGTGTCAAATCGGAGGGCCTGTTGCCCGGACCTCTGGCAGTCTCTATAGGGGGTGCAACAGGGTTCAATTCTCGAGCCGACTCTTTTCTCTGTATATATCAATGATGTCACTCTTGCTGCTGGGGATTCTCTGATCCACCTCCACGCAGACGACACCATGCTGTATTCGCCTGGCCCTTCTTTGGACACTGTGTTAACTAACCTCCAGACGAGCTTCAATGCCATACAACTCTCCTAAATGCTAGTAAAACGAAATGTATGGCTTCAAACGATTGCTGCCTGCACCTGCCCGCCCGTCTAGCATCACTACTCTGGACGGTTCTGACTTTGAATATGTGGACAACTACAAATACCTAGGTGTCTGGTTAGACTGTAAACTCTCCTTCCAGACTCACATCAAACATCTCCAATCCAAAATTAAATCTAGAATCGGCTTCCTATTTCGCAACAAAGCATCCTTCACTCATGCTGCCAAACATACCCTTGTAAAACTGACCATCCTGCCAATCCTTCACATCGGCGATATAACTTACAAAATAGCCTCCAACACTCTACTCAGCAAACTAGATGTAGTCTATCACAGTGCCATCCGTTTTGTCACCAAAGCCCCATATACCACCCACCACGGCGACCTGTACGCTCTCGTTGGCTGGCCCTCGCTTCATATTCGTTGCCAAACTCACTGGCTCCAGGTCATCTATAAGTCTTTGCTAGGTAAAGCCCTGCCTTATCTCAGCTCACTGGTCACCAAAGCAACACCCACCCGTAGCATGCGCTGCAGCAGGTACAGTATATCTGATTGGACACCCCCAAAGCCAACTCCTCATTTGACCGCCATTCCTTCCAGTTCTCTGCTGCCAATGACTGGAACGGATTGCAAAAATCCCTGAAGCTGGAGTCTTATATCGCCCTCACTAACTTTAAGCACCAGCTGTAAAAGCAGCTCACAGATCACTGTACCTGTACACAGCCCATCTGTAAATATTACACCCAACTACCTCATCCCCATATTGTATTTATCCTCTTGCTCTTTTGCACCCCAGTATCTCTACTTGCACATCATCATCTGCATATCTATCACTCCAGTGTTAATGACAAATTGTAACTATTTTGCCACTATGGTCTATTTATTGCCTTACCTCCCTAATCTTACTTCATTTGCTCACACTGTATATAGATTTTTCTATTGTGTTATTGACTGTATGTTTGTTTATTCCATGTGTAACTCTGTGTTGTTGTTTGTGTCGCACTGCTTTGCTTTATCTTGGCCAGGTCACCGTTGTCAATGAAAACTTGTTCTCGACTGGCCTACCTCTTCTGTGAGAGACTGAGTCCCTGTCTGTATCCCAAATGGCACCATATTCCCTATTTAGCCCATAGGGCCCTGGTCTAAAGTAGTGCACTATATAGGGAATATGGTGTCATTTGGGACGGGTGCCATTTGGCTTTGCTTTATTCTTGCCCGGTTGCAGTTGTAAATGAGAACGTGTTCTCAACTAGCTTACCTGGTTAAGTTATTGGTGACATCACGTCCAGATTAAATGCATGCCTAAATTCAACTGCCTGCTCAGCATCCCCAGAATATAAGATATGCATCTTATTAGTAGTTTTGATAGAAAACACTCTGAAGTTTCTACAACTGTTTGAATCATGTCTGTGAGTATAACAGAACTTATGTAGCAGGCGAAACCCTGAGGAAAAACCATTCAGTTTTTTTTTTTAGGTCACTCTCTTCTCAATGAGTTTTCATTGGGAATCCAGATTTCTAAGGGACCTTCCTGCAGTTCCTACCGCTTCCACTGGATGTCACCAGTCTTTGGAAATTGGTTGAGGTTATTCCTTTATGGAATGAAGAAGTGAGCCCTGTTCAGAACGAGAGTCACTTGTAATGTACTGTTAGATAGAGGCACATGACCCCAAAGCTACCGTTTTTTTCCCTCCGGTATTGAACACAGATCGTCCGTCTTCAATTTTATTGATTATATACGCAAAAAAATACCTAGAGTTGTATCAAGTTGCGCAAGTCGGAACCGGTGTTTTTCTGGACCAAAAAAATTGACATTTTGGATATATATCGACGGAATTAATCGAACAAAAGGACCATTTGTGATGTTTATGGGACATATTGGAGTGCCAACAAAAGAAGCTCGTCAAAGTTAAGGCATGAAGTATATTTTTATTTCTGCGTTTTGTCTCACGTCTGCAGGATTGAAAAATGCTTATCTTTCTTTGTTTCCGGTGGTCCTCAGATAATAGCATCGTTTGCTTTCGCCGAAAAGCCTTTTTGAAATCTGACATGTCGGCTGGATTCAAAACAAGTGTATCTTTATTTTGCTATCTTGCATTCATTTCAAAAAATATTTTGACTCAATCTGGCATGAGGGTCTGCTATACAAATGAATGGAAAGCTTTGTTGGGGAAAAAATATGACATTATAAAACCCATGTACACAAACTTTCCACGTGGCGTGAGACAGGGATGCAACTTGAGGCCCACCCTCTTCAACATATACAGTATATCAATGAATTGGCGAGAGCACTTGAACAGTCTGCAGCATTTGGCCTCTAGAATCTTAAAATCAAATGTCTACTGTTTGCTGATGATCTGGTGCTACTGTCCCCAACCAAGGAGGCCCTACAGCAGCACATAGACCTTCTGTAGAGATTCTGTCAGAAAATCTCAGTAAGACAAAAATAATGATGTTTCAAAAAAGGTCAAATTGTCAGGACCACAAATAGAAATTCCATCTAGACACCATTGCCCAAGAGCAAACAAAACATTATATGTACCTTGGCCTAAACATCAGGCCTAAACATCAGGCCTAAACATCAGGCCTAAACATCAGGCCTAAACATCAGGCCTAAACATCAGGCCTAAACATCAGGCCTAAACATCAGGCCTAAACATCAGGCCTAAACATCAGGCCTAAACATCAGGCCTAAACATCAGGCCTAAACATCAGGCCTAAACATCAGGCCTAAACATCAGGCCTAAACATCAGGCCTAAACATCAGGCCTAAACATCAGGCCTAAACATCAGGCCTAAACATCAGGCCTAAACATCAGGCCTAAACATCAGGCCTAAACATCAGGCATAAACATCAGGCCTAAACATCAGGCCTAAACATCAGGCCTAAACATCAGGCCTAAACATCAGGCATAAACATCAGGCCTAAACATCAGGCATAAACATCAGGCCTAAACATCAGGCATAAACATCAGGCCTAAACAAGCATAAACATCTGCATAAACAAGGCTAAACAAGGCCTAAACATCTATGCCATAAAAAGGCCTAAACATAACATTCAACATGGCAAATAAAACACTAAAATCAGTTATAGGACCCTAAACTGTCCTAAACATGGCATAAACATGAGGTCTGGGGTCAGCTAAATTAACCAATAATTCACAAAATCAGGCATAAACATCAGGCCTAAAATTGAGAATCTGCATAAAATGTAAAACAGGCAAATAATGCATGCA
>NC_060195.1:3562623-3565123 GCF_021184085.1 Oncorhynchus gorbuscha | reverse complement strand
TTCTCATATAGATTGGAGAGATTTGGGAAAATACACTATTTAATGACAGGCTCGCTGAGAAGAAAAACACTACACAGCATTAGGACACCCCTTCAACATCCACTATATATACAGGACACCCCTTCATCCACTATATATACAGGACACCCCTTCATCCACTATATATACAGGACACCCCTTCATCCACTATATATACAGGACACCCCTTCATCCACTATATATACAGGACACCCCTTCATCCACTATATATACAGGACACCCCTTCATCCACTATATATACAGCAGTATGAGGACACCCCTTCATCCACTATATATACAGGACACCCCTTCATCCACTATATATACAGGACACCCCTTCATCCACTATATATACAGCAGTATGTGGACACCCCTTCATCCACTATATATACAGCAGTATGTGGACACCCCTTCATCCACTATATATACAGGACACCCCTTCATCCACTATATATACAGGACACCCCTTCATCCACTATATATACAGCAGTATGAGGACACCCCTTCATCCACTATATATACAGGACACCCCTTCATACACTATATATACAGGACACCCCTTCATCCACTATATATACAGCAGTATGTGGACACCCCTTCATCCACTATATATACAGGACACCACTTCATCCACTATATATACAGGACACCCCTTCATCCACTATATATACAGGACACCCCTTCATCCATTATATATACAGGACACCCCTTCATCCACTATATATACAGCAGTATGAGGACACCCATTCATCCACTATATATACAGGACATCCCTTCATCCACTATATATACAGAACACCCCTTCATCCACTATATATACAGAACACCCCTTCATCCACTATATATACAGGACACCCCTTCATCCACTATATATACAGCAGTATGAGGACACCCCTTCATCCACTATATATACAGGACACCCCTTCATACACTATATATACAGGACACCCCTTCATCCACTATATATACAGCAGTATGAGGACACCCCTTCATCCACTATATATACAGGACACCCCTTCATCCACTATATATACAGCAGTATGAGGACACCCCTTCATCCACTATATATACAGGACACCCCTTCATCCACTATATATACAGGACACCCCTTCATCCACTATATATACAGCAGTATGAGGACACCCCTTCATACACTATATATACAGGACACCCCTTCATCCACTATATATACAGGACACCCCTTCATCCACTATATATACAGGACACCCCTTCATCCACTATATATACAGGACACCCCTTCATCCACTATATATACAGCAGTATGAGGACACCCCTTTATCCACTATATATACAGGACACCCCTTCATACACTATATATACAGGACACCCCTTCATCCACTATATATACAGGACACCCCTTCATCCACTATATATACAGCAGTATGTGTATGTGACAAATAAAATTTGATTTGATTTGATTTGATTTGTATGAGGACACCCCTTCATCCACTATATATACAGGACACCCCTTTATCCACTATATATACAGGACACCCCTTCATCCACTATATATACAGAACACCCCTTCATCCACTATATATACAGGACACCCCTTCATCCACTATATATACAGCAGTATGAGGACAAATAAAATTTGATTTGATTTGATTTGATTTGTATGAGGACACCCCTTCATCCACTATATATACAGGACACCCCTTTATCCACTATATATACAGGACACCCCTTCATCCACTATATATACAGCAGTATGAGGACACCCCTTCATCCACTATATATACAGGACACCCCTTCATTCACTATATATACAGGACACCCCTTCATCCACTATATATACAGGACACCCCTTCATCCACTATATATACAGGACACCCCTTCATCCACTATATATACAGCAGTATGAGGACACCCCTTCATCCACTATATATACAGGAGAACATTGAACAACAACAGAATGACACACATTGACCAGGAGGTTACAGTACCATCTGAAAGACATTGTAAACACACACACACACACACACACACACACACACACACACACACACACACACACACACACACACACACACACACACACACACACACACACACACACACACACACACACACACACACACACACACACACACACACACACACACACACACACACACGCACTGTGAGCTAAGCACACTTATCTGAGTTACCCCCAGCAGTTAGCTAACTCAAAATTCATTCTCCATTCACCACATCAGGCCTCTATTGAGTCAGACAAAGCAGTCTCTTTAGACTTCAGATAAAGGAGGCATTTGGTACGATGCAGCCCCCGGGATCCTTATCTCTCTTTCAAATAAGGTCAACAGAGAAAACAGCCTTCTCTTTGCTGTGTGCTAGCTGGGTGATAAGGTACCAGAAGAAGAATTTACCTGTAATAAACCATGTTATAAACCCTGCTATAAACCCTGCTATAAACCCTGTTATAAACCATGTTATAAACCCTGTAATAAACCATGTTATA
>NC_060195.1:3550123-3557623 GCF_021184085.1 Oncorhynchus gorbuscha | reverse complement strand
GAGAGGGAGAGTGAGTGAGTGAGAGAGGGAGAAAGAGAGAGAGCGTGAGAGACAGAAGAGAGAGAGAGAGAGAGAGAGAGATCGAGAGAGAGAGAGAGAGAAAGGGAGAGAGAGAAAGGTAGAGGGAGAGAGGGAGAGAGAGGTAGAGAGAGAAGTAGAGGGGAGAGAGAGAGAGAGAGAGAGAGAGAGAGAGAGACAGAGAGAGAGAGTGAGAGACAGAAGAGAGAGAGAGAGAGAGAGAGAGAGAGAGAGAGAGAGAGAGAGAGAGAGAGAGAGAGAGAGGAGAGAGAGAGAAAGTAGAGGGAGAGAGGGAGAGAGAGAGAGAGAGGTAGAGAGGGAGAGAGAGGAGAGAGAGAGAGAGAGAGAGAGAGAGAGAGAGAGAGAGAGAGAGAGAGAGAGAGAGACAGAGAGGGAGAGAGAGAGAGAGAGAGAGAGAGCGAGAGAGACAGAGAGAGAGAGTGAGAGACAGAAGAGAGAGAGAGAGAGAGATCGAGAGAGAGAGAGAGAGAGAGAGAGAGAGAGAGAGGGAGAGAGAGAAAGGTAGAGGGAGAGAGGGAGAGAGAGGTAGAGAGAGAGAGAGAGAGAGAGAGAGAGGGACAGGGAGAGAGAGAGAGGGAGAGGCAGAGCGAGGGAACCGTTTTGAGAGACAGTAATGGTAAAAGGTGTGATTTCATCAGCTCCCAGCCACCTGCCTGTCCCCGGAGGGATGAGAGAGGAGAGGAGGAGGAGAGGAGTGAGGGATGAGAGAGGAGAGTAGGAGGAGAGGTGCGAGGGATGAGAGAGGAGAGGAGGAGGAGGGGAGTGAGGGATGAGAGAGAAGAGGAGGAGGAGAGGAGTGAAGGATGACTTGCACTCAAATGTCTATAAATTATAACCTGCGGTCCATCAGGACGACAAAGGAAGAATCAATGGCTCGATTGCAAAGAGAAGATAATGTGCAGGTTACTGCTGGATTTCTTACAACTCTACAATTATGTTATCCGGAACCTAAAACGGTTCTTCGGCTGTCCCCATGAGAGAACCCTTTGAGGAATCCTTTTTGGTTCCAAGTAGAACCCGTTTGGTTCCAGGTAGAACCCTTTTGGTTCCAAGTAGAACCCTTTTGGTTCCAAGTAGAACCCTTTTGGTTCCAGGTAGAACCCTATTAACCCTGTCCATGTAGAACAATTTCCCCCAGAGGGCTCTACTTGGAACCCAAAAGGGTTTTCCTATGGGGACAACCGAAGAACTATTTCGGGAAGCCGTTTTTCTAAGAGTGTCCTAAAAGGAGAGTACATGCACCTGTGGGTTGAACTAAGCTTGCTTGCATCCCGATATGTGTACATAATGACCAGATGCTCATGTCTCCGCCCTGACAAAACATCGCTCCAAAATCAACACACTGGGCTGATTTTGGACAGAGATTGGCGAGAGGGAAAACTCTCTCTTTGCTTCGTCCTCTCTGTTGCAACGAAAAACCCACAAGGCTAAACCATCAGATCAGATGATCTCTCGTTGTTAACTGATTAGATGATCTCTCGTTGTTAACTGATCAGATCATCTCTTGTTGTTAACTGATCAGATGATCTCTTGTTGTGAACGTGAACAAAACCGAAACAGTACCGTGTGGCGAACAGACACGGAAACAATCACCCACAAAACAACAGTGAAACCCAGGCTACCTACGTAGATACAACTAATGACACCTGCCTCTGATTGAGAACCATACTAGGCCTGAACACAGAAAACCAACCTAGAAACACAACACATAGAATGCCCAGCCAACTCACGTCCTGACCAACTAAAACAAACAAATAACACAAGAACTAGGGTCTGGACGTGACAGTGCTAGGTACAGGTACTACAGCAGTTTTAACAAGGACATTCTTAACATCAACTCTTGTTCAATCCCACGCTTGGATTGCGTCCTACCTGACAGGTCGCTCCTACCAGGTGGCGTGGCGAGAATCTGTCTCCTCACCACGCGCTCTCACCACTGGTGTCCCCCAGGGCTCTGTTCTAGGCCCTCTCCTATTCTCGCTATACACCAAGTTTAACAAGGACATTCTTAACATCAACTCTTGTTCGTGTCGCCAATTGTGGCAAACTGTTTGTACTAGAAACAGCATAAGGCTTTAGATATAGTAATATGGAGTATTGTTGTCATGACACTAGTTTGTGGATCACACTTTCTACGTTGAGTCAATTTCACCTGGTATAAAATACATTTTCAACACTATTTTCATTTTCAACACTATATTTTTTTTCTGGGGCCCTAGGTACAGGAAGCAGAACGTTCTGGGGCCCTAGGTAGAACGTTCTGGGGCTCTAGGTACAGGAAGCAGAACGCTCTGGGGCCCTAGGTACAGGGAGCAGTACGTTCTGGGGCCCTAGGTACAGGAAGCAGTACGTTCTGGGGCCCTAGGTACAGGAAGCAGTACGTTCTGGGGCCCTAGGTACAGGAAGCAGTACATTCTGGGGCCCTAGGTACAGGAAGCAGTACGTTCTGGGGCCCTAGGTACAGGAAGCAGTACGTTCTGGGGCCCTAGGTACAGAAGCAGTACATTCTGGGGCCCTAGGTACAGGAAGCAGTACGTTCTGGGGCCCTAGGTACAGAAGCAGTACATTCTGGGGCCCTAGGTACAGGAAGCAGAACGCTCTGGGGCCCTAGGTACAGGAAGCAGTACGTTCTGGGGCCCTAGGTACAGGAAGCAGTACGTTCTGGGGCCCTAGGTACAGAAAGCGGTAAGCAGCTTACCTCCCTCTCTAGAACTAGTCTGGATGGGGGATTATTCACTAATAAGAGTAGCCTTCAGAAAGATCATACAGTCTGGCGGAGGTTTTTAAAAGCTTTGTAAATGGATACAAGGTTAAGGTTTTAGTACCTTCATGGACAGATAGACAGGCTGACATGTATGGGTTAAGGTTTTGCTATGACCTTGCCGTGGTCACCTCTCAAAAACAAATGCATTTAGCTATTTCCTCTACAAGCTACTGACAGTAATTGATCTCTCTTTCAAATCAACCCAATAATAGCTCAATCTAAGCAGTTGATTTCTCAGACCATGTCTGGAACAACGTAGAGAAAACAATAAGTGGAAGTGCTACTCCTGGAGATAGATGGATGGAGGGAGGGAGGGATGAAGGGATGGAGGGAGAGAGAGAAATGAATGGATGGAGGGAGGGAGGGAGGGTTGTAGGGATGAAGGGATGGAGGGATAGAGGAATGGAGGGATGGAGGGAGAGAGAGATATGAAGGGATGGAGGGAGAGATGGAGGGATGAAGGAATGGAGGGATAGGATGAGGGATGAAGGGACGGAGGGATGGGGAGACGGGGGATGGAGGGATGAAGGAATTGAGAGAGTGATGGAGGGATGAAGGGAGGGGTGGATGAATGGATGGAGGGGGGGATGAAGGGATGGGATGGAGGGATGAAGGGATGGAGGGATGGAGAGATGGAGGGATAGAGGAATGGAGGGATAGGATGAGGGATGAAGGGACGGAGGGATGGGGAGACGGGGGATGGAGGGATAGGATGAGGGATGAAGGGATGGAGAGACGGAGGGATGGAGGGACAGGATGAAGGGATGGAGGGATGGAGAGATGGAGAGATGGAGGGAAGGAGGGAGAGACGGAGGGATGGAGGGATAGGATGAGGGATGAAGGGATGGAGGGATAGAGGGATAGGATGAGGGATGAAGGGATGGAGGAATGGAAGGATGGAGAGATAGATGGGATGAGGGATGAAGGGATGGAGGGATGGAAGGATGGAGGGATGGAGAGACGGAGGGATGGAGGGATAGAGAGATGGAGGGATGGAGGGATAGAGAGATGGAGAGACGGAGGGATGGAGGGAGGGAGAGATGGAGGGAGTGAGGGATGGTTGGATGGATGGAGATATGGAGGGATGGAGAGATGGAGGGATGGAGGGAGGGATGGAGAGATGGAGGGATGGAGAGATGGATGGATGGAGATATGGAGGGATGGAGAGATGGATGGATGGAGATATGGAGGGATGGAGAGATGGAGGGATGGAGGGAGGGAGGGATGGAGAGATGGAGGGATAGAGGGAGGGAGGCAGGGAGGGATAGGACGGAGGTTAGCTATATGCTATTAGCTGCTGTCATTCCCTCTGTAGCAGCAACAATAATATGACACAGAAAGGTCTCAGTAGGTGAAAGCAATACGATGAAAACCTCTCAAGTCGTTTCACCTCTCCTTCATCACGAACACAGAAACGGATCTAAGTCTCAAATAGCACATTGGCAGACAGGCAGAGAGACAGACAGACAGGCAGGCAGGCAGACAGAGAGACAGGCAGGCAGGAAGGAAGGAAGGAAGGAAGGAAGGCAGGCAGGCAGACAGGCAGACAGACGGGCAGACGGACAGACGGACAGACGGACAGACAGACAGACAGACAGACAGACAGACAGACAGACAGACAGACAGACAGACAGACAGGCAGGCAGGCAGGAAGGCAGGCAGGCAAATAGACAGACAGACAGACAGACAGACAGACAGACAGACAGACAGACAGACAGACAGACAGACAGACAGACAGACAGACAGACAGACAGACAGACAGACAGACAGACAGACAGACAGACAGACAGACAGACAGGCAGGCAGGCAGGCAGGCAGGCAGGCAGGCAGATAGCTGTATTTCTGAAATTAAAGATGGAGATAGATGGAGGGATGGAGGGATGGAGAGATGGAGGGATGGAGAGACGGAGGGATGGAGGGATAGAGAGACGGAGGGATGGAGGGATGGAGGGATAGAGAGACGGAGGGATGGAGGGATAGAGAGACGGAGGGATGGAGAGACGGAGGGATGGAGGGATGGAGAGATGGAGGGATGGAGAGATGGAGGGATGGAGAGACGGAGAGATGGAGGGATGGAGGGATAGAGAGACGGAGGGATGGAGGGATGGAGGGATAGAGAGACGGAGGGATGGAGGGATGGAGAGATGGAGGGATGGAGGGATGGAGGGATAGAGAGATGGAGGGATGGAGGGATGGAGAGATGGAGGGATGGAGAGACGGAGGGATGGAGAGATAGAGAGACGGAGGGATGGAGGGATGGAGGGATAGAGAGACGGAGGGATGGAGGGATGGAGGGATGGAGGGATAGAGAGACGGAGGGATGGAGGGATGGAGAGATGGAGGGATGGAGAGACGGAGGGATGGAGAGATAGAGAGACGGAGGGATGGAGGGATAGAGAGATGGAGGGATGGAGGGATAGAGAGACGGAGGGATGGAGGGATGGAGAGACGGAGGGATGGAGGGATAGAGAGACGGAGGGATGGAGGGATAGAGAGACGGAGGGATGGAGGGATAGAGAGACGGAGGGATGGAGGGATAGAGAGACGGAGGGATGGAGGGATAGAGAGACGGAGGGATGGAGTGATAGAGAGATGGAGGGATAGAGAGACGGAGGGATGGAGGGATGGAGAGATGGAGGGATAGAGGGATGGAGGGATGGAGGGATGGAGAGATGGAGTGATGGAGGGATAGAGAGACGGAGGGATGGAGAGACGGAGGGATGGAGAGATAGAGAGAAGGAGGGATGGAGGGATAGAGAGACGGAGGGATAGAGAGATGGAGGGATGGAGGGATAGAGAGACGGAGAGATAGAGAGACGGAGGGATGGAGAGACAAAGGGATAGAGAGACGGAGGGATGGAGGGATGGAGGGATGGAGGGATGGAGGGATGGAGAGATGGAGGGATGGAGAGATGGAGAGATGGAGGGATAGAGAGACGGAGGGATGGAGAGATGGAGGGATGGAGAGATAGAGGGATAGAGAGACGGAGGGATGGAGGGATGGAGAGATGGAGGGATGGAGAGATAGAGGGATAGAGAGACGGAGGGATGGAGAGATAGAGGGATAGAGAGACGGAGGGATGGAGAGATAGAGGGATAGAGAGACGGAGGGATGGAGGGATAGAGAGACGGAGGGATGGAGAGATAGAGGGATAGAGAGACGGAGGGATGGAGAGATAGAGAGACGGAGGGATGGAGAGATAGAGAGACGGAGGGATGGAGAGATAGAGAGACAGAGGGATGGAGAGACGGAGGGATGGAGAGATGGAGGGATGGAGAGATAGAGGGATGGAGAGATAGAGAGACGGAGGGATGGAGGGATGGAGAGATGGAGAGATAGAGAGACAGAGGGATGGAGAGACGGAGAGACGGAGGGATGGAGAGATAGAGAGACAGAGGGATGGAGAGACGGAGAGACGGAGGGATGGAGGGATGGAGAGATGGAGGGATGGAGAGATAGAGGGATAGAGAGACGGAGGGATGGAGAGATAGAGGGATAGAGAGACGGAGGGATGGAGGGATAGAGAGACGGAGGGATAGAGAGACGGAGGGATAGAGAGACGGAGGGATGGAGATACGGAGGGATGGAGGGATAGAGAGACGGAGGGATGGAGGGATGGAGAGACGGAGGGATGGAGAGACGGAGGGATGGAGGGATAGAGAGACGGAGGGATGGAGAGACGGAGGGATGGAGGGATAGAGAGACGGAGGGATGGAGAGACGGAGGGATGGAGGGAGAGAGAGACGGAGGGATGGAGAGACGGAGGGATGGAGGGATAGAGACGGAGGGATGGAGGGATGGAGAGACGGAGGGATGGAGAGACGGAGGGATGGAGGGATAGAGAGACGGAGGGATGGAGAGACGGAGGGATGGAGGGATAGAGAGACGGAGGGATAGCCAGCACTGTGACCGACGGGTGGGGATCTCCGTTCTGAATCCACAATTGGAACCCTATTCCCTACGTAGTGCACTACTTTTGGCCAGAGCCCTATGGGACTCTCTATGGGTCGTGGTTAAAAGTATACCGTAGGGAATAAGGTGCATTTGGGACGCAGCCATTGGTCTTAAGTAATGGAAGTTAGTGGGGACATACTGTGTATCAGCCTAAAGTCTAGGGGTCAAAGGTTATATCACCTTCAGCTCAGTCTTAACATTTATTCTCTGTTCATTAACAGACATTTATTTTACCTTTATTTAACCAGGCAAGTCAGTTTAGAACAAATTCTTATTTTCAATGAGGGCCTAGGAACAGTGGGTTAACTGCCTGTTCAGGGACAGAACGACAGATTTGAACCTTGTCAGCTCGGGCATTTGAACTTGCAACCTTCCGGTTACTAGTCCAACGCTCTAACCACTAGGCTACCCTGCCACCTCTACACTCTAACCACTAGGCTACGCTGCCACCTCTACACTCTAACCACTAGGCTACCCTGCCGCCTCTACACTCTAACCACTAGGCCACCCTGCCACCTCTACACTCTAACCACTAGGCTACCTGCCGCCTCTACACTCTAACCACTAGACTACTTGCCTCCTCTACACTCTAACCACTAGACTACCTGCCTCCTCTACACTCTAACCACTAGACTACCTGCCCCCTCTACACTCTAACCACTAGGCTACCTGCCACCTCTACACTCTAACCACTAGGCTACCCTGCCACCTCTACACTCTAACCACTAGGCTACCTGCCTCC
>NC_060195.1:3487623-3542623 GCF_021184085.1 Oncorhynchus gorbuscha | reverse complement strand
TGACAGACAAAACCATGACAACCTGAGTGTCGTTAATGTCTCTAGGACGGTCTCTGCTGTCCTCTGGTGACAGACAAAACCATGACAACCTGAGTGTCGTTAATGTCTCTAGGACGGTCTCTGCTGTCCTCTGGTGACAGACAAAACCATGACAACCTGAGTGTCGTTAATGTCTCTAGGACGGTCTCTGCTGTCCTCTGGTGACAGGTGGAACCATGACAACCTGAGTGTGGTTAACTTCTTTGGGGTAGGGGGCCGTATTGGGTAGCTTGGATGAAAAACGTGCCCAAAATAAACTGCCTTCTACTCAGCCGTAAAATCTAGAATATGCATATAATTAATACATTTGGATAGAAAACACTCTGAAGTTTCTAAAACTGTTTGAATCATGTCTGTGAGTATAACAGAACTCATATGGCAGGCAAAAACCTGAGAAAACAATCCAACCAGGAAGTGGGAAATCTGTTTGTAGTTTTCAACTCAGCCCCCATTGAAGACACAGGGTGATATTAGTTATGTTTCACTTCGCAAGGCTTCCACTGGATGTCAACAGTATTTAGAACCTGTGAGGATTCTACTCTAAAGGACAGGCTCATAAGGGCTCTTTGAGTGAGTGGTCTGGCAGAGTGCCACAGCCTCGGTCTGGCAGAGTGCCACAGTCTCGGTCTGGCAGAGTGCCACAGTCTCGGTCTGGCAGAGTGCCACAGTCTCGGTCTGGCAGAGTGCCACAGCCTCGGTCTGGCAGAGTGCCACAGCCTCGGTCTGGCAGAGTGCCACAGTCTCGGTCTGGCAGAGTGCCACAGTCTCGGTCTGGCGCGCTCACGTAAAAGGTAGCTACGCTCCTCTTCATTTGTACAGACAAAGGAATTCTCCGGTTGGAACATTAATGAAGTTTTATGTTAAATCATCCTAAAGATTGATTCTATACTTAGTTTGACAAGTTTCTTAACGGAACTTTTGGAACTTTTCGTCCGACGTTCGGCACGACCTGAACGCGCTTTTGGATTCGTTTACCAAACGCCCTAACAAAAGAAGATATTTGGACATAACTGATGGACATTATCGAACAAATCAAACATTTATGGAGGAACTGGGAGTGCATTCTGATGAAGATCATCAAAGGTAAGTGATTAACTTTATCTCTAAATCTGCTTTTCGTGACTCCTCTCTTTGGCTGGAAAAAAATGGCTGTGTTCTTCTGTGGCTTGTGGGTGACCTAACATAATTGTTTGTGGTGCTTTCGCTGTAACCATTCAGCATTCATACCCTTCCCTATCTGTAACCAATCTGCAGTCATACTTGCCTATCTGCAACCAGTCAGCAGTCATACTGCCCTATCTGTACCCAGTCAGCAGTCATACTTCCCTATCTGTACCCAGTCAGCAGTCATACTGCCCTATCTGTAACCAGTCAGCAGTCATACTGCCCTATCTGTACCCAGTCAGCAGTCATACTCTCCTATCTGTACCCAGTCAGCAGTCATACTGCCCTATCTGCAACCAGTCAGCAGTCATACTGCCCTATCTGCAACCAGTCAGCAGTCATACTCCCCTATCTGCAACCAGTCAGCAGTCATACTGCCCTATCTGCAACCAGTCAGCAGTCATACAGCCCTATCTGCAACCAGTCAGCAGTCATACTGCCCTATCTGCAACCAGTCAGCAGTCATACTGCCCTATCTGCAACCAGTCAGCAGTCATACTGCCCTATCTGCAACCAGTCAGCAGTCATACTGCCCCTATCTGCAACCAGTCAGCAGTCATACTGCCCTATCTGCAACCAGTCAGCAGTCATACTGCCCTATCTGCAACCAGTCAGCAGTCATACTGCCCTATCTGCAACCAGTCAGCAGTCATACAGCCCTATCTGCAACCAGTCAGCAGTCATACTGCCCCTATCTGCAACCAGTCAGCAGTCATACAGCCCTATCTGCAACCAGTCAGCAGTCATACTGCCCTATCTGCAACCAGTCAGCAGTCATACAGCCCTATCTGCAACCAGTCAGCAGTCATACTGCCCCTATCTGCAACCAGTCAGCAGTCATACAGCCCTATCTGCAACCAGTCAGCAGTCATACTGCCCTATCTGCAACCAGTCAGCAGTCATACTGCCCTATCTGCAACCAGTCAGCAGTCATACAGCCCTATCTGCAACCAGTCAGCAGTCATACTGCCCCTATCTGCAACCAGTCAGCAGTCATACAGCCCTATCTGCAACCAGTCAGCAGTCATACAGCCCTATCTGCAACCAGTCAGCAGTCATACTGCCCCTATCTGCAACCAGTCAGCAGTCATACAGCCCTATCTGCAACCAGTCAGCAGTCATACAGCCCTATCTGCAACCAGTCAGCAGTCATACTGCCCTATCTGCAACCAGTCAGCAGTCATACAGCCCTATCTGTAACCAGTCAGCAGTCATACTGCCCCTATCTGCAACCAGTCAGCAGTCATACTGCCCCTATCTGCAACCAGTCAGCAGTCATACAGCCCTATCTGCAACCAGTCAGCAGTCATACTGCCCTATCTGCAACCAGTCAGCAGTCATACTGCCCTATCTGCAACCAGTCAGCAGTCATACTGCCCTATCTGCAACCAGTCAGCAGTCATACTGCCCCTATCTGTAACCAGTCAGCAGTCATACTGCCCCTATCTGCAACCAGTCAGCAGTCATACTGCCCCTATCTGCAACCAGTCAGCAGTCATACTGCCCCTATCTGCAACCAGTCAGCAGTCATACTGCCCTATCTGCAACCAGTCAGCAGTCATACTGCCCCTATCTGCAACCAGTCAGCAGTCATACTGCCCCTATCTGCAACCAGTCAGCAGTCATACTGCCCCTATCTGCAACCAGTCAGCAGTCATACTGCCCCTATCTGCAACCAGTCAGCAGTCATACTGCCCCTATCTGCAACCAGTCAGCAGTCATACTGCCCCTATCTGCAACCAGTCAGCAGTCATACTGCCCCTATCTGCAACCAGTCAGCAGTCATACTGCCCCTATCTGCAACCAGTCAGCAGTCATACTGCCCCTATCTGCAACCAGTCAGCAGTCATACAGCCCTATCTGCAACCAGTCAGCAGTCATACTGCCCTATCTGCAACCAGTCAGCAGTCATACTGCCCTATCTGCAACCAGTCAGCAGTCATACTGCTCCTATCTGCAACCAGTCAGCAGTCATACTGCTCCTATCTGCAACCAGTCAGCAGTCATACAGCCCTATCTGTAACCAGTCAGCAGTCATACAGCCCTATCTGCAACCAGTCAGCAGTCATACTGCTCCTATCTGCAACCAGTCAGCAGTCAGTGATGCATCACACATGAATGTTTATAACCCCATTCCAGGATGATTACTATCAATCAGTGGTCCCAGTCCCAGTCTGTGTGTGTGTGTGTGTGTGTGTGTGTGTGTGTGTGTGTGTGTGTGTGTGTGTGTGTGTGTGTGTGTGTGTGTGTGTGTGTGTGTGTGTGTGTGTGTGTGTGTGTGTGTGTGTGTGTGTGTGTGTGTGTGTGTGTGTGTGTGTGTGTGTGTTAGCACTAACGAGCTAGAACAGTAATGACACAACTCTGGCAAACGGGCTTGTCTTTAAATCCAATTAGCTCGAGGGTGTCACATCCATTGAGAGTGAAACCACAGAAATATCATTGGTTATTTTGCCCTTAAAAGGACAGAGGACCACTGTAACAAATAGACAGATATGATACTATGATTTAGAGCCCCCTGCAACAAATATACAGAGATGATACTATGATTTAGAGCCCCACTGTAACAAATAGACAGAGATGATACTATGATTTAGAGCCCCACTGTAACAAATAGACAGAGATGATACTATGATTTAGAGCCCCAATGTAACAAATAGACAGAGATGATACTATGATTTAGAGCCCCCTGCAACAAATATACAGAGATGATACTATGATTTAGAGCCCCACTGTAACAAATAGACAGAGATGATACTATGATTTAGAGCCCCACTGTAACAAATAGACAGAGATGATACTATGATTTAGAGCCCCACTGTAACAAATAGACAGAGATGATACTATGATTTAGAGCCCCACTGTAACAAATAGACAGAGATGATACTATGATTTAGAGCCCCACTGTAACAAATAGACAGAGATGATACTATGATTTAGAGCCCCACTGTAACAAATAGACAGAGATGATACTATGATTTAGAGCCCCCTGCAACAAATAGACAGAGACGATACTATGATTTAGAGCCCACTGCAGCAGAGGACAACTGGAACAACATTTGGTACCATGATTTAGAGCCCCCTGCAGCAAAGAGGACAACTGGAACAACATTTGGTACCATGATTTAGGGTCCAGTGTCTTGTGCAACCATGTGACATGTCTGGATGCTAAACTTGATTTAAAATGTGTTTATTCAAACTTCTATTTTTATGGCAGTTTATGGCAGTTTATGGCAGTTTATGGCAGTCTTTCAGACAGTTATTTTATTTTTGGTGTAATTCAATGTCCTAGATAAGGCTTAATACAGGATACAATCTTACAACAACAACAGAACAGAACAGAGTACTGAATACAACACAACAGAACAGAACAGAGTACTGAATACAACACAACACAACAGAACAGAGTACTGAATACAACACAACACAACAGAACAGAACAGAGTACTGAATACAACACAACACAACAGAACAGAGTACTGAATACAACACAACAGAACAGAACAGAGTACTGAATACAACACAACAGAACAGAGTACTGAATACAACACAATACAACAGAACAGAACAGAGTACTGAATACAACACAATACAACAGAACAGAACAGAGTACTGAATACAACACAACACAACAGAACAGAGTACTGAATACAACACAACACAACAGAACAGAGTACTGAATACAACACAACAGAACAGAACAGAGTACTGAATACAACACAACAGAACAGAACAGTACTGAATACAACACAATACAACACAACAGAACAGAGTACTGAATACAACACAACACAACAGAACAGAACAGAGTACTGAATACAACACAACACAACAGAACAGAACAGAGTACTGAATACAACACAACAGAACAGAGTACTGAATACAACACAACAGAACAGAGTACTGAATACAACACAACAGAACAGAACAGAGTACTGAATACAACAGAACAGAACAGAGTACTGAATACAACACAACAGAACAGAACAGAGTACTGAATACAACACAACAGAACAGAACAGAGTACTGAATACAACACAACAGAACAGAGTACTGAATACAACACAACAGAACAGAACAGAGTACTGAATACAACAGAACAGAACAGAGTACTGAATACAACACAACAGAACAGAGTACTGAATACAACACAACAGAACAGAACAGAGTACTGAATACAACAGAACAGAACAGAACAGAGTACTGAATACAACACAACAGAACAGAACAGAGTACTGAATACAACACAACAGAACAGAACAGAGTACTGAATACAATACAACACAACAGAACAGAGTACTGAATACAACAGAACAGAACAGAGTACTGAATACAACACAACAGAACAGAACAGAGTACTGAATACAATACAACACAACAGAACAGAGTACTGAATACAACAGAACAGAACAGAGTACTGAATACAACACAACAGAACAGAACAGAGTACTGAATACAACACAACACAACAGAACAGAGTACTGAATACAACAGAACACAACAGAACAGAGTACTGAATACAATACAACAGAACAGAACAGAGTACTGAATACAACACAACAGAACAGAACAGAGTACTGAATACAATACAACAGAACAGAGTACTGAATACAATACAACAGAACAGAGTACTGAATACAATACAACAGAACAGAGTACTGAATACAACACAACAGAACAGAACAGAGTACTGAATACAACACAACAGAACAGAACAGAGTACTGAATACAACACAACAGAACAGAGTACTGAATACAACACAACAGAACAGAACAGAACAGAGTACTGAATACAACACAACACAACAGAACAGAGTACTGAATACAACACAATACAACAGAACAGAGTACTGAATACAATACAACAGAACAGAGTATACAACACAACAGAACAGAGTACTGAATACAACACAATACAACAGAACAGAGTACTGAATACAATACAACAGAACAGAGTACTGAATACAATACAACAGAACAGAGTACTGAATACAATACAACAGAACAGAGTACTGAATACAACACAACAGAACAGAACAGAGTACTGAATACAACACAACAGAACAGAACAGAGTACTGAATACAATACAACAGAAGATAGTACTGAATACAACACAACAGAACAGAACAGAGTACTGAATACAACACAACAGAACAGAACAGAGTACTGAATACAATACAACAGAACAGAGTACTGAATACAACACAACAGAACAGAACAGAACAGAGTACTGAATACAACACAACACAACAGAACAGAGTACTGAATACAACACAATACAACAGAACAGAGTACTGAATACAATACAACAGAACAGAACAGAGTACTGAATACAACACAACAGAACAGAACAGAGTACTGAATACAATACAACAGAACAGAACAGAACAGAACAGAGTACTGAATACAACACAACACAACAGAACAGAGTACTGAATACAACACAACACAACAGAGTACTGAATACAACACAACACAACAGAACAGAGTACTGAATACAATACAACAGAACAGAACAGAGTACTGAATACAATACAACAGAACAGAGTACTGAATACAATACAACAGAACAGAGTACTGAATACAACAGAACAGAACAGAACAGAGTACTGAATACAATACAACAGAACAGAACAGAACAGAGTACTGAATACAACAGAACAGAACAGAACAGAGTACTGAATACAATACAACAGAACAGAACAGAACAGAGTACTGAATACAACACAACAGAACAGAGTACTGAATACAACAGAACACAACAGAACAGAGTACTGAATACAACACAACAGAACAGAACAGAGTACTGAATACAACAGAACACAACAGAACAGAGTACTGAATACAATACAACAGAACAGAGTACTGAATACAATACAACAGAACAGAACAGAGTATACAACACAACAGGACTGTGGGATGAAGAGACATCAGTGTTGACAGTAATACTAAATTGGCATCCAGCAATACTAAGCTAGCCAGCATGGCTGCTTCCCAAACGCACCATATCCCCATAGGGTCCTCGTCAAAAGTAGTGCACTGTATAGAGAAGAGGGCGCCATTTGGGACACATGTTACAAATTTGTTCCTAATGATAGTTAATTCCTAATGAGAAGGAGATCAGCAGAAGAAACAACTGTCCCTGAAGAATTAATGTCACTGGCATCGCCTGAAGGAAGTTAAATCATGTTCTCCGGGTTTGACTGTCATTCTGCTGTAGCTGGGTTTGACTGTCATTCTGCTGTAGCTGGGGTTGACTGTCATTCTGCTATAGCTGGGGTTGACTGTCATACTGCTGTAGCTGGGTTTGACTGTCATGCTGCTATAGCTGGGTTTGACTGTCATTCTGCTGTAGCTGGGTTTGACTGTCATGCTGCTATAGCTGGGTTTGACTGTCATTCTGCTGTAGCTGGGTTTGACTGTCATTCTGCTATAGCTGGGGTTGACTGTCATTCTGCTGTAGCTGGGGTTGACTGTCATTCTGCTGTAGCTGGGGTTGACTGTCATTCTGCTGTAGCTGGGGTTGACTGTCATTCTGCTATAGCTGGGGTTGACTGTCATTCTGCTGTAGCTGGGGTTGACTGTCATTCTGCTGTAGCTGGGGTTGACTGTCATTCTGCTGTAGCTGGGGTTGACTGTCATTCTGCTGTAGCTGGGTTTGACTGTCATACTGCTATAGCTGGGGTTGACTGTCATGCTGCTATAGCTGGGTTTGACTGTCATTCTGCTGTAGCTGGGTTTGACTGTCATGCTGCTATAGCTGGGTTTGACTGTCATTCTGCTGTAGCTGGGTTTGACTGTCATTCTGCTATAGCTGGGGTTGACTGTCATTCTGCTGTAGCTGGGGTTGACTGTCATTCTGCTGTAGCTGGGGTTGACTGTCATTCTGCTGTAGCTGGGGTTGACTGTCATTCTGCTGTAGCTGGGGTTGACTGTCATACTGCTATAGATGGGGTTGACTGTCATTCTGCTGTAGCTGGGTCTGACTGTCATTCTGCTATAGCTGGGGTTGACTGTCATTCTGATGTAGCTGGGTTTGACTGTCATGCTGCTGTAGCTGGGTTTGACTGTCATTCTGCTGTAGCGGGGTTTGACTGTCATTCTGCTATAGCTGGGTTTGACTGTCATTCTGCTGTAGCTGGGTTTGACTGTCATGCTGCTGTAGCTGGGGTTGACTGTCATGCTGCTATAGCTGGGGTTGACTGTCATGCTGCTATAGCTGGGGTTGACTGTCATTCTGCTATAGCTGGGGTTGACTGTCATTCTGCTATAGCTGGGTTTGACTGTCATTCTGCTGTAGCTGGGTTTGACTGTCATGCTGCTATAGCTGGGTTTGACTGTCATTCTGCTATAGCTGGGGTTGACTGTCATTCTGCTATAGCTGGGTTTGACTGTCATTCTGCTATAGCTGGGTTTGAATGTCATGCTGCTATAGCTGGGTTTGACTGTCATTCTGCTATAGCTGGGTTTGACTGTCATGCTGCTATAGCTGGGTTTGACTGTCATTCTGCTATAGCTGGGGTTGACTGTCATTCTGCTGTAGCTGGGTTTGACTGTCATGCTGCTATAGCTGGGTTTGACTGTCATGCTGCTATAGCTGGGTTTGACTGTCATTCTGCTATAGCTGGGGTTGACTGTCATTCTGCTGTAGCTGGGTTTGACTGTCATGCTGCTATAGCTGGGTTTGACTGTCATTCTGCTATAGCTGGGGTTGACTGTCATTCTGCTATAGCTGGGTTTGACTGTCATTCTGCTGTAGCTGGGTTTGACTGTCATGCTGCTATAGCTGGGTTTGACTGTCATTCTGCTATAGCTGGGGTTGACTGTCATTCTGCTGTAGCTGGGTTTGACTGTCATGCTGCTATATCTGGGTTTGACTGTCATTCTGCTATAGCTGGGCTTGACTGTCATACTGCTATAGCTGGGTTTGACTATCATGCTGCTGTAGCTGGGTTTGACTGTCATGCTGCTATAGCTGGGTTTGACTGTCAATCTGCTATAGCTGGGTTTGACTGTCAATCTGCTATAGCTGGGTTTGACTGTCATACTGCTATAGCTGGGTTTGACTGTCATTCTGCTATAGCTGGGGTTGACTGTCATTCTGCTGTAGCTGGGTTTGACTGTCTTGCTGCTATAGCTGGGGTTGACTGTCAATCTGCTAAAGCTGGGTTTGACTGGCATGCTGCTGTAGCTGGGTTTGACTGTCATACTGCTATTGCTGGGTTTGACTGTCATTCTGCTATAGCTGGGGTTGACTGTCATGCTGCTATAGCTGGGGTTGACTGTCATTCTGCTATAGCTGGGGTTGACTGTCATTCTGCTATAGCTGGGGTTGACTGTCATACTGCTATAGCTGGGTTTGACTGTCATGCTGCTATAGCTGGGGTTGACTGTCATGCTGCTATAGCTGGGGTTGACTGTCATTCTGCTATAGCTGGGGTTGACTGTCATTCTGCTATAGCTGGGGTTGACTGTCATTCTGCTATAGCTGGGGTTGACTGTCATTCTGCTATAGCTGGGGTTGACTGTCATTCTGCTATAGCTGGGGTTGACTGTCATGCTGCTATAGCTGGGGTTGACTGTCATTCTGCTATAGCTGGGGTTGACTGTCATTCTGCTTTAGCTGGGGTTGACTAACATTCTGCTGTTTTTCTGTAAATACATATACTCACCTTTTGGATTGAAACTATGGTAAATTAAATAAGATTGCCGGTATGAAAACCTTAGTCTGGTTTTCAGGCCATGAAAATACTAACACTTGAAAGGATTGACAGATTGACCTTGTAGAAGCAGATCTCTCTGTGTGTGTGTGTGTGTGTGTGTGTCCTGTATTTTTCATTGTTGTTGATGGGAAGAGTCTTTCCAGCTTCGCTCCCAGCAGAACCTTAACCACTCTCGCCATGGTAACACCTCTATCTGATACAGTACTTCTATAGGTCTGAGACCATGGTAACACCTCTATCTGATACAGTACTTCTATAGGTCTGAGACCATGGTAACACCTCTATCTGATACAGTACTTCTATAGGTCTGAGACCATGGTAACACCTCTATCTGATACAGTACTTCTATAGGTCTGAGACCATGGTAACACCTCTATCTGATACAGTACTTCTATAGGTCTGAGACCATGGTAACACCTCTATCTGATACAGTACTTCTATAGGTCTGAGACCATGGTAACACCTCTATCTGATACAGTACTTCTATAGGTCTGAGACCATGGTAACACCTCTATCTGTCTGTCTCTGTCTCTAAACACCAACTAAACCCTTGGGCTCCAATAAAGAGATGCCCTATTTCCCTCCTCATATATCTTACAGACAAGAAATATGTCCAAAATAGAACCCTATTCCCTATATATTGCATTATGGGCCCTGGACAAAAGTAGTGCACCAAATAGGGAATATGGTGTCATTCAGGACACAGTCATGATCTTTTTCTCTCCTCATCTCTCTGTCCTTTGCTCTTAGATTAATGGTATACAGTTGAAGTCGGAAGTTTACATACACCTTAGCCAAATGCATTTAAACTCAGTTTTCCACAATTCCTGACATTTAATTCCAGTAAACATTCCCTGTTTAGGTCAGTTAGGATCACAACTTTATTTTAAGATTGTGAAATGTCAGAATAATGGTAGAGAGAATGATTTATTTCAGCTTTTATTTCTTTCATCACATTCCCAGTGGGTCAGAAGTTTACATACACTCAATTAGTATTCGGTAGCACTGCCTTTAAATTGTTTAACTTGGGCCAAACGTTTCGGGTAGCCTTCCACAAGCTTCCCACAATAAGTTGAATGAATTTTGGCCCATTCCTCCTGACAGAACTGGTGTTACAGTCAGGTTTGTAGGCCTCCTTGCTCGCAGACGCATTTTCAGTTCTGCCCACAAATGTTCTATGGGATTGAAGTCAGGGATTTTGTGATGGCCACTCCAATACCTTGACTTTGTTGTCCTTAAGCAATTTTGCCACAACTTTGGAAGTATGCCTAATTTTCCTCCCTCATGATGCCATCTATTTTGTGAATTGCACCAGTCCCTCCTGCAGCAAAGCATCCCCACAACATGATGTTGCCACCCCCATGCTTCACGGTTGGGATGGTGTTCTTCGGCCTGCAAGCCTCCCCCTTTTTCCTCCAAACATAACGATGGTCATTATGACCGAACAGTTCTATTTTTGTTTCATCAGACCAGAGGACATTTCTCCAAAAAGTACCATCTTTGTCCCCATGTGCAGTTCAAACCATAGTCTGGCTTTTTTATGGTGGTTTTGGAGCAGTGGCTTCTTCCTTGCTGAGTGGCCTTTCAGGTTATGTCAATATAGGACTCGTTTTACTGTGGACATAGATACTGTTGTTTCCTCCAGCATCTTCACAAGGTCCTTTACTGTTGTTCTGTGATTGATTTGCACTTTTCGCACCAAAGTACGTTCATCTCTAGGAGACAGAACGCGTCTCCTTCCTGAGCGGTATGATGGCTGCGTGGTCCCATGGTGTTTATACTTGCGTACTATTGTTTGTACAGATGAACGTGGTATCTTCAGGCGTTTGGAAATTGCTCCCAAGGATGAACTAAACTTGTGGAGGTCTACAATTATTTTTCTGAGGTCTTGGCTGATTTCTTTTGATTTTCCCATGATGTCAAGCAAAGAGGCACTGAATTTGACCTTAGCCTTGAAATACATCCACAGATACACCTCCAATTGACTCAAATGATGTCAATTAGCCAATCAGAAGCTTCTAAAGCCATGACATCATTTTCCTGGAATTTGCCAAGCTGTTTAAAGGCACAGTCAACTTAGTGTATGTAAACTTCTGACCCACTGGAAATGTGACAAAGTGAAATATAAGAGAAATAATCTGTGTAAACAATTGTTGGAAAAATTACTTGTGTCATGCACAAAGTAGATGTCCTAACCGACTTGTCAACAAGAAATTTGTGGAGTGGTTGAAAAAAGAGTTTCTGTCCCGTTGCTCTTAGAGTGATGGTCTACATTCTCCTCATCTCTCTGTCCCTTTACTCTTAGAGTGATGGTCTACATTCTCCTCATCTCTCTGTCCCTTTACTCTTAGAGTGATGGTCTACATTCTCCTCATCTCTCTGTCCCTTTGCTCTTAGAGTGATGGTCTATATTCTCCATATCTCTCTGTTCTTTGCTCTTAGAGTGATGGTCTATATTCTCCATATCTCTCTGTTCTTTGCTCTTAGAGTGATGGTCTACATTCTCCTCATCTCTCTGTCCTTCCTTCTATAGCAGCAGAAGCAGCTGTTGTTCCCATTGGTCCAATCTGGGTCTGCCATTAGAGAGCACAGTAAGACAGAGATGTTTAGTGACAGCTACCGAATCCACTGGTCAAGAGAGCTGCCCTGGAGGCATGAGAGGCGTGTCACCCAACCACCCTCCGCCCGCTTCGTCCTCATTGTAGTGACTTGTGTCTGCGTCCCAAATGCAACCCTATTCCCTGTATAATGCACTCCTTTTGACCAGGGTCTATAGGGCTAGTGCACTATATAGGGACTAAACACTATTAAGGGAATATGGTTCTATTTGGGAGGATGTAGCCTGGATACAGCCCGGCCTCGTAGAGTTCACCTTTGTTCTAGCTATCTGAAAGGCAGGCGGCTAATTGTGCGACAAGGGTCAGGTTGTGGAGCGAAAGAGACCGTCTGAGTCGTGCCTCTCTTTAAAGACACACGCCTGGCTCACTTGTCAAACACACTGCAGCAATACAGATGAAATTAGGAATGAAGAGGGAGGGAGGGAGGGAGGGAGGGAGGGAGGGAGGGAGGGAGGGAGGGAGGGAGGGAGGGAGGGAGGGAGGGAGGGAGGGATGAGGAGAGGGAGGGAAGGAGGGAGGGATGAGGCGAGGAGGGAGGAGAGAGAGCGAGAGGAGGGGAGGGAAGCAGGGAGGGAGGAGAGAGAGAGGAGGAGAGGGAGGGAAGGAGGGAGGGAGGAGAGAGAGAGAGGAGGAGAGGGAGGGAAGGAGGGAGGGACGAGAGAGAGATAGAGAGAGGAGGACAGGGAGGGAGGGAGGGAGGGAGGGAGGGAGGGAGGGAGGGAGGGAGGGAGGGAGGGGGAGGGAGGGAGGGAGGGAGGGAGGGAGGGAGGGAGGGAGGGAGGGAGGGAGGGAGGGAGGGGAAGCGGCACTCTATTTCCTCTTTTCTTTCTGCTTGAAGAGGCAGTTTTGTGTTTTTTTTGTTCTGTTGTCGTCAAATTTGTGATGAGCTGAAAACGTGGGAGGAGTACGAGGCGGCTGGTAAAACGATAAGACAGAGGAACTACAAGGCCTGTGAGAAGATGATAACTCACACCCAGCATAGTTCTATTATTTCTCTATTCTCTCTGCGTTGTTGGGAAGAAACCCGTGAGGAAGCATTTCACTGTTAGTCTTCACCTGTTGTTTATGGAGCATTACACTGTTAGTCTACACCTGCTGTTTACCAAGCATTTCACTGTTAGTCTACACCTGTTGTTTATGAAGCATTTCACTGTTAGTCTACACCTGTTGTTGATGAAGCATTTCACTGTTAGTCTTCACCTGTTGTTTATGAAGCATTTCACTGTTAGTCTACACCTGTTGTTGATGAAGCATTGTGACGAATAAACGTTGATTTGATTCATCAAACCCCCTCTGGAGTTTCTAATAACTTGGTACAGTCGCTGGGAGAAAAGAGAGACGAAGAAAATCAAGCACAACGCAACGATGTGAATCTCTATTCCACATTCTGTTACCATGACAACGCATTGCCTGAGTACCTGAAAACTTGCATTAGCTCCCCAAGTAAATACCCAGGCTTTTAGCTCAGCTGGCTTATACAGTCTTACGGCGTGCAGGGCACAATGGCTCCTATGAGACTGTGGTAGTATGTAGACCAGGGTTGCACCCTATTCCCTATTTAGTGCACTACTTTTGACCAGCGCCCATAAAGCTCAGATGAAAAGTTGAGCACTCTAGAGAATAGGGTGTCACTTGGGACACAGACAAGAGAACAGATTACCTCACTATAGGTGGTTCAGGTACCAAATATTAAGTTCTGCTTTTCTGATGTATCAAATACTTATGTCATGCAATAAAATGCAAATTAATTATTTAAAAATTATACAATGTGATTTTCTGGATTTTTGTTTTAGATTCCGTCTCTCACAGTTGAAGTGTACCTATGATAAAAAAATTACAGACCTCTACATGCTTTGTGAGTAGGAAAACCTGCAAAATTGGCAGTGTATCAAATACTTGTTCTCCCCACTGTATATACTGTTACAGACTACAGTACTATGATCTCCCCTCTCTCAGTAATATATAATAATAATATATGCCATTTAGCAGACGCTTTTATCCAAAGCGACTTACAGTCATGTGTGATCTCCCCTCTCTCAGTATATCCCCTGTTATAGACTACAGTACTATGATCTCCCCTCTCTCCTGTTATAGACTACAGTACTATGATCTCCCCTCTCTCAGTATATCTCCTGTTATAGACTACAGTACTATGATCTCCCCTCTCTCCTGTTATAGACTACAGTACTATGATCTCCCCTCTCTCCTGTTATAGACTACAGTACTATGATCTCCCCTCTCTCCTGTTATAGACTACAGTACTATGATCTCCCCTCTCTCCTGTTATAGACTACAGTACTATGATCTCCCCTCTCTCAGTATATCTCCTGTTATAGACTACAGTACTATGATCTCCCCTCTCTCCTGTTATAGACTACAGTACTATGATCTCCCCTCTCTCCTGTTATAGACTACAGTACTATGATCTCCCCTCTCTCCTGTTATAGACTACAGTACTATGATCTCCCCTCTCTCAGTATATCTCCAGTTATAGACTACAGTACTATGATCTCCCCTCTCTCAGTATATCTCCTGTTATAGACTACAGTACTATGATCTCCCCTCTCTCAGTATATCCCCTGTTATAGACTACAGTACTATGATCTCCCCTCTCTCAGTATATCTCCTGTTATAGACTACAGTACTATGATCTCCCCTCTCTCAGTATATCTCCTGTTATAGACTACAGTACTATGATCTCCCATCTCTCCTGTTATAGACTACCGTACTATGATCTCCCCTCTCTCAGTATATCTCCTGCTACAGACTACATACATTCGATGGTTGAAATAGCTCTTGCAGTACAGGGCTGTTGTCGATAATGTGTTCGTTCAGTAGTAGTATTTTAGCATCTAAATATTGGTGGGGAAAATTCCTAAGCACACTACATAACACTAAACAACACAACAACGCTAAACAACAAAACACTAAACAACACAACACAACAAAACACTAAACAACACAACACAACAAAACACTAAACAACACAACACAACAAAACACTAAACAACACAACACTAAATAACACAACACAACAACACTAAACAACACAACACAACACTAAACAACACAACAACACTAAACAACACAACACTAAACAACACAACACTAAACAACACAACACAACACTAAACAACACAACACTAAACAACACAACACTAAACAACACAACACTAAACAACACAAGAACACTAAACAACAAAACACTGAACAACACAACACTAAACAACACAACACTAAACAACACAACACTAAACAACACAACAAAACACTAAACAACACTAAACAACACAACAACACTAAACAACACAACACTAAACAACACAACACTAAATAACACAACAACACTAAACAACACAACACTAAACAACACAACACAACACTAAACAACAACACTAAACAACACAACACTAAACAACACAACAACACTAAACAACAAAACACTAAACAACACAACACTAAACAACACAACACTAAACAACACAACACTAAACAACACAACACTAAACAACACAACAAAACACTAAACAACACAACAACACTAAACAACACAACACTAAACAACACAACACTAAACAACACAACAAAACACTAAACAACACAACACTAAACAACACAACAACACTAAACAACACAACAACACTAAACAACACAACAACACTAAACAACACAACAAAACACTAAACAACACAACAACACTAAACAACACAACAACACTAAACAACACAACAACACTAAACAACACTAAACAACACAACAACACTAAACAACACAACACTAAACAACACAACAACACTAAACAACACAACACTAAACAACACAACACTAAACAACACAACAACACTAAACAACAACACTAAACAACACTGTGCTGTTACACAAATTACTTCACCTAACAAGTACCCCCCCACACGCTGACTCGGTACCGGTAACCCCTGTATAAAACCTCCACACTGACTCGGTACCGGTAACCCCTGTATAAAACCTTGTTATTGTTATGTTATTGTGTTACTTTTTATTATTTTTTTATTTTAGTTCTCTCTCTCTCTTTCTATCTCTCTCTTTCTATCTCTCTCTGTCTCTCTATCTTTCTATCTCTCTCTGTCTCTCTGTCTCTCTCTCTATCTCTCTCTGTCTCTCTGTCTATCTCTCTCTCTCTCTGTTCTCTCTCTCTCTGTTCTCTCTCTCTCTCTCTCTGTTCTCTCTCTCTCTCTCTCTCTCACTCTCTCTCTCTTGCTCTCTCTCTGTTCTCTCTCTATCTGTTCTGTCTCTCTCTCTGTCTCTCTCTCTCTCTCTGTCTCTTCTCTCTCTCGCTCTGTCTCTGTTCTGTCTCTCTCTCTGTCTCTGTCTTTCTGTCTCTGCTCTCTCTCTCTCTCTCTCTCTGTCTCTTCTCTCTCTCGCTCTCTCTCTGTTCTCTGTTCTCTGTTCTCTGTTCTCTGTTCTCTGTTCTCTGTTCTCTGTTCTCTGTCTCTCTCTCTCTCTCTCTCTCTCTCTCTCTCTCTCTCTCTCTCTCTCTGTTCTCTCTCTCTCTGTTCTGTCTCTCTCTCTCTCTCTCTCTCTCTCTCTCTCTCTCTCTCTCTCTCTCTCTCTCTCTCTCTCTCTCTCTCTCTCTCTCTCTCTCTCTCGCTCTCTCTCTCTGCTCTCTCTCTCTCTGTTCTGTCTCTCTCTCTGTCTCTCTCTCCCCCTCTCTCTCTCTCTGTCACTTTTCCCTCTCTGTTCTCTGTTCTCTGTTCTCTGTTCTCTGTTCTCTGTTCTCTCTCTCTCTCTCTGTTCTCTCTCTCTGTTCTGTCTCTCTCTCTGTTCTGTCTCTCTCTCTGTCTCTCTCTCTCTCTCTGTCTCTTCTCTCTCTCTCGCTCTCTCTCTCTCTGTTCTCTGTTCTCTCTCTCTCTGTTCTGTCTCTCTCTCTGTCTCTCTCACTTTCTCTGTCTCTGCTCTCTCTCTCTCTCTCTCTCTCTCTCTCTCTCTCTCTCTCTCTCTCTCTCTCTCTCTCTCTCTCTCTCTCTCTCTCTCTCTCTCTCTCTCTCTCTCTCTCTCTCTCTCTCTCTCTCTCTCTCGCTCTCTCTCTCTCTCTCTCTCTCTCTCTCTCTCTCCCTCTCTCTCTCTGTCTCTCTCTCTCTGTCTCTCTCTCTCTGTCTCTCTCTCTCTCTCTCTCTCTCTCTCTCTCTCTCTCTCTCTCTCTCTCTCTCTCTCTCTCTCTCTCTCTCTCTCTCTCTCTCTCTCTCTTCTCTCAGTGCCCTGTGCTGTAGCTATTCATGATGGTTAATGTATGCCATTGATTAAGGTAATAGAATCTGAAAGGTAAGATAAGCTTGTTATTAAAGGAACGTTGAAACTTTCCGCAATGCTGGGCAAAGGAGCAGGGGGACAGATCTAGATTATTCATCTGGACGGGGAGTTGGGGACAGGCCTTTAGGGACCAATGGGGGACAGATCTAAATTATTAATCTGGACAGGCAGTTGGGGACAGATCTAGATTATTCATCTGGACAGGGAGTTGGGGACAGGCCTTTAGGGAGAAATGGGGGACAGGTCTAGATTATTCATCTGGACAGGGAGTTGGGGACAGATCTAGGGAGAAATGGGGGACAGATCTGGTATTATTCATCTGGACAGGGAGTTGGGGACAGGCCTTTAGGGAGAAATAGGGGACAGATCTGGTATTATTCATCTGGACAGGGAGTTGGGGACAGGCCTTTAGGTAGAAATGGGGGACAGATCTGGTATTATTCATCTGGACAGGGAGTTGGGGACAGGACTTTAGGGAGAAATGGGGGACAGATCTGGTATTATTCATCTGGACAGGGAGTTGGGGACAGGCCTTTAGGGAGAAATGGGGGACAGATCTGGTATTATTCATCTGGACAGGGAGTTGGGGACAGGCCTTTAGGGAGAAATGGGGGACAGATCTAGATTATTCATCTGGACAGGCAGTTGGGGACAGATCTAGATTATTCATCTGGACAGGGAGTTGGGGACAGGCCTTTAGGGAGAAATGGGGGACAGATCTAGATTATTCATCTGGACAGGGAGTTGGGGACAGGCCTTTAGGGAGAAATGGGGGACAGATCTAGATTATTCATCTGGACAGGGAGTTGGGGACTTGCGAGGCAGAGTGGCTCAAAGTTCAAAATAACCATTTTATTATAGCAAATGAACCTCTAAAAGTGATCACTGTATAGTTGCATGTCGTGCCGACTCAGCCTCAAGAGGCTTGGGTTAGCCTGCCGTCTTCCGGGCGTTGCATCTCCACTACAGACAAAACACATTCAGAGAAAGAGCTGAGCAAACCACGTTCAACTATCTTCAGTCAGGAAGGTCACTGTGAAATGGAGAGTGTCCTCACAACTGTCACCACAGAATGGTTCCATGGCTTCTTCAGAAACAGTAACATTTTCCATGTCATTTACAATTAAAACTAGTATGTTCTGAATGAGAGAGGAAGAAGAGGGAATAACTCGATTAAACTTCTAGATGATTCAGACGGAAGAGTCCAGGAAGATTAATGTTAACACTCCCAAGACACTGTATACTGGTGGCAGCATCTCCAGATTCGGGAATGTTGCTAGAACACCTTGATTGACACACAGCTCCTCAGAACCAGTACAGTTAAACATCACCAGAATGTTCTGGAAGAGAAGAAAGTGGAATGAAAACGGGCCTAATTCCACCGAATGTACTGAGAGGATGATTCAGCCTGGACATATGCTGTCCTTCCTCACTGTGATGATTAACCTCTAAATATATTCTGGTAGCTGACAGATTTGGAACTTGCGCAACACCTTGATTGACACTCCTGCTCTCTCAGCGAGCATCATGGGATCTCAGAGGAGCAGGAGGTATCGGGTCCCTGGTTTTAATTGTATTCTTCGGCCTCTCGAATAGCACCCTATTCCCTATGCTCTACTTTTGACCCGTGCACTATGTAGGGTATAGTGAGCCATGTGGGCCACAGGTATCGACTCTGTCCTCTTGACTCTGACTCCTCTCCTAAGGATTCATGTGGAGAAGGGAGAGACAGATTATTCACAGGGTCACTCAAGTCTCTCCATCCGCGGGGAAAGGAGGCTCTGAAACATCCAGCAACAAGGGAAAGGATCATCCGGTCCCAACAACCACTCTAAAGAGTAGAGCTCAAAGTCTGAATATCTACAGATCGTTGACAGTCCCAACAACCACTCTAAAGAGTAGAGCTCAAAGTCTGAATATCTACAGAACGTCGACAGTCCCAACAGCCACTCTAAAGAGTAGAGCTCAAAGTCTGAATATCTACAGAACGTTGACAGTCCCAACAACCACTCTAAAGAGTAGAGCTCAAAGTCTGAATATCTACAGAACGTTGACAGTCCCAACAACCACTCTAAAGAGTAGAGCTCAAAGTCTGAATATCTACAGATCGTCGACAGTCCCAACAGCCACTCTAAAGAGTAGAGCTCAGTCTGAATATCTACAGAACGTTGACAGTCCCAACAACCACTCTGAAGAGTAGAGCTCAAAGTCTGAATATCTACAGATCGTTGACAGTCCCAACAACCACTCTAAAGAGTAGAGCTCAAAGTCTGAATATCTACAGAACGTCGACACTCTCTTTCACTGTTTCTGACATGACAGCCGTGGTGACGTCATTCTCTACGTTGGGGTCATGGGTTAAAGGTCATTCTCTATGTTGGGGTCATGGGTTAATGGTCATTCTCTATGGTGGGGTCATGGGTTAAAGGTCATTCTTTATGTTGGGTTCATGGGTTAATGGTCATTCTCTATGGTGGGGTCATGGGTTAATGGTCATTCTCTATGGTGGGGTCATGGGTTAAAGGTCATTCTCTATGGTGGGGTCATGGGTTAAAGGTCATTCTCTATGGTGGGGTCATGGGTTAATGGTCATTCTCTATGGTGGGGTCATGGGTTAAAGGTCATTCTCTATGGTGGGGTCATGGGTTAAAGGTAATTATCTATGGTGGGGTCATGGGTTAATGGTCATTCTCTATGGTGGGGTTAAAGGTCATTCTTTATGTTGGGGTCATGGGTTAAAGGTCATTCTCTATGGTGGGGTTATGGGTTAAAGGTCATTCTCTATGGTGGGGTCATGGGTTAAAGGTCATTCTCTATGGTGGGGTCATGGGTTAATGGTCATTCTCTATGTTGGGGTCATGGGATAAAGGTCATTCTCTATGGTGGGGTCATGGGTTAATGGTCATTCTCTATGGTGGGGTTAAAGGTCATTCTTTATGTTGGGGTCATGGGATAAAGGTCATTCTCTATGGTGGGGTCATGGGTTAAAGGTCGTTCTCTATGGTGGGGTCATGGGTTAATGGTATATTGCACAATGGAAGGACTCATCCAAACCTATACATTCCAATGTACTGTAGGTCTAAGACTGGAAAATGAACCTATATTGTTGAATAACACCACAGTCCTTGGGCTGTACCCATGTACCGGGCCATTTCACCATCCATATTCTCTCTTGTCTAACCTCCTCCCTTTATAGTGGGTTCTAGGTGGACACTATATTTTTACCGGCATAAAAAAAGAGAGAGGAATATACACAACTATTTTTTTTTAAACTCTTCATCTTGAAAGGCGCAGTAAAGTCATGAATGTAATGTTCCTTTGTTTTAAATACAGTGCATGTCCACACTATGAGGTTGAAATAACACTACTAGTAATACTACTAAAAACACTGGGGACATTTCAAGTCTGTTCTGGTTGAGATGGAGTTTCGGCCTACCTGGTGACATCACCAGAAGATATGTTAACAGACCAATAAGACATAGAGTTCCGAACCTCTCGGCCAATAAACAGGATCCCCCTGCCCACTCAGACCACTCCCAGACAGTCCTAAACTGAAAAGAAATGGCTCTTTTCTAAGAAGCTGTTTTTTCAATTGAAGTAAATCGCATGAAAAATATTGAATTGTTACAAATGAATCATTTAATATTGAGATAGAAAACTTCTGCATGGAACCTTCAATAAAAGTTGACTTTGTTCCTCCGCGGTGAGACCAGATCAGTCTATAGCTCTGATATCTGTACTGAGAGCTAATCCCTAAAGCTGATACAATGTTAATGAGTATTCTAATGTAACTTCTAACTTTATCTTCTCTGTCTGGCAGGAGAGGAGCTGGAAATAGAGCTACGACAAGGATAAGACATCCCCAGTAGGCTCTCTCAGTCTCAACCTGGCATCTGAACCTCTCTGACAGTCTCTCAGTCTCAACCTGGCATCTGAACCTCTCTGACAGTCTCTCAGTCTCAACCTGGCATCTGAACCTCTCTGACAGTCTCTCAGTCTCAACCTGGCATCTGAACCTCTCTGACAGTCTCTCAGTCTCAACCTGGCATCTGAACCTCTCTGACAGTCTCTCAGTCTCAACCTGGCATCTGAACCTCTCTGACAGTCTCTCAGTATCAACCTGGCATCTGAACCTCTCTGACAGTCTCTCAGTATCAACCTGACATCTGAACCTCTCTGACAGTCTCTCAGTCTCAACCTGGCATCTGAACCTCTCTGACAGTCTCTCAGTCTCAACCTGGCATCTCATCCTAAAATACCTCTCAATAGTGAAATGAAAAATTGTAATTGTAAGTGTGCCTATAATTGAGCATGTGACTAACCTTGTGAAACGGTCCTATTATAATGTCCTGTTCATGGGAGTATAATCCTGTGTTGTCAACCAGTTTCCTGTGTCCATGTATAGATTCAAAGGGAACTGAGAGTCACGCCAAATAATAAGATGTAACGATGCGCGCTGAGAGTCGGGGAAGCAAGTTCAGGGAATGTTTTAATAAATAAAGCAATAAACAGGAAAACACAAACAACGCACCGACATGAAAACAGAGTCAATAACACCTGAGGAAAGAACCAAGGGGAGAGACAGATAGAGGGAAGATAATCAAGGAGGAGTCCAGGTGAGTGACAGATACAGGGAAGATAATCAAGGAGGAGTCCAGGTGAGTGACAGATACAGGGAAGATAATCAAGGACGGGACCAGGTGAGTGACAGATAGAGGGAAAATAATCAAGGAGGAGTCCAGGTGAGTGACAGATAGAGGGAAGATAATCAAGGAGGAGTCCAGGTGAGTGACAGATAGAGGGAAGATAATCAAGGAGGAGTCCAGGTGAGTGACAGAGAGAGGGAAGATAATCAAGGAGGAGTCCAGGTGAGTGACAGATATAGAGAAGATAATCAAGGAGGTGATGGAGTCCAGGTGAGTGACAGAGAGAGGGAAGATAATCAAGGAGGAGTCCAGGTGAGTGACAGAGAGAGGGAAGATAATCAAGGAGGAGTCCAGGTGAGTGACAGATATAGAGAAGATAATCAATGAGGTGATGGAGTCCAGGTGAGTGACAGTTATAGAGAAGATAATCAAGGTGGTGATGGAGTCCAGGTGAGTGACAGATAGAGGGAAGATAATCAAGGAGGAGTCCAGGTGAGTGACAGATATAGAGAAGATAATCAAGGAGGTGATGGAGTCCAGGTGAGTGACAGATATAGAGAAGATAATCAAGGAGGTGATGGGAGTCCAGGTGAGTGACAGATATAGAGAAGATAATCAAGGAGGTGATGGAGTCCAGGTGAGTGACAGATATAGAGAAGATAATCAAGGAGGTGATGGAGTCCAGGTGAGTGACAGATATAGAGAAGATAATCAAGGTGGTGATGGAGTCCAGGTGAGTGACAGATAAAGGGAAGATAATCAAGGAGGTGATGGAGTCCAGGTGAGAGACAGATATAGAGAAGATAATCAAGGAGGTGATGGAGACCAGGTGAGTGACAGATAAAGGGAAGATAATCAAGGTGGTGATGGAGTCCAGGTGAGTGACAGATAGAGGGAAGATAATCAAGGAGGTGATGGAGTCCAGGTGAGTGACAGATAAAGGGAAGATAATCAAGGAGGTGATGGAGTCCAGGTGAGTGACAGATAAAGGGAAGATAATCAAGGAGGTGATGGAGTCCAGGTGAGTGACAGATAAAGGGAAGATAATCAAGGAGGTGATGGAGTCCAGGTGAGTGTCAGGAGGCTCAGGTACACGAGACGATGGTGACAGGTGTGTGGGATAATCAGCAGCCTGATGACCTAGAGGTTTTTTATTTCACCTTTATTTAACCAGGTAAGCAAGTTGAGAACAGGTTCTTTATTTAACCAGGTAGACTAGTTGAGAACAAGTTCTTTATTTAACCAGGTAGGCAAGTTGAGAACAAGTTCTTTATTTAACCAGGTAGACTAGTTGAGAACAAGTTCTTTATTTAACCAGGTAGGCAAGTTGAGAACAAGTTCTCATTTAAAAACGGTGACCTGGCCAAGATAAAGCAAAGCAGTGCGACACAAACAACAACACAGAGTTACACATGGAATAAACAAACATACAGTCAATAACACAATAGAAAAATCTATATACAGTGTGAGCAAATGTAGTAAGATTAGGGAGGTAAGGCAATAAATATGCCATAGTGGACAAATATTTACAATTTTGCAATTAACACTGGAGTGATAGATGTGCAGATGAATGACACAGGAACTATAAAGATATGTAAATAAGAATTTGTTCTTACACCGACTTGCCAAGATAAAGGTTAAATAATTATATTGAAATTAAAAACATGTTATATTATATTATTAACATGCTTATCACCCAATGCTTGGGAATTCAGACTGTCTACACTGTGCTGTGTAACTCTGTTATTCTCTCTGAGCTCAGAAATAAAGTGTCATGTTTGTCATTTATTATCATGTCTTGTCCCTGTGCTCCCCATTCTATTCGTTTCCCTCTGCTGGTCTTATTAGGTTCTTTCCCTCTTTCTATCCCTCTCTCTCCCCCTCCCTCTCTCACTCTCTCGCTCTCTCTTCTCTCTATCGTTCCGTTCCTGCTCCCAGCTGTTCCTATTCCCCTAATCATCATTTAGTCTTCCCACACCTGTTCCCGATCCTTTCCCCTGATTAGAGTCCCTATTTCTTCCTTTGTGTTCCGTTCCTGTCCTGTCGGTTCCTTGTTTAGAATTCACCGTGCTGTGATTGTGTATCGCCCTGTCCTGTCGTGTTTTTGCCTTCATCAGATGCTGCGTGTGAGCAGGTGTCTCTGTCAGCTACGGCCTGCGCCTACCCGAAGCGACCTGCAGTCTGTGGCCGCTTCTCCTGTTATTCCCCTCTACAGACTAGAGGATTTCTGTTATTCCCTGTTTGGACATTTCCTGTTAAGGATTCAGGATTTGTCGTTTTCTGTTTGGACTTGAATAAACTCTGTTTCTGTTAAGTCGCTTTTGGGTCCTCTTTCACCTGCATGACAGAAGGAACCGACCAAGGAATGGACCCAGCGACTTCAGACGCTCGTTACACTGCCGTCGAGATCCAAGGAGCCATGCTCGGCAGACACGAGCAGGAATTGTCTGCTGCTCGCCATGCCGTGGAGAACCTGGCCGCTCAGGTTTCCGACCTCTCTGGACAGTTCCAGAGTCTACGTCTCGTGCCACCTGTTACTTCCTGGCCTGCCGAGCCTCCAGAACCTAGGGTTAATAACCCACCTTGCTACTCCGGGCAGCCCACTGAGTGCCGCTCCTTTCTCACGCAGTGTGAGATTGTGTTCTCTCTCCAACCCAACACATACTCTAGAGAGAGAGCTCGGGTTGCTTACGTCATTTCACTCCTTACTGGCCGGGCTCGAGAATGGGGCACAGCTATCTGGGAGGCAAGGGCTGATTGCTCTAACAAGTTCCAGAACTTTAAAGAGGAGATGATTCAGGTTTTTGACCGTTCAGTTTTTGGTAGGGAGGCTTCTAGGGCCCTGGCTTCCTTATGCCAAGGTGAACGGTCCATAACGGATTATTCTATTGAGTTTCGCACTCTTGCTGCCTCTAGTGAGTGGAACGAGCCGGCGCTGCTCGCTCGTTTTCTGGAGGGACTCCACGCAGTGGTTAAGGATGAGATTCTCTCCCGGGAGGTTCCTTCAGATGTGGACTCTTTGATTGCTCTCGCCATCCGCATAGAACGACGGGTAGATCTTCGTCACCGGGCTCGTGGAAGAGAGCTCGCATCAACGGTGTTTCCCTGCTCCGCATCGCAACCATCTCCCTCCTCTGGCTTTGAGACTGAGCCCATGCAGCTGGGAGGGATTCGCATCTCGACTAAGGAGAGGGAACGGAGGATCACCAACCGCCTGTGCCTCTATTGCGGAGTTGCTGGACATTTTGTTAATTCATGTCCAGTAAAAGCCAGAGCTCATCTGTAAGCGGAGGGCTACAGGTGAGCGCAACTACTCAAGTCTCTCCATCAAAATCCTGTACTACTTTGTCGGTCCATCTACGCTGGACCGGTTCGGGTGCTACATGTAGTGCCTTGATAGACTCTGGGGCTGAGGGTTGTTTCATGGACGAAGCATGGGTTCGGAAACATGACATTCCTTTCAGAGAGTTAGAGAAGCCTACGCCCATGTTCGCCTTAGATGGTAGTCATCTTCCCAGTATCAGATTTGAGACACTACCTTTAACCCTCACAGTATCTGGTAACCACAGTGAGACTATTTCTTTTTTGATTTTCCGTTCACCGTTTACACCTGTTGTTTTGGGTCATCCCTGGCTAGTATGTCATAATCCTTCTATTAATTGGTCTAGTAATTCTATCCTATCCTGGAACGTTTCTTGTCATGTGAAGTGTTTGATGTCTGCCATCCCTCCCGTTTCTTCTGTCCCTACTTCTCAGGAGGAACCTGGCGATTTGACAGGAGTGCCGGAGGAATATCATGATCTGCGCACGGTCTTCAGTCGGTCCCGAGCCAACTCCCTTCCTCCTCACCGGTCGTATGATTGTAGTATTGATCTCCTTCCGGGGACCACTCCTCCTCGAGGTAGACTATACTCTCTGTCGGCTCCCGAACGTAAGGCTCTCGAGGATTATTTGTCTGTGTCTCTTGACGCCGGTACCATAGTGCCTTCTTCCTCTCCGGCCGGGGCGGGGTTCTTTTTGTTAAGAAGAAGGACGGTACTCTGCGCCCCTGCGTGGATTATCGAGGGCTGAATGACATAACGGTTAAGAATCGTTATCCGCTTCCCCTTATGTCATCAGCCTTCGAGATTCTGCAGGGAGCCAGGTGCTTTACTAAGTTGGACCTTCGTAACGCTTACCATCTCGTGCGCATCAGAGAGGGGGACGAGTGGAAAACGGCGTTTAACACTCCGCTAGGGCATTTTGAGTACCGGGTTCTGCCGTTCGGTCTCGCCAATGCGCCAGCTGTTTTTCAGGCATTAGTTAATGATGTTCTGAGAGACATGCTGAACATCTTTGTTTTTGTCTATCTTGACGATATCCTGATTTTTTCTCCGTCACTCGAGATTCATGTTCAGCACGTTCGATGTGTTCTACAGCGCCTTTTAGAGAATTGTCTCTACGTAAAGGCTGAGAAGTGCTCTTTTCATGTCTCCTCCGTTACTTTTCTCGGTTCCGTTATTTCCGCTGAAGGCATTCAGATGGATTCCGCTAAGGTCCAAGCTGTCAGTGATTGGCCCGTTCCAAGGTCACGTGTCGAGTTGCAGCGCTTTTTAGGTTTCGCTAATTTCTATCGGCGTTTCATTCGTAATTTCGGTCAAGTTGCTGCCCCTCTCACAGCTCTTACTTCTGTCAAGACGTGTTTTAAGTGGTCCGGTTCCGCCCAGGGAGCTTTTGATCTTCTAAAAGAACGTTTTACGTCCGCTCCTATCCTCGTTACTCCTGACGTCACTAGACAATTCATTGTCGAGGTTGACGCTTCAGAGGTAGGCGTGGGAGCCATTCTATCCCAGCGCTTCCAGTCTGACGATAAGGTTCATCCTTGCGCTTATTTTTCTCATCGCCTGTCGCCATCTGAGCGCAACTATGATGTGGGTAACCGTGAACTGCTCGCCATCCGCTTAGCCCTAGGCGAATGGCGACAGTGGTTGGAGGGGGCGACCGTTCCTTTTGTCGTTTGGACAGACCATAAGAACCTTGAGTACATCCGTTCTGCCAAACGACTTAATGCCCGTCAAGCTCGTTGGGCGTTGTTTTTCGCTCGTTTCGAGTTTGTGATTTCTTACCGTCCGGGTAGCAAGAACACCAAGCCTGATGCCTTATCCCGTCTGTTTAGTTCTTCTGTGGCTTCTACTGATCCCGAGGGGATTCTTCCTTATGGGCGTGTTGTCGGGTTAACAGTCTGGGGAATTGAAAGACAGGTTAAGCAAGCACTCACGCACACTGCGTCGCCGCGCGCTTGTCCTAGTAACCTCCTTTTCGTTCCTGTTTCCACTCGTCTGGCTGTTCTTCAGTGGGCTCACTCTGCCAAGTTAGCTGGTCATCCCGGTGTTCGAGGCACTCTTGCGTCTATTCGCCAGCGCTTTTGGTGGCCGACTCAGGAGCGTGACACGCGCCGTTTCGTGGCTGCTTGTTCGGACTGCGCGCAGACTAAGTCGGGTAACTCTCCTCCTGCCGGTCGTCTCAGACCGCTCCCCATTCCTTCTCGACCATGGTCTCACATCGCCTTAGACTTCATTACCGGTCTGCCTTTGTCTGCGGGGAAGACTGTGATTCTTACGGTTGTCGATAGGTTCTCTAAGGCGGCACATTTCATTCCCCTCGCTAAACTTCCTTCCGCTAAGGAGACGGCACAAATCATTATTGAGAATGTATTCAGAATTCATGGCCTCCCGTTAGACGCCGTTTCAGACAGAGGCCCGCAATTCACGTCACAGTTTTGGAGGGAGTTCTGTCGTTTGATTGGTGCGTCCGTCAGTCTCTCTTCCGGGTTTCATCCCCAGTCTAACGGTCAAGCAGAGAGGGCCAATCAGACGATTGGTCGCATACTACGCAGCCTTTCTTTCAGAAACCCTGCGTCTTGGGCAGAACAGCTCCCCTGGGCAGAATACGCTCACAATTCGCTTCCTTCGTCTGCTACCGGGTTATCTCCGTTTCAGAGTAGTCTGGGTTACCAGCCTCCTCTGTTCTCATCCCAGCTTGCCGAGTCCAGCGTTCCCTCCGCTCAAGCGTTTGTCCAACGTTGTGAGCGCACCTGGAGGAGGGTGAGGTCTGCACTTTGCCGTTACAGGGCACAGACGGTGAGAGCCGCCAATAAACGCAGGATTAAGAGTCCAAGGTATTGTTGCGGCCAGAGAGTGTGGCTTTCCACTCGCAACCTTCCTCTTACGACAGCTTCTCGTAAGTTGACTCCGCGGTTCATTGGTCCGTTCCGTGTCTCCCAGGTCGTCAATCCTGTCGCTGTGCGACTGCTTCTTCCGCGACATCTTCGTCGCGTCCATCCTGTCTTCCATGTCTCCTGTGTTAAGCCCTTTCTTCGCACCCCCGTTCGTCTTCCCTCCCCCCTCCCGTCCTTGTCGAGAGCGCACCTATTTACAAGGTACACAAGATCATGGACATGCGTTCTCGGGGACGGGGTCACCAATACTTAGTGGATTGGGAGGGTTACGGTCCTGAGGAGAGGAGTTGGGTTCCGTCTCGGGACGTGCTGGACCGTTCACTCATCGATGATTTCCTCCGTTGCCGCCAGGATTCCTCCTCGAGTGCGCCAGGAGGCGCTCGGTGAGTGGGGGTACTGTCATGTTTGTCATTTATTATCATGTCTTGTCCCTGTGCTCCCCATTCTATTCGTTTCCCTCTGCTGGTCTTATTAGGTTCTTTCCCTCTTTCTATCCCTCTCTCTCCCCTCCCTCTCTCACTCTCTCGCTCTCTCTTCTCTCTATCGTTCCGTTCCTGCTCCCAGCTGTTCCTATTCCCCTAATCATCATTTAGTCTTCCCACACCTGTTCCCGATCCTTTCCCCTGATTAGAGTCCCTATTTCTTCCTTTGTGTTCCGTTCCTGTCCTGTCGGTTCCTTGTTTAGAATTCACCGTGCTGTGATTGTGTATCGCCCTGTCCTGTCGTGTTTTTGCCTTCATCAGATGCTGCGTGTGAGCAGGTGTCTCTGTCAGCTACGGCCTGCGCCTACCCGAAGCGACCTGCAGTCTGTGGCCGCTTCTCCTGTTATTCCCCTCTACAGACTAGAGGATTTCTGTTATTCCCTGTTTGGACATTTCCTGTTAAGGATTCAGGATTTGTCGTTTTCTGTTTGGACTTGAATAAACTCTGTTTCTGTTAAGTCGCTTTTGGGTCCTCTTTCACCTGCATGACATAAAGAATCTTGGTTTGATTTGGACTCCAGCAGATCCTCAGTTTTATACATCCACCACAATTTGGCGGGATCGTTGTCCAGCGGCTCCTGCAGTTGCAAGGCTGAACTGACGGCTCACTGCGCTGTGAGTCTAGGGTAAATCCCATCCTCGTTCATCCTCGCTCAGCCTGACGTCGACAGGTCTTGGTTCACTAAAGCTGGTGGGTGGATCAGTTAGGGCGTCATGTTAGACTACAAGAGTATGCTCTACCTCATAGTGAGATCTGGGTGGATCGGTTAGGGCGTCATGTTAGACTACAAGAGTATGCTCTACCTCATAGTGAGATCTGGTTGGATCGGTTAGGGCGTCATGTTAGACTACAAGAGTATGCTCTACCTCATAGTGAGATCTGGGTGGATCGGTTAGGGCGTCATGTTAGACTACAAGAGTATGCTCTACCTCATAGTGAGATCTGGGTGGATCGGTTAGGGTGTCATGTTACACTACAACATCAGGTTAGAGACTCATTAACCAGCGGACCAGAATAACTATTTCTCATGCAGTTGAAACTAAGTATAGTAGTAAAATTGCCTTTTTACGCACGTACGATACCAATTTGGACTAGCCCTCCAGTGGTTAAACGCCAAACATTTTAGCAGCCATGAAATGACATTGTTTAGGTTGTGGAAACTGATCACTCTGTGTGTGTGTGTGTGTGTGTGTGTGTGTGTGTGTGTGTGTGTGTGTGTGTGTGTGTGTGTGTGTGTGTGTGTGTGTGTGTGTGTGTGTGTGTGTGTGTGTGTGTGTGTGTGTGTGTGTGTGTGTGTGTGTGTGTGAGAGAGATACAGTGGGGAGAACAAGTATTTGATACACTGCCAATTTTGCAGGTTTTCCTACTTACAAAGCATGTAGAGGTCTGTATTTTTTTTATCATAGGTACACATCAACTGTGAGAGACGGAATCTAAAACAAAAATCCAGAAAATCACATTGTATGATTTTTGAGTAATTAATTTGCCACAACGAAATGAGGGAAAAGGGCTACCTAAGTATGGTTCCCATTCAGAGACAACGATAGACGGCTGTCCCTGATTGAGAACCATACCCCGCCAAAACATAGAAATACAAAATCATAGAAATTGGAACATAGAATGCGCCCCCCCGGAAATCACACCCATAATAGAGACATAAAAAGCTCTAAGGTCAGGGCGTGACAGAGGGAGGGAAAAGAGGGAACTCGGGAGACAGAGGAAGAGGAGGAGGAAGAGTTAAGAGGGAAACCATTGGGTTTATAACTGTCTGGCCACATTTCAAGAAATTGCTCTCAGAACAGTGGTGCTGTGGGTGGCTATGATGAAGCTGAGGACAGTGATACCTACTATCCACTACCACATGTGACAGCGTTTTAACCCGCAGGGTAGAGAGGGAAACTGGAGATAGGATGAGGAGGAGGTAGAAGGAAAAGACAGCCAACAATGTCACTTTGGTGAATACCCAGTTTTATCTTCTAACAGAGCAGATTCCCCTAATATGGGCGGTGTGAATATGTATTTCCTGGTTGATTCAGGGGCAACCTATTTGATCTAAATGTAACAATTTGAACGTTCCCGTTATCAGTAGATGCATTAAAGACCGTTGGGGCATCTGGTATTCCGATGGTAGAGAATCTTACCAAACACATTTTTGGTCCAACTCGAGATAAAATGTTGAATCATAATTTTGTTTCCTCTCCTAACTGCCCTGTAAAATGAACGGGAAGAGGCCTAATTGTGTAAATGAGGAATTAACATTTGTTGCAGTGAGAAGGGCCTGGTAGTAACCACTCCAAGCATGGGTATCTATACCACTCCAAGCATGGGTATCTATACCACTCCAAGCATGGGTATCTATACCACTCCAAGCATGGGTATCTATACCACTCCAAGCATGGGTATCTATACCACTCCAAGCATGGGTATCTATACCACTCCAAGCATGGGTATCTATACCACTCCAAGCATGGGTATCTATACCACTCCAAGCATGGGTATCTATACCACTCCAAGCATGGGTATCTATACCACTCCAAGCATGGGTATCTATACCACTCCAAGCATGGGTATCTATACCACTCCAAGCATGGGTATCTATACCACTCCAAGCATGGGTATCTATACCACTCCAAGCATCGGTATCTATACCACTCCAAGCATCGGTATCTATACCACTCCAAGCATGGGTATCTATACCACTCCAAGCATCGGTATCTATACCACTCCAAGCATCGGTATCTATACCACTCCAAGCATGGGTATCTATACCACTCCAAGCATGGGTATCTATACCACTCCAAGCATGGGTATCTATACCACTCCAAGCATGGGTATCTATACCACTCCAAGCATGGGTATCTATACCACTCCATGCATGGGTATCTATACCACTCCAAGCATGGGTATCTATACCACTCCAAGCATGGGTATCTATACCACTCCAAGCATGGGTATCTATACCACTCCAAGCATGGGTATCTATACCACTCCAAGCATGGGTATCTATACCACTCTGGAAGTGCCAGGCCCTGATTGGTATTATTCATGACCTCTTTGACCCACTGAAAGCATTTGCTCGACCCAGACCAAACTAAACACAACCATCTACACTGCACAGGGGTGGCAGGGTAGCCTAGTGGTTAGAGCGTTGGACTAGTAACCGAAAGGTTGCAAGTTCAAATCCCCGAACTGACAAGGTACAAATCTGTTGTTCTGCCCCTGAACAGGCAGTTAACCCACTGTTCCTAGGCTGTCATTAAAAATAAGAATTTGAACTTAATGTTCTTAACTGACTTGCCTCATAAAATAAACTGACAAATTTAGTCGAAGAGACTATTTGTTTGAGGCATTGTGAGACAGAATAGGAAGAGTTGGCAATAGGTTATGAGTATGAATTAATTTTGGGTGTGTTTAGCTAATGTGAACATAACCATTGAACAGCAACCATTTTTCTGTGTCCCAATGTGTCCCCCCATATCTCCAAGATAGAGGATACCATAATGGGAAGAATTAGGTACATGGGTGAACAGGAAGCTCAACCAGAGGGGTGAGGGGCATGAGGTTGGCAACAGACTAGGAACAGGAAGCTCAGCCAGGTGGGTGAGAATTCTCCTCTGTGATTGGGGCTCACAGAACGTATGTGAACAGCACGCACGCCATGCGCAGAGGAGACAATGAAGTTCCTGTTTCCCATGCACCTAATCAGCCCGCCCCTGACAGCGCACTATTTTCCTAAACCATGCACCAAGGAAAATATGTGTGTCACTGTTGGGAATGGCTGGTTATTGTAGAGTTTGGTTAATTTATTACACTGAAATTGTCCAACCTCTCTCTGATCTCATTCATTTGAAACCCATGGCCACGAGGGATCCGACTGAATGAAGAATTCGGCTTTAACAGGCACTGTCGTCGTCGCCATGTTCGGTGTTAGCTGATCACTCGAAACCATTTTCCATTTGTTTTCCTTATCAGAAAAGAATGGGTTTGTGTCATCAGTACTGACATAAACTGTGGGGGGGGGCAAGGTGAGACCTGTTGGTTTCCACTCTAAACGTTTCGCTGCCGTCGAGCGTTGCGCTCTGTGTTGGCATTGTAGCGGCCCTTTATCGTTCATGTGCCTCATTCTGTCTTCAGCCCTTGTGCTGTCCTTGCCTGCGACATATCTCAGCACCTCCTGCATGGCTGCAAGGTCAGCACATCCTATCACCTCCTGCATGGCTGCAGGGTCAGCACATCCTATCACCTCCTGCACGGCTGCAGGGACAGCACATCTCAGCACCTCCTGCACGGCTGCAAGGATAGCACATCTCAGCACCTCCTGCACGGCTGCAAGGACAGCACATCTCAGCACCTCCTGCACGGCTGCAAGGACAGCACCTCTCAGCACCTCCTGCACGGCTGCAAGGATAGCACATCCCATCACCTCCTGCACGGCTGCAAGGTCAGCACATCCCATCACCTCCTGCACGGCTGCAAGGTCAGCACATCCCATCACCTCCTGCACGGCTGCAAGGATAGCACATCCCAGCATCTCCTGCACGGCTGCAAGGACATCACATCCCAGCATCTCCTGCACGGCCGCTACATTGACAGAATGTTTTACTCTAAAATGTCACACGTTACTCTGAAACAGGGTACTGTTTTGAACCCCCCAACACAGAAAAGCCCCACAAAACCCCACAGTATTGAGGAGGCAGCCAGACCGCCCCTTCCATTTCTCTGCACAGGATCTGTTTGCGCTCACACGTGCCTGCGTGTTGGGATAGGGAAAGTCCCTCACAATGTATACTGACTCTCAGTATGCTTTTGGTGTTTGTCACATTTGTTTTGTAACCCTGTGGCCACATTGTGGTTTCCTCACCTCCACCTGATAAACCAATAGCACACCATAAGCATGGTTAAAGAACTGCTTGAAGCAGTTTTGTAAATGTGCAGCTCACACTAAACCCATTGATCGTGTTTCCCTAGGAAATGCTGTTGCAGACTCCCCAACCTCCCTTCTCCTTGTGATGTCATACATTGACCCTGTCACCTCTCTTTTCCTTTAAAATGATGTCTCTCTGCTACAACAGGGGTGCTGGAGCATTGGAAAAGAAACGTTGGCAGTGTACGCGTGGCCCCCTCTGATGGCCCCCACACTGTTTATATGACCAATCCCCCCCCACACTGTTTATAAGACCAATCCCCCCCCACACTGTTTAATAAGACCAATCCCCCCCCCCCCACACTGTTTATAAGACCAATCCCCCCACACTGTTTATAAGACCAATCCCCCCCCCACACTGTTTAATAAGACCAACCCCCCCACACTGTTTATAAGGTCAATGCCCCCCCACACTGTTTAATAAGACCAACCCCCCCACACTGTTTAATAAGACCAATCCCCCCACACTGTTTATAAGGTCAATGCCCCCCACACTGTTTAATAAGACCAATCCCCCCACACTGTTTAATAAGACCAATGCCCCCCACACTGTTTATAAGACCAATGCCCCCCACACTGTTTATAAGACCAATGCACCCCCACACTGTTTAATAAGACCAATCCCCCCACACTGTTTAATAAGACCAATCCCCCCACACTGTTAATAAGACTAACCCCCCACACTGTTTAATAAGACCAATCCCCCCACACTGTTTAATAAGACCAATCCCCCCACACTGTTTAATAAGACCAATCCCCCCACACTGTTTAATAAGACCAATCCCCCCACACTGTTTATAAGACCAATCCCCCCACACTGTTTAATAAGACCAATCCCCCCACACTGTTTAATAAGACCAATCCCCCCACACTGTTTAATAAGACCAATCCCCCCACACTGTTTAATAAGACCAATCCCCCCACACTGTTTAATAAGGTCAATGCCTACACCCACACTGTTTAATAAGACCAATCCCCCCCCACACTGTTTATAAGGTCAATGCCTACACCCACACTGTTTAATAAGACCAATCCCCCCACACTGTTTAATAAGACCAATCCCCCCACACTGTTTAATAAGACCAATCCCCCCACACTGTTTAATAAGGTCAATGCCTACACCCACACTGTTTAATAAGACCAATCCCCCCACACTGTTAATAAGACCAATGCCCCCCCCCCCCCACACTGTTTATAAGGTCAATGCCCCCCACACTGTTTATAAGGTCAATGCCCCCCACACTGTTTAATAAGACCAATGCCCCCCACACTGTTTATAAGGTCAATGCCCCCCACACTGTTTAATAAGATCAATGCCCCCCACACTGTTTATAAGACCAATGCCCCCCCCCACACTGTTTAATAAGACCAATGCCCCCCACTCTGTTTATAAGGTCAATGCCCCCCCCCCACACTGTTAATAAGGCCAATGCCCCCCACACTGTTTAATAAGATCAATGCCCCCCCACACTGTTTAATAAGGTCAATGCCCCCCCCACACTGTTTATAAGGTCAATGCCCCCCACACTGTTTATAAGCTCAATGCCCCCCATACTGTTTAATAAGACCAACGCCCCCCCCCCCATACTGTTTAATAAGACCAATGCCCACCCACACACTGTTAATAAGACAAATGCCCCCCCCCACACTGTTTATAAGGTCAATGCCCCCCACACTGTTTATAAGGTCAATGCCCCCCCACACTGTTTATAAGGTCAATGCCCCCCCCACACTGTTTAATAAGGTCAATGCCCCCACACTGTTTAATAAGACCAATGCCCCCCACACTGTTTATAAGACCAATGCCCCCCCCCCCACACTGTTTAATAAGACCAATGCCCCCCACACTGTTTATAAGGTCAATGCCCCCCACACTGTTAATAAGATCAATGCCCCTCCACACACTGTTTATAAGGTCAATGCCCCCCACACTGTTTATAAGCTCAATGCCCCCCCCATACTGTTTAATAAGACCAACGCCCCCCCATACTGTTTAATAAGACCAATGCCCCCCACACACTGTTAATAAGACAAATGCCCCCCCCACACTGTTTATAAGGTCAATGCCCCCCACACTGTTTAATAAGACCAATGCCCCCCACACTGTTTATAAGGTCAATGCCCCCCACACTGTTTAATAAGACCAATGCCCCCCACACTGTTTATAAGGTCAATGCCCCCCACACTGTTTAATAAGACCAATGCCCCCCCCACACTGTTAATAAGGTCAATGCCCCCCACACTGTTTAATAAGACCAATGCCCCCCACACTGTTTATAAGGTCAATGCCCCCCACACTGTTTAATAAGACCAATGCCCCCCCACACTGTTTATAAGCTCAATGCCCCCCATACTGTTTAATAAGACCAACGCCCCCATACTGTTTAATAAGACCAATGCCCACCCACACACTGTTAAAAAGACAAATGCCCCCCCACACTGTTTATAAGGTCAATGCCCCCCCCACACTGTTTATAAGGTCAATGCCCCCCCCACACTGTTTATAAGGTCAATGCCCCCCCCACACTGTTTAATAAGGTCAATGCCCCCCACACTGTTTAATAAGACCAATGCCCCCCACACTGTTTATAAGACCAATGCCCCCCCCACACTGTTTAATAAGACCAATGCCCCCCACACTGTTTATAAGGTCAATGCCCCCCCCACACTGTTAATAAGATCAATGCCCCTCCACACACTGTTTATAAGGTCAATGCCCCCCACACTGTTTATAAGCTCAATGCCCCCCCATACTGTTTAATAAGACCAACGCCCCCCCCCCATACTGTTTAATAAGACCAATGCCCCCCACACACTGTTAATAAGACAAATGCCCCCCCCCCACACTGTTTATAAGGTCAATGCCCCCCACACTGTTTAATAAGACCAATGCCCCCCACACTGTTTATAAGGTCAATGCCCCCCACACTGTTTAATAAGACCAATGCCCCCCACACTGTTTATAAGACCAATGCCCCCCCACACTGTTTAATAAGACCAATGCCCCCCACACTGTTTATAAGGTCAATGCCCCCCACACTGTTAATAAGGCCAATGCCCCCCCCCACACTGTTTAATAAGATCAATGCCCCCCACACTGTTTAATAAGGTCAATGCCCCCCACACTGTTTATAAGGTCAATGCCCCCCCACACTGTTTATAAGCTCAATGCCCCCCCCCCCCATACTGTTTAATAAGACCAACGCCCCCATACTGTTTAATAAGACCAATGCACCCCCATACTGTTTATAAGGTCAATAACCCCTCCCACACTGTTTATAAGGTCAATGCCCCCCCCCCCATACTGTTTAATAAGACCAATGCCTCCCCCACACTGTTTAATAAGACCTATCCCCCCACACTGTTTATAAGGTCAATGCCTACCCCCACACTGTTTAATAAGACGAATGCCCCCCCCACACTGTTTATAAGGTCAATGCCCCCCACACTGTTTAATAAGACCAATGCCCCCCACACTGTTTATAAGGTCAATGCCTACCCCCACACTGTTTAATATGACCAATGCCCCCCACACTGTTTAATAAGACCAATGCCCCCCACACTGTTTATAAGGTCAATGCCTACCCCCACACTGTTTAATAAGACCAATGCCCCCCCACACTGTTTATAAGGTCAATGCCCCCCACACTGTTTAATAAGACCAATGCCCCCCCACACTGTTAATAAGGTCAATGCCCCCCCCCCACACTGTTTATAAGGTCAATGCCCCCCACACACTGTTTATAAGGCCAATGCCTCCCCCTATTTACCTGGGGACCATACTGCTTACCCCTATTTACCTGGGGACCATACTGCTTACCCCTATTTACCTGGGGACCATACTGCTTACCCCTATTTACCTGGGGACCATACTGCTTACCCCTATTTACCTGGGGACCATACTGCTTACCCCTATTTACCTGGGGACCATACTGCTTACCCCTATTTACCTGGGGACCATACTGCTTACCCCTATTTACCTGGGGACCATACTGCTTACCCCTATTTACCTGGGGGACCAAAACATGGTTTACCTGCTCTGGCACGAGGGCCAAACCAATGCACGCCATGACCTTACCGCTAGCGGGAAACACCTAGCCTTAATTAACAAACCTCCAGACGAGCTTCAATGCCATACAACACTCCTTCTGTGGCCTCCAACTGTTCTCAATCGATGGCTGCCCGCATCCGCCCACCGGTCCAGCATCACTACTCTGGACGGTTCTGACTTAGAATATGTGGACATCTACAAATACCTAGGTGTCTGGTTAGACTGTAAACTCTCCTTCCAGACTCACATTAAACATCTCCAATCCAATCCAAAGTTACGTCTAGAGTTGGCTTCCTGTTTCGCAACAAAGCATCCTTCACTCATGCTGCCAAACATACCCTCGTAAAACGGACCATCCTACCATCGACTTCGGCGATGTCATTTACAAAATAACCTCCAACACTCTATCACAGTGCCATCCGTTTTGTCACCAAAGCCCCATATACTACCCACCACTGCGACCTGTATGCTCTCGTTGGCTGGCCCTCGCTTCATATTCGTTGCCAAACCCACTGGCTCCAGGTCAGCTATAAGTATCTGCGAGGTAAAGCCCCGTCTTATCTCAGCTCACTGGTCATTGTTTAATTGCTAAAATGTAATTATTTCTCCACTATGGCCTATTTATTGCCTTACCTCCCTAATCTTACTACATTTGCTCACACTGTATATAGATTTTTCTATTGTGTTATTGACTGCATGTTTGTTGATTCCATGTGTAACTCTGTGTTGTTTGTGTGACTCTGTTGTTGTTTGTGTCGCACTGCTTTGCTTTATCTTGGCCAGGTCACAGTTGTAAATAAAATGGCCTACCTGGTTAAATAAAGGTGAAATACTGATTATGTTTTAAAACACCTTGCCCCTGTGTCCATGTATAGATTAAAACAGAACTGAGATCACGCCCAAGAACAGGAACAATAAAGATATGTGCTTCGGGAATTCAGACTGTCTACACTGCGCTGTGTAACTCTGTTATTCTCTCTGAGCTCAGAAATAAACAATCTTGGTTTGACAAGGAATCCAGCAGATACTCATTTTTATATACACACACCACCATAGTCTCTCAGTTTCAGTAAAGTACCTCTCTGATAGTCTCTCAGCCTCAACCTGATATGTCATTTTAAAATACCTCTCTGACAGTCTCTCAGTCTCAACCTGACATCTGAACCTCTCTGACAGTCTCTCAGTCTCAACCTGACATCTGAACCTCTATCACAGTCTCTCAGTCTCAACCTGGCATCTGAACCTCTATCACAGTCTCTCAGTCTCAACCTGGCATCTGAACCTCTCTGACAGTCTCTCAGTCTCAACCTGGCATCTGAACCTCTCTGACAGTCTCTGTCTCAACCTGGCATCTGAACCTCTCTGACAGTCTCTCAGTCTCAACCTAGCATCTGAACCTCTCTGACAGTCTCTCGGTCTCAACCTGGCATCTGAACCTCTCTGACAGTCTCTGTCTTAACCTGGCATCTGAACCTCTCTGACATTCTCTGTCTCAACCTGACATCTGAACCTCTATCACACCTGTCTGACAGTCTCTCAGTCTCAACCTGACATCTGAACCTCTATCACACCTGTCTGACAGTCTCTCAGTCTCAACCTGACATCTGAACCTCTATCACACCTGTCTGACAGTCTCTCAGTCTCAACCTGACATCTGAACCTCTATCACACCTGTCTGACTTCTCTCAACAACATTGATGCCCTGAATTTAGCGGGCGCCATCGACAGATCAGAAGGAGAAAGTGACGGGCTACTTCCTGCCACGGTCAGAACCGGAGTGTCTTGACACAACGAGATGTACAAACATAACAGAGTTAAATGGTTCCAGTCTGTCGTGATGAGCTCATCCCTGTAAGAGTCTAGTTACATTTTCTGATATTATACACATCTAATTTCGTCAGCAAGTCGTTTTTAATTGTACGTTATTAAAGCTTAACTTGCTGGTTCGCTAGCTAACGTTATGTGTATGATCTGTGTCGTATATATCATTTGAATCAGAAATCCATTTGCATTGCTAGTGATAGCCTAATGTTTCCTAGCTAATATTGAACTTAGTTGATTAGCTTTAGCTACCTGCAGATTCATACTACAGCTTTGACAATGTTTGTATTGTTAGTATGAGTTGGGGTTAGGCCGGTTCATTGGTTAGCTAGCTAGCTACATGTCTAAAACAAAAAGACTCCACTTCACCAGATGATTAAATGACCCATCATATTAGCCAGGTGTGTCTGGGGATGATTACAGCCATCTATTGTACTTCATGAACATGTCTAGACAATAGCGACCCATCCACTTAGCTAGATGTGGCTGAGGAGTGATTACAGCCATCTATTGTACTTCATGAACATGCCTAGACAATAGCGACCCATCCACTTAGCTAGATGTGGCTGAGGAGTGATTACAGCCATCTATTGTACTTCATGAACATGTCTAGACAATAGCGACCCATCCACTTAGCTAGATGTGGCTGAGGAGTGATTACAGCCATCTATTGTACTTCATGAACATGTCTAGACAATATAGCGACCCATCCACTTAGCTAGATGTGGCTGGGGTGTGGTTATAGCGTTTCTTTTACATGTTCCATCAATTTAGACAAGTGTGTCGGTTAAGAGTCCTCTAACAATTATAAAATATTCACAAAATATTTTTGATCTGGACTCTTTCTGCCTTTGATATTTCTGATATGCCAGGAGCCATTTCACTGTCCCGTTTACACCTTCTGTGCATGTGACTAATACATTAAAATGGTATTTGATGCAGTGTGTGTTTACCAGAGATGGTAATGTGAAGATCAACATGACCTGCACCAAAATCAGATTAGGATATAGACCAAGGACTAGATGAAGTCAGATTAGGATATAGACCAAGGACTAGATGAAGTCAGATTAGGATATAGACCAAGGACTAGATGAAGTCAGATTAGGATATAGACCAAGGACTAGATGAAGTCAGATTAGGATATAGACCAAGGACTAGATGAAGTCAGATTAGGATATAGACCAAGGACTAGACAAAGGGGAGTTTTACCTGGAGTTTTTCCTTATTGTAGGTTACACCTTTTAGCACTTTTAGTCCTGAAATCTTTGTTTGTTTACACCTAGTACTCACTCTGTTTAGCACATGGCCTCTCATGTGGAACCTTCAAGAGATGGGTGGGGCTAAGGATTAAGAGTGTGTGAACGATGCTGACTGGGTATAGACAAAGAAGAGCTCTCTAGCTCTCAAATTTTGCTACGTAAGATCAAATCGATGCGGTCGGTTACATATTGTCACAAAACATCAGATAATAAACTTGCCACGGTGTTGCTCTTCGGAATGATTAGTTTTGAACAAAAAATAGATGAAGAGTTTTGCTGCTGAAAAAAAACAGCACTGAACCATTTCATAGACAAAAAATATATTAATAATATTAACATTATAATAATATATAATGTTTGATAAATCAAGTCAAAAGCTCTCAGTGGTGCCACTGTGATTCTCTAAACACCGGAAACTCAAACGTCGGAGACAAGCACAAAAAGAGGAAGGAAAACGTTACAAAAAAACGAACAATTAGTTTGACTCAACATCAATGAGTTGTCACTGTACATTAGAATCCATAGGACTGCTAGGGGAATGATGAAGCATACTGTAAGGCACAGGAACATCTAGCTAGTCCCCATGCTGGCTGTGTTGACGTGATTCATTCTGAAGGAGAAGGAGCTGAATCTGTTCCAGCTAGCCCTACCTGGGCCCTGCCTGCGTTCCACGTGACGCACACGCACGCACGCACGCACGCACGCACGCACGCACACACACACACACACACACACACACACACACACACACACACACGCATATGCACACTCTGACACATATACACACTCTGTCTCCTCTCCTCCTGGCCTTGCCAAGGAGAGCTGCTGCTTGGCTTTAAGCTGTAAATCCGTAATGTTCAGTTCAGAGCCCATTTCACCACTAAAGGCTTTGCATGTGTTCCAATTGGCACCCTGTTTCCTAGGCTCTGGTGAAAAGTAGTGCACTGGATAGGGAGTAGGATGCCATTTGGAAGGCCCCCTTTGTGTTAGAGAACAACAGCAGAGAGGATTCAGATCAGGGTTGTTTTGTTTCCTTGTTTCTGTGGTCTGTAACTGCCCGTACTAATATACAGGGGCAACAAGATATTCTGGTAGATTAGTACATGTCACAGGCGAGTCACATATGGTTTATTTACATGAGCTTGTGCAGAAATATAAATACAATATAGATATCCCTAGATGAGAGGAATTGAAAGGCAAGGACAAGGAACAGAATGGGGAACAGGAAGAGGGATAGTACAGAACAGAATGGGGAACAGGAAGAGGAACAGGAAGAGGATGAGGAACAACAGAACGAGGAACAGGAAGAGGAACAGAAAGGGGAACAGAAAGAGGAACAGGAATAAGAACAGAAAGGGGAACAGAAAGAGGAACAGGAAGAGGAACAGAATGGGAAACAGGAAGAGGAACAGGAAGAGGAACAGAATGGGGAACAGGAAGAGGAACAGGAAGAGGAACAGAATGGGGAACAGGAAGAGGAACAGGAAGAGGAACAGAATGGGAAACAGGAAGAGGAACAGGAAGAGGAACAGAATGGGGAACAGGAAGAGGAACAGGAAGAGGAACAGAATGGGAAACAGGATGGGGAACAGGAAGAGGAACAGAATGGGAAACAGGAAGAGGAACAGGAAGAGGAACAGAATGGGAAACAGGAAGAGGAACAGGAAGAGGAACAGAATGGGAAACAGGAAGAGGAACAGGAAGAGGAACAGAATGGGCAACAGGAAGAGGAACAGGATTGGGTTACAGGAAGAGGAACAGAATGGGGAACAGGAAGAGGAGCAGAATGGGGAACAGGATGAGGAACAGAATGGGAAACAGGAAGAGGAACAAGAAGAGGAACAGAATGGGGAACAGGAAGAGGAACAGGATTGGGTTACAGGAAGAGGAACAGAATGGGGAACAGGAAGAGGAACAGAATGGGGAACAGGATGAGGAACAGAATGGGAAACAGGAAGAGGAACAAGAAGAGGAACAGAATGGGGAACAGGAAGAGGAACAGAATGGGGAACAGGAAGAGGAACAGAATGGGGAACAGGATGAGGAACAGAATGGGAAACAGGAAGAGGAACAGGAAGAGGAACAGAATGGGGAACTGGAAGAGGAACAGAATGGGGAACAGGAAGAGGGACAGAATGGGGAACAGGAAGAGGAACATAATGGGGAACAGGAAGAGGAACAGGATGGGGAACAGGAAGAGGAACAGAATGGGGAACAGGAAGAGGAACAGAACGAGGCACAGGAAGAGGAACAGAACGAGGCACAGGAAGAGAGACGGGATGAGGACAATGACGATCTGAGAAATCAATAAAGTATGAATTCAGCATCTGTTTAGTGCAGGGGTCTCATACAGGTTCATCTGTTTACTGCAGGGGTCTCCAGCAGGTCGATCGACACCTACCAGTAGCTACCAGCCCACCTGTGAGTAGCTCGCCAAACAATTCTGAAAGTACATGCAAGTTTCACGTGTTTCACTGCAAAGTGTCATAAACAAATCTCACAAGTATCTGACACGGCAAGTTCCCAGCTGCCATCTTATCAAGGCTCCTTTGACATAATCCCTCCCCTGGTTAGCCTCTATTGGCTTCAAAAGCTAAACCATACACAATATGTGCCTCTATTGGCTTCAAAAGCTAAACCATACACAATATGTGCCTCTATTGGCTTCAAAAGCTAAACCATACACAATATGTGCTTCTATTGGCTTCAAAAGCTAAACCATACACAATATGTGCTTCTATTGGCTTCAAAAGCTAAACCATACACAATATGTGGCTCTATTGGCTTCAAAAGCTAAACCATACACAATATGTGCCTCTATTGGCTTCAAAAGCTAAACCATACACAATATCTGCCTGTATTGGCTTCAATAGCTAAACCATACCATATTGATATTGCCCTTGTCTGTCTATGTGGTGCGTGTTTCTCTATCACTCCGTGTGAAGACAGTAGATGTGATAACCTTCTAGTGGGTTGACAGAAACACTTTCCCCAAAACATTCTCAATGAAATGTGTTACAGAAAAGTAGGCAGAAGTAGATCATGAGGAGGTATATCATTTGTATCTATTATTTGTTATTTGCAATCTTTGCCATGAAATGAACAGCAGCAGTACAGAACCATCACTAGAACGGCACATTAGACGGAACACTAGACGCGCATTTAAAGGGCCAGATGCACAATTAAAGGACCAGATGCACATTTAAAGGGCCAGATGCACATTAGACGGAACACTAGATGCGCATTTAAAGGGCCAGATGCACAATTAAAGGAACAGATGCACATTTAAAGGGCGAGATGCACATTAGACGGAACACTAGACGCGCATTTAAAGGGCCAGATGCACATTTAAAGGGCCAGATGCACATTTAAAGGGCCAGATGCACATTAGACGGAACACTAGACGCGCATTTAAAGGGCCAGATGCACATTTAAAGGGCCAGATGCACATTTAAAGGGCCAGATGCACAATTAAAGGGCCAGATGCACATTTAAAGGGCCAGATGCACAATTAAAGGGCCAGATGCACATTTAAAGGGCCAGATGCACATGTAAAGGGCCAGATGCACATTTAAAGGGCCAGATGGACAATTAAAGGGCCAGATGCACAATTAAAGGGCCAGATGCACATTTAAAGGGCCAGATGCACAATTAAAGGGCCAGATGCACATTTAAAGGGCCAGATGCACAATTAAAGGGCCAGATGCACAATTAAAGGGCCAGATGCACATTTAAAGGGCCAGATGCACAATTAAAGGGCCAGATGCACAATTAAAGGGCCAGATGCACAATTAAAGGGCCAGATGCACATTAGACGGAACACTAGACGCGCATTTAAAGGGCCAGATGCACATTTAAAAGGCCAGATGCACATTTAAAGGGCCAGATGCACATTTAAAGGGCCAGATGCACATTTAAAGGGCCAGATGCACAGTTAAAGGGCCAGATGCACAATTAAAGGGCCAGATGCACATTTAAAGGGCCAGATGCACAATTAAAGGGCCAGATACACAATTAAAGGGCCAGATGCACAATTAAAGGGCCAGATGCACATTTAAAGGGCCAGATGCACAATTAAAGGGCCAGATGCACATTTAAAGGGCCAGATGCACAATTAAAGGGCCAGATGCACATTTAAAGGGCCAGATGCACAATTAAAGGGCCAGATGCGCAATTAAAGGGCCAGATGCACAATTAAAGGGCCAGATGAACAATTAAAGGGCCAGATGCACATTTAAAGGGCCAGATGCACATTTAAAGGGCCAGATGCACAATTAAAGGGCCAGATGCACAATTAAAGGGCCAGATGCACATTTAAAGGGCCAGATGCACAATTAAAGGGCCAGATGCACAATTAAAGGGCCAGATGCACATTTAAAGGGCCAGATGCACAATTAAAGGGCCAGATGCGCAATTAAAGGGCCAGATGCACATTAGACGGAACACTAGACGCGCAATTAAAGGGCCAGATGCACATTTAAAGGGCCAGATGCACAATTAAAGGGCCAGATGCACATTTAAAGGGCCAGATGCACAATTAAAGGGCCAGATGCACAATTAAAGGGCCAGATGCACATTTAAAGGGCCAGATGCACAATTAAAGGGGAATTACTGCCAAAAATGTAAATGTATTAGTTTACTTCCAGACCTGAAAAAAAATGTCTTACGATTTAATTTAAGCACAGCCATGGACTCAATATCAATTGTGGTTATTTCTCTACGAACAATTTGTAATTTTGAGAGTGAAAAACAAAACAAAATCTAAAACCAGGGAAAATAAACTAAGAAAACATATTTTTTGGGAGAGGGGGGATTTTATTTGTGATTTCATTTGAGGTTTCTATGAATCCTTATTTATTGGCAAGTCTCATACTAGGATAGGTTGGGAACCCTTGGTTACGTTTCATGTTATAAGGAGGTTTATCTCTTTAGCTTCATATTATACAGTGGGGCAAAACAGTATTTAGTCGGCCACCAATTGTGCAAGTTCTCCCACTTAAAAAAGATGAGAGAGGCCTGTAATTTTCATCATAGGTACACTTCAACCATGACAGACAAAATGAGAAAATAAAATCCAGAAAATCACATTGTAGGATTTTTAATGAATTTATTTGCAAATTATGGTGGAAAATTAGTATTTGGTCACCTACAAACAAGCAAGATTTCTGGCTCTCACAGACCTGTAACTTTGTCTTTAAGAGGCTCCTCTGTCCCCCATTCGTTACCTGTATTAATGGCACCTGTTTGAACTTGTTATCAGTATAAAAGACACCTGTCCACAACCTCAAACAGTCACACTCCAAACTCCACTATGGCCAAGACCAAAGAGCTGTCAAAGGACACCATAAACAAAATTGTAGACCTGCACCAGGCTGGGAAGACAGAATCTGCAATAGGTAAGCAGCTTGGTTTGAAGAAATCAACTGTGGGAGCAATTATTAGGAAATGGAAGACATACAAGACCACTGATAATCTCCCTCGATCTGGGGCTCCACCAAGATCTCACCCCGTGGGGTCAAAATGATCACAAGAACATGAGCAAAAATCCCAGAACCACACGGGGGACCTCGTGAATGACCTGCAGAGAGCTGGGACCAAAGTAACAAAGCCTCCCATCAGTAACACACTACGCCGCCAGAGACTCAAATCCTGCAGTGCCAGGCGTGTCCCCCTGCTTAAGCCAGTACATGTTCAGGCCCGTCTGAAGTTTGCTAGAGAGCATTTGGATGATCCAGAAGAAGATTGGGAGAATGTCATATGGTCAGATGAAACCAAAATTGAACTTTTTGGTAAAAACTCAACTCGTCGTGTTTGGAGGACAAAGAATGCTGAGTTGCATCCAAAGAACACCGTACCTACTGTGGAGCATGGGGGGTGGAAACATCATGCTTTGGGGCTGTTTTTCTGCAGAGGGACCAGGACGACTGCTACGTGTAAAGGAAAGAATGAATGGGGCCATGTATCATGAGATTTTGAGTGAAAACCTCCTTCCATCAACAAGGGCATTGAAGATGAAACGTGGCTGGGTCTTTCAGCATGACAATGATCCCAAACACACCGCCCGGGCAACGAAGGAGTGGCTTCGTAAGAAGCATTTCAAGGTCCTGGAGTGGCTTAGCCAGTCTCCAGATCTCAACCCCATAGAAAATCTTTGGAGGGAGTTGAAAGTCTGTGTTGACCAGCAACAGCCCCAAAACATCACTGCTCTAGAGGAGATCTGCATGGAGGAATGGGCCAAAATACCAGCAACAGTGTGTGGAAACCTTGTGAAGACTTACTGAAAACGATTGACCTCTGTCATTGCCAACAAAGGGTATATAACGAAGTATTGAGATAAACTTTTGTTATTGCCCAAATACTTATTTTCCACCATAATTTGCAAATAAATTCATAAAAAATCCTACAATGTGATTTTCTTGATTTTTCTTCTCATTTTCTGTCATAGTTGAAGTGTACCTATGATGAAAATTACAGGCCTCTCTCATCTTTTTAAGTGGGAGTACTTGCACAATTGTTGGCTGACTAAAAACTTTTTTGCCCCACTGTAAGCGTGAGGTGGTTCATTAATTGAAACCCTGAAAAGCAAACAGAGCAAGTCAAAAGGTAAGGGTTAGGGTTATGGTAAAAAGAGCAAGTCAAAAGGTAAGACCTAGGGTTATGGTAAAAAGAGCAAGTCAAAAGGTAAGGGTTAGGGTTATGGTAAAAAGAGCAAGTCAAAAGGTAAGGCCTAGGGTTATGGTAAAAAGAGCAAGTCAAAAGGTAAGGGTTAGGGTTATGGTAAAAAGAGCAAGTCAAAAGGTAAGGGTTGGGGTTATGGTAAAAATAGCAAGTCAAAAGGTAAGGGTTAGGGTTATGGTAAAAAGAGCAAGTCAAAAGGTAAGGGTTAGGGTTATGGTAATAATGTCGTATCAATACTGAATTATAAAACAAACACATCACAGGAGCTCACACCAGCTGTTGTGTGTTGCTACTACTGTGTGTGTGTTGCTACTACTGTGTGTGTTGCTACTACTGTGTGTGTTGCTACTACTGTGTGTGTGTGTGTTGCTACTACTGTGTGTGTTGCTACTACTGTGTGTGTGTGTTGCTACTACTGTGTGTGTTGCTACTACTGTGTGTGTTGCTACTACTGTGTGTGTTGCTACTACTGTGTGTGTGTGTTGCTTCTACTGTGTGTGTTGCTACTACTGTGTGTGTTGCTACTACTGTGTGTGTGTTGCTGCTACTGTGTGTGTTGCTGCTACTGTGTGTGTGTTGCTACTACTGTGTGTGTTGCTGCTACTGTGTCTGTTGCTACTACTGTGTGTGTGTTGCTACTACTGTGTGTGTTGCTGCTACTGTGTGTGTGTTGCTACTACTGTGTGTGTGTTGCTACTACTGTGTGTGTGTGTTGCTGCTACTGTGCGTGTGTTGCTACTACTGTGTGTGTGTTGCTACTACTGTGTGTGTGTGTTGCTGCTACTGTGTGTGTGTGTGTGTTGCTACTGTGTGTGTTACTACTACTGTGTGTGTGTTGCTACTGTGTGTGTAACTACTACTGTGTGTGTGTTGCTACTGTGTGTGTTACTACTACTGTGTGTGTGTTGCTACTGTGTGTGTGTTACTACTACTGTGTGTGTGTTGCTACTGTGTGTGTTGCTGCTACTGTGTGTGTGTTGCTACTGTGTGTGTGTTACTACTACTGTGTGTGTGTTGCTACTGTGTGTGTTACTACTACTGTGTGTGTGTTGCTACTACTGTGTGTGTGTTGCAACTACTGTGTGTGTGTTGCTACTACTGTGTGTGTGTTACTACTACTGTGTGTGTTGCTACTACTGTGTGTGTTGCTACTACTGTGTGTGTGTTACTACTACTGTGTGTGTGTTGCTACTACTGTGTGTGTGTTGCTACTACTGTGTGTGTGTTACTACTACTGTGTGTGTGTTGCTACTACTGTGTGTGTTGCTACTACTGTGTGTGTGTTGCTACTACTGTGTGTGTGTTGCTACTACTGTGTGTGTTGCTACTACTGTGTGTGTGTTGCTACTACTGTGTGTGTGTTGCTACTACTGTGTGTGTGTTGCTACTACTGTGTGTGTGTTACTACTACTGTGTGTGTGTTACTACTACTGTGTGTGTGTTGCTACTACTGTGTGTTTTTTATTTATTTATTTTACCTTTATTTAACTAGGCAAGTCAGTTAAGAACAAATTCTTATTTTTAATGACGGTGTAGGAACAGTGGGTTAACTTCCTGTTCAGGGGCAGAACGACAGATTTGTACCTTGTCAGCTCGGGGGTTTGAACTTGCTACTACTGTGTGTGTGTTGCTACTACTGTGTGTGTGTTGCTGCTACTGTGTGTGTGTTGCTGCTACTGTGTGTGTGTTGCTGCTACTGTGTGTGTGTTGCTGCTACTGTGTGTGTGTGTGTGTGTGTTGCTACTACTGTGTGTGTGTGTGTTGCTACTACTGTGTGTGTGTTGCTGCTACTGTGTGTGTGTTGCTGCTACTGTGTGTGTATTGCTACTACTGTGTGTGTGTTGCTACTACTGTGTGTGTGTGTGTGTTGCTGCTACTGTGTGTGTGTGTGTTGCTGCTACTGTGTGTGTGTTGCTACTACTGTGTGTGTGTTGCTGCTACTGTGTGTGTGTTGCTGCTACTGTGTGTGTGTTGCTACTACTGTGTGTGTGTTGCTGCTACTGTATGTGTGTTGCTGCTACTGTGTGTGTGTTGCTGCTACTGTGTGTGTGTTGCTGCTACTGTGTGTGTGTGTTGCTACTACTGTGTGTGTGTGTTGCTACTACTGTGTGTGTGTGTTGCTACTACTGTGTGTGTGTGTGTGTGTTGCTGCTACTGTGTGTGTGTGTTGCTACTACTGTGTGTGTGTTGCTACTACTGTGTGTGTGTTGCTGCTACTGTGTGTGTGTTGCTGCTACTGTGTGTGTGTTGCTGCTACTGTGTGTGTGTGTTGCTACTACTGTGTGTGTGTTGCTACTACTGTGTGTGTGTGTTGCTGCTACTGTGTGTGTGTGTGTTGCTACTACTGTGTGTGTGTTGCTGCTACTGTGTGTGTGTTGCTGCTACTGTGTGTGTGTGTTGCTACTACTGTGTGTGTGTGTTGCTGCTACTGTGTGTGTGTGTTGCTGCTACTGTGTGTGTGTTGCTGCTACTGTGTGTGTGTGTTGCTGCTACTGTGTGTGTGTGTTGCTACTGTGTGTGTGTTGCTGCTACTGTGTGTGTGTGTTGCTGCTACTGTGTGTGTGTGTTGCTACTACTGTGTGTGTGTTGCCACTACTGTGTGTGTGTTGCTGCTACTGTGTGTGTTGCTGCTACTGTGTGTGTGTGTTGCTACTACTGTGTGTGTGTTGCTACTACTGTGTGTGTGTGTGTGTTGCTGCTACTGTGTGTGTGTGTGTTGCTGCTACTGTGTGTGTGTTGCTACTACTGTGTGTGTGTTGCTGCTACTGTGTGTGTGTTGCTGCTACTGTGTGTGTGTTGCTACTACTGTGTGTGTGTTGCTGCTACTGTGTGTGTGTTGCTGCTACTGTGTGTGTGTTGCTGCTACTGTGTGTGTGTTGCTGCTACTGTGTGTGTGTTGCTGCTACTGTGTGTGTGTGTTGCTACTACTGTGTGTGTGTTGCTACTACTGTGTGTGTGTGTTGCTACTACTGTGTGTGTGTGTGTGTGTGTGTGTTGCTGCTACTGTGTGTGTGTGTTGCTACTACTGTGTGTGTGTTGCTACTACTGTGTGTGTGTTGCTGCTACTGTGTGTGTGTTGCTGCTACTGTGTGTGTGTTGCTGCTACTGTGTGTGTGTGTTGCTACTACTGTGTGTGTGTTGCTACTACTGTGTGTGTGTGTTGCTGCTACTGTGTGTGTGTGTTGCTACTACTGTGTGTGTGTTGCTGCTACTGTGTGTGTGTTGCTGCTACTGTGTGTGTGTGTTGCTACTACTGTGTGTGTGTGTTGCTGCTACTGTGTGTGTGTTGCTGCTACTGTGTGTGTGTTGCTGCTACTGTGTGTGTGTGTGTTGCTGCTACTGTGTGTGTGTGTTGCTACTGTGTGTGTGTTGCTGCTACTGTGTGTGTGTGTTGCTGCTACTGTGTGTGTGTGTTGCTACTACTGTGTGTGTGTTGCCACTACTGTGTGTGTGTTGCTGCTACTGTGTGTGTTGCTGCTACTGTGTGTGTGTGTTGCTACTACTGTGTGTGTGTGTGTTGCTGCTACTGTGGTTGATGGTGAGCTAAATGCAGTGAGGAGAGCAGGAGGAAGCTGTGTGTGGTTGATGGTGAGCTAAATGCAGCGAGGAGAGGAGGAAGCTGTGTGTGGTTGATGGTGAGCTAAATGGAGCGAGGAGAGAAGGAGGAAGCTGTGTGTGGTTGATGGTGAGCTAAATGCAGCGAGGAGAGAAGGAGGAAGCTGTGTGTGGTTGATAGTGAACTAAATGCAGCGAGGAGAGAAGGAGGAAGCTGTGTGTGGTTGATGGTGAACTAAATGCAGCGAGGAGAGAAGGAGGAAGCTGTGTGTGGTTGATAGTGAACTAAATGCAGCGAGGAGAGAAGGAGGAAGCTGTGTGTTGACTCAGTTGAATTGCTAGCCTGGGGGCATCACGCAGCCTGACGCAGCCTGGACACAGAAACATAATGAGAAAAGGTCAGTGTGTCTCCGCCTGTGTCCCAATGGGCCCTGGTCAAAAGCAGTGCACTTTATTAGACAATAGGACGCCATTTGGGATGCACATCTCTTTCTCATCTTGTCAACAACACAAATCCCTGGGCCTGTCTGTGTGCCAGCCAGCCAGATACACACACACTGTGAGTAATACAGTAGGGATGAGATAGAGTGGTCAGAGCTCGACTGTGTGGTCTATTTAGTCAAGGAGTTTAGTCTGTTACACAGGACAAATAGATGCTCTCAGCTGATTGGATGATCGTGATAATAAAACTGGATTTCTCTTCAAGGTTGAGCTGGCAACCAGACAACCAAACAAACAAACAAACAAACAAACACACACACACACACACACACACACACACACACACACACACACACACACACACACACACACACACACACACACACACACACACACACACACACACACACACACACACACACACACACACACACACACACACAGTGTAATGGTGAGGGCCTGAGTGAGCCCTGTGGACCCTGATACACTGTAATAGGCTGAGCCAGAGTTAAATGTAACACCTCTGGGTTGCTAAGCTCCTAGACAGTAATTGATAGCCAATTAACCAATAAGAGAAGAGGATTGATCACACGGTGGGAGGACAGGAATGGGGCAATCCCAAAATGACTAGCTATATGAATAAATTACATCTACTTTACAGCTGAGCTTTTATTTTTTAAATCCTAAACAAGTCAGTAAAGAACAAATTCTTATTTACAATGAAGGCTTACCGGAGAACAGTGGGTTAACTGCCTTGTTCAGGGGAACAGTGGGTTAACTGCCTTGTTCAGGGAAACAGTGGGTTAACTGCCTTGTTCAGGGGAACAGTGGGTTAACTGCCTTGTTCAGGGGAACAGTGGGTTAACTGCCTTGTTCAGGGGAACAGTGGGTTAACTGCCTTGTTCAGGGGAACAGTGGGTTAACTGTCTTGTTCAGGGAAACAGTGGGTTAACTGTCTTGTTCAGGGGAACAGTGGGTTAACTGCCTTGTTCAGGGAAACAGTGGGTTAACTGCCTTGTTCAGGGGAACAGTGGGTTAACTGCCTTGTTCAGGGGAACAGTGGGTTAACTGCCTTGTTCAGGGAAACAGTGGGTTAACTGCCTTGTTCAGGGAAACAGTGGGTTAACTGCCTTGTTCAGGGGAACAGTGGGTTAACTGCCTTGTTCAGGGGAACAGTGGGTTAACTGCCTTGTTCAGGGAAACAGTGGGTTAACTGCCTTGTTCAGGGAAACAGTGGGTTAACTGCCTTGTTCAGGGAAACATTGGGTTAACTGCCTTGTTCAGGGGAACAGTGGGTTAACTGCCTTGTTCAGGGAAACAGTGGGTTAACTGTCTTGTTCAGGGAAACAGTGGGTTAACTGCCTTGTTCAGGGGAACAGTGGGTTAACTGCCTTGTTCAGGGGAACAGTGGGTTAACTGCCTTGTTCAGGGGAACAGTGGTTAACTGCCTTGTTCAGGGGAACAGTGGGTTAGCTGCCTTGTTCAGGGAAACAGTGGGTTAACTGTCTTGTTCAGGGGAACAGTGGGTTAACTGCCTTGTTCAGGGGAACAGTGGGTTAACTGCATTGTTCAGGGAAACAGTGGGTTAGCTGCCTTGTTCAGGGAAACAGTGGGTTAACTGCCTTGTTCAGGGGAACAGTGGGTTAACTGCCTTGTTCAGGGGAACAGTGGGTTAACTGCCTTGTTCAGGGGAACAGTGGGTTAACTGCCTTGTTCAGGGGAACAGTGGGTTAACTGCCTTGCTCAGGGGAACAGTGGGTTAACTGCCATGTTCAGGGGAACAGTGGGTTAACTGCCTTGTTCAGGGGAACAGTGGGTTAACTGCCTTGTTCAGGGAAACACTGGGTTAGCTGCCTTGTTCAGGGGAACAGTGGGTTAGCTGCCTTGTTCAGGGAAACAGTGGGTTAACTGCCTTGTTCAGGGAAACAGTGGGTCAACTGCCTTGTTCAGGGGAACAGTGGGTTAGCTGCCTTGTTCAGGGGAACAGTGGGTTAACTGTCTTGTTCAGGGAAACAGTGGGTTAACTGTCTTGTTCAGGGGAACAGTGGGTTAACTGCCTTGTTCAGGGAAACAGTGGGTTAACTGCCTTGTTCAGGGGAACAGTGGGTTAGCTGCCTTGTTCAGGGGAACAATGGGTTAACTGCCTTGTTCAGGGAAACAGTGGGTCAACTGCCTTGTTCAGGGGCAGAATGACAGAGTTTTACCTTGTCAGCTCAGGGATTTGATCTAGTAACCTTTCAGTTACTGGCCCAACGCTCTAACCACTAGGCTTCCTGCCACCTCTACACTCTAACCACTAGGCTACCTGCCTCCTCTACACTCGTAACCACTAGGCTGCCTTCTGCCTCTACACTCTAACCACTAGGCTACCTGCCTCCTCTACACTCTAACCACTAGGCAACCTCCCTCCTCTACACTCGTAACCACTAGGCTACCTGCCACCTCTACACTCTAGCCACTAGGCTACCTGCCTCCTCTACACTCTAACCACTAGGCTACCTGCCTCCCCTCCACTCTAACCACTAGGCTACCTGCCTCCTCTACACTCTAACCACTAGGCTACCTGCCACCTCTACGCTCTAACCACTAGGCTACCTGCCGCCTCTACACTCTAACCACTAGGCTACCTGCCCCCTCTACACTCTAACCACTAGGCTACCTGCCTCCTCTACACTCTAACCACTCGGCTACCTGCCTCCTCTACACTCTAACCACTAGGCTACCTGCCACCTCTACACTCTAACCACTCGGCTACCTTCCGCCTCTGCTGATCTAGGGTCAAATCTGTTTGAAATGCCATAATGGTTAAGGTAAGGATTAGGGACTGATCCAAGATCTGTGGTTAGGTCAGTATCTCATGGTTACATCTTGGATTAGGGCAGGTTTACTTGTCCTAGATCTGTGGTTAGGTTAATATCTAAGGGATAAGATTAGGATTAGGATTAGGGAGAGAGAAATCTGATAATAGAATCTATCTGCGGTTAGGTTAATATCTAATGGATGAGATTAGGATTAGGATTAGGGAGAGAGAAATCTGATTATAGAATCTATCTGCGGTTAGGTTAATATCTAATGGATGAGATTAGGATTAGGATTA
>NC_060195.1:3477623-3480123 GCF_021184085.1 Oncorhynchus gorbuscha | reverse complement strand
ATTGAGAATCGCCCAGGCAGCCAAGCCTAACTAGACACACCCCTAATCATACACAATCCCAATTAATACAAACCCCAATACGAAACACAACATAGAAACCCATGTCACACCCTGGCCTACCCAAACATATACCAATAACACAAAATACAATGACCAAGGCGTGACATTAATAGAAAAGTGAAAGTCGCCCAGTAAAATACTACTTGTGTAAAAGTCCGAAAGTATTTGATTATAAATATACTTAAGTATCAAAAGTAAAAGTATAAATAATTTCAAATTCATTGTTCTTGTTTTGTTTATTTACTTATATCGAGAGAAACACTCCACCACTCCACCACTCCACCACTCCACCACTCCACCACTCCAACACTCCACCACCACTCCAACACTCCACCACTCCACCACTCCACCACTCCACCACTCCAACACCCCACCACTCCACCACTCCACTACTCCACCACTCCACTATTCCACCACTCCACTGCTCCACCACTCCACTACTCCACCACCCTACTACTCCACCACTCCACTACTCTACCACTCCACTACTCCACCACTCCACTACTCCACCACCCTACTACTCCACCACTCCAATACTCCACCACTCCACCACCACCCTACTACTCCACCACCCCACTACTCCACCACCCCACTACTCCACCATCCTACTACTCCACCACCCTACTACTCCACCACTCCAATACTCTACCACTCCACCACCCCACCACTCCACCACCCCACTACTCCACCACCCCACTACTCCACCACCCTACTACTCCACCACCCACTACTCCACCACCCCCACTCCAATACTCTACCACTCCACCACCCCACCCCTACTCCACCACCCCACTACTCCACCACCCCACTACTCCACCACCCCACTACTCCACCACCCACTCCACCATCCTACTCTCTCACCACCCCACTACTCCACCACCCTACTACTCCACCACTCCACTACTCCACCACCCTACTACTCCACCACTCCAATACTCCACCACCCTACTACTCCACCACTCCACTACTCCACCACCCTACTACTCCACCACTCCAATACTCCACCACCACCCTACTACTCCACCACCCCACTACTCCACCACCCCACTACTCCACCACCCTACTACTCCACCACCCTACTACTCCACCACTCCACTACTCCACCACCCTACTACTCCACCACCCTACTACTCCACCACTCCAATACTCCACCACTCCACCACCCCACCACTCCAACACTCCACCACCCCACCACTCCAACACTCCACCACCCCACCAGTCCACCAGTGGTAGTGAGTCCTTCAGATCAGAGGCAGTAAGGATGACCAGGGATGTTCTCTTGATAAGTGTGTGAATTGGGCCATTTTCCTGTCCTGCTAAGCATTCAGAATGTAACAAGTACTTTTGGGTGTCGAGGGAAAATGTACATTGCTATTTACTCTAGACTTGAAATATTATTTAAATATTTATTTAATCACAATGTATTCCTAATGATTCACTAAGTAGTCACTGTGTTACTGGCCGTGTTACTGACTGTGTTACTGGCCGTGTTACTGACCGTGTTACTGGCCGTGTTACTGACTGTGTTACTGACCGTGTTACTGTGTTACTGGCCGTGTTACTGACCGTGTTCCTGGCTGTGTTACTGACTGTGTTACTGACTGTGTTACTGACTGTGTTACAGGCCGTGTTACTGACTGTGTTACTGACTGTGTTACTGTGTTACAGGCCGTGTTACTGACTGTGTTACTGACTGTGTTACTGACTGTGTTACTGGCCGTGTTACTGACCGTGTTACTGGCTGTGTTACTGACTGTGTTACTGACCGTGTTACTGTGTTACAGGCCGTGTTACTGGCTGTGTTACTGACTGTGTTACTGGCTGTGTTACTGACTGTGTTACTGACTGTGTTACTGACCGTGTTACTGGCCGTGTTACTGGCTGTGTTACTGACTGCCATTTCTGGAACACACCCCATTCACCAACACTATTCAATAGTGGCAGCATGGAATTTCTTATAGGAGCCTATAGTATAGACCTGCATGTGTTAGGGGACTAGAAAAGAAAGAAAGAGACAAAGAAACCTCCTGCCCAATGTATGACCATATTAGAGAGACATATTTCCCCCAGATTACACAGATCCACAAAGAATTCGAAAACAAATCCAATTTTGAAAAACTCCCATATCTTTTGGGTGAAATTCCACAGTGTGCCATCACAGCAGCAAGATTTGTGACCTGTTGCCACAAGAAAAGGGCAACCAGTGAAGAACAAACACCATTGTAAATACAACCCATATTTATGCCTATTCATTTTATCTTGTGTCCTTTAACTATTTGTACATTGTATATATATATATAATATGACATTTGTAATGTCTTTACTGTTTTTAAACTTCTGTATGTGTAATGTTTACTGTTAATTTTTGTTGTTTTTCACTTTATATATTCACTTTGTATGTTGTCTACCTCACTTGCTTTGGCAATGTTAACACATGTTT
>NC_060195.1:3470123-3472623 GCF_021184085.1 Oncorhynchus gorbuscha | reverse complement strand
GAGAGGACAGGAGAGGAGAAAGAGGAGAGGAGAGGAGAGGAGAGGAGAGGAGAGGAGAGGAGAGGAGAGGAGAGGAGAGGAGAGGAGAGGAGAGGAGAGGAGAGGAGAGGAGAGGAGAGGAGAGGAGAGGACAGGAGAGGAGAGGAGAGGGAGAGGAGAGGAGAAAGAGGAGAGAGGAGAGGAGAGAGAGAGGAGAGGAGAGGAGAGGAGAGGAGAGGAGAGGAGAGGAGAGAGAGAGGACTGGAGAGGAGAGGAGAGAGGAGAGGAGAGGAGAGGAGAGGAGAGGAGAGGAGAGGAGAGGAGAAAGAGGACTGGAGAGGAGAGGAGAGGACAGGAGAGGAGAGGAGAGGAGAGGAGAGGAGAAAGAGGAATGGAGAGCAGAGGACAGGAGAGGAGAGGAGAAAGAGGACAGGAGAGGAGAGGACAGGACAGGAGAAAGAGGGGGAAAAACGTGCTGTCAGATGCTTCTCTGCATCACTCAGCATAGCAAATTCCCCCATTCATGAGAACTCTTACAAATGGCTTAACTAAGTCTGCACCTCGCCAACGCACGTTTTAAAAACAGCTATGCGTTTCAAGGCACATTAAGGACTGTTTTAACCACTTGGGTTATCTTATAAACTAAAGAATCATCAATAGTTTAACATGTGTCTTCTTCAGAAGAAACTGGTTTCGACTACAGTGTGTGACGTGCTGATAGGTACTGAACTTTCATCTCGAGACGGATATATCTGCTAATAAGTGTCGCTTTTTTTCATCCATGGCACCGGATCACTGGTTCGGCTCGTGCGCCAGCATGTCTTCTGTCCCGTTAATATACAATGCGCCATGAAATTACTGGGGAGCTGCACGAGACAGACAATCAGACCTCTGAAGCCTACAACACGAGTGGCACTCGTTGCCTTGCGCGCACACACACACACACATACACATACGCACACACACACACGTGTCAGCAGCATTAATAATGTAGCGGTAATGTCACCGGACTGCTTGGATTGTTTACTGGTAAATTGAGATGGAACCAACCGAACAGATCATCATTGAGAAAATGAATCGTTTTATGAACGGAGTCCCCTCGCCTCTATAACCTTGAACCGCTAATTGACGAAGATTGGGTGGAAAACAGTACCTCATAGGGAATATCAAACGAATGCGTAATAAGGACATAGACCATGGGGTTGGGAAAAACACAGCCAGTCCGACAGAAAGAACGTGTCAGATGTACTTAGACTGAGTACATTTATTTACCATCCCATCAAATGCCACAATGCCTTTATGTTATGTGATTGTGAACACGAAGGCCTTTACATTAAAATCATCTTTCAGAATGATAACGCAGTGAAGTTGAAGCAGGGCCATATGATAAAAATATATACATTGAACTCACCAATGCAGGTAAATCCAGCGAGGAACAGCCAGCTGAGCATCACCAGCTTGGCCGTGCTGTATCTCCCGCGGACAAAGGGAGTCAGGTGTAACGGCACCATCGCTGCCGTAAACTCCTCGCACTTCTTCCGTTTAACTTTCGAAAGACAAAAATAAATCAGGAATGAATGAGCAGTAGTAAAGTAGTACACGGATTTGTGTGTCCGCTTGTTTTGTTCTCCGGGCGTCTCTTTACGCCGATAGGAAGCGCCTCTGCATCAAAGTCCAGTTGGCTCAGTAGCTGCAGCACGCATCCTTCAGGTCCACTACCTTGACCATTACATTGGTGTCCCCGCAGCGCGCCTTGGTTGCTAGAAACAACGCAGCATCACAGGTGTGGTAATAAACACTCAGTTCTGCTTTCTTTCTCCCTTCGCTGTTTCTCTCTCTCCTAGTCCTCTTCTCTGTTTCCGTATCTTTCCAAAGCCGCTATCCGTGTAGCAGGGCAGCGGTTGAATGTGTTCCACGCCTCGGTTGTGTGCTCTTATTACCTCCTTCGGAAGGAATACCTGCAACCGAATAGGGAAATTGTATAAATTGGCATTAGAGTATCAACATCTGCTTCCACAGCAATGCAGGAGCGGAGCGGTGTGCCAAAACCAGGAGTGGATCCATCATCGTCCGGGAATGGAGTGACTTTAAGAGCCCTATAATATCCTCTAATTAGGAATGGGCTGTGTTATTATCAGGACAACCCCGATCAACACCATTTAAACTGCATACATATATGTTTCATATATGGTCAATTTATTTTATCAACGGTATTCAAAGTCTTTTCTTTTACAATGTTTAATTGGTCTACACATTCTATGTAAAGGCAGGAAGTTAATAATTTATTTTACAATGTTTAATAGGTCTACACATTCTATTTAAACAAAGTTAATGATTTATTGGCAGGTGAAGTCATCATTTTGCCTTTTCTTCCATGTTTAAATATTCACGTGACAATGTGCATGAAATGAGAATTATAGATGGGTCATCGTTAACAGTAAACAGTATGATATTAAACAGTAACTCTGTTCAACAGTAACGCAGATGCCATATAACTCTGGACTGCACTCTTCTCTGTCTG
>NC_060195.1:3422623-3467623 GCF_021184085.1 Oncorhynchus gorbuscha | reverse complement strand
TATCAAACATCTCCAATCCAAAGTTAAATCTAGAATTGGCTTCCTATTTCGCAACAAAGCATCCTTCACTAATGCTGGCAAACATACCCTTGTAAAACTGACCATCCTACCAATGCTCGACTTTGGCGATGTCATTTACAAAATAGCCTCCAATACCCTACTCAACAAATTGGATGCAGTCTATCACAGTGCAATCTGTTTTGTCACCAAAGCCCCATATACTACCCACCATTTCGACCTGTACGCTCTCGTTGGCTGGCCCTCGCTTCATACTCGTCGCCAAACCCACTGGCTCCATGTCATCTACAAGACCCTGCTAGGTAAAGTCCCCCCTTATCTCAGCTCGCTGGTCACCATAGCATCTCCCACCTGTAGCACACGCTCCATCAGGTATATCTCTCTAGTCACCCCCAAAACCAATTCTTTCTTTGGCCGCCTCTCCTTCCAGTTCTCTGCTGCCAATGCCTGGAACGAACTACAAAAATCTCTGAAACTGGAAACACTTATCTCCCTCACTAGCTTTAAGCACCAACTGTCAGAGCAGCTCACAGATTACTGCACCTGTACATAGCCCACCTATAATTTAGCCCAAACAACTACTTCTTTCCCTACTGCATTTAATTAATTTATTTATTTTGCTCCTTTGCACCACATTTTTTTTATTTCTACTTTGCACATTCTTCCATTGCAAAACTACCATTCCAGTGTTTTACTTGCTATATTGTATTTACTTTGCCACCATGGCCTTTTTTTGCCTTTACCTCCCTTATCTCACCTCATTTGCTCACATCGTATATAGACTTGTTTATACTGTATTATTGACTGTATGTTTGTTTTACTCCATGTGTAACTCTGTGTCGTTGTATCTGTCGAACTGCTTTGCTTTATCTTGGCCAGGTCGCAGTTGTAAATGAGAACTTGTTCTCAACTTGCCTACCTGGTTAAATAAAGGTGAAATAAATATATATTTTTTTAATCCAGCTCCTGCCACAAGTGGTGCCCAAATGTATTTCTGCAGGCATGGATGTGCTATGGCAACTGGCATCAGCAGTATAATATTGTGTAGAGGACTGATATTGAAAGTGTTATTTTGTAAATGTATATATATTTTTTCATTTTTTTTGGGGGGGGGGGTGTTAGAATACCATTTTGGTATTCTATTCAAAATGTATACCTTCACCAATTTTGGCCACTTGGGTACATTTGGGCTACTTGTGTGGGACACTTGTGTGACTTCATGATAAATGTCATGTATAGCACACTAACTTTGCACAAGTACTGTTGCCCTCTTATGTTTTTAACTGAAATTGTCCCCATCATCCTATCTGAATGTTTGTTTTATCTTGTTCATTTTAAAGATTATGATACAACAATAAAAACATATGTTTTTTTTCATTGTATTATCTAAACCAGATCTATTGTGTTATATTCTCCTACATTCGATTCACATTTACACAAACTTCAGAGTGTTTTCTTTCAAATGGTACCAAAAATATGCATATCCTTGGTTCTGTGCCTGAGCTACAGGCAGCTAGATTTGGGTATGTCTTCAGGCGGAAATTGAAAAAAAGTAGTGGGGTAGCTCTAAGAGGTTTTAACACCCCGGCCATCCTACAATCTAAGCTTGATGCCCTCAATCTCACACAAATTATCAATGAACCTACCAGGTACAACCCCAAATCCGGAAACACAGGCACCATCATAGAAATCATCCTAATTAACCTGCCGTCCAAATACACCTCTGCTGTCTTCAACCAGGATCTCAGCCATCACTGCCTCATTGCTTGCATCTATAATGAGCCTGCGGTCAAACGACCACCCCTCATCACTGTCAAACGCTCCCTAAAACACTTCAGTGAGCAGGCCTTTCTAATTGATCTGGCCCGGGTATCCTGGAAGGATATTGACCTCATTCCGTCAGTAGAAGATGCTTGGCTATTCTTTAAATGTCACATTCTGACCTTAGTTCCTTTGTTATGTCTTTGTTTTAGGGTGGTCAGGGCGTGAGTTGGGGTGGGTAGTCTGTGTTATTATTTCTATGTTGTGGTTATATGTTTGGCCTGGTATGGTTCTCAATCAGAGGCATGTGTCGTTCGTTGTCTCTGATTGAGAATCATACTTAGGCAGCCTTTTCCCACCTGTGTTTGTGGGTTTTCTGTTTTAGTGTTTTACCTTACAAGACTGTTTAGGTTTTCGTTTATTTTCACGTTGTTATTTTGTATTTTCAAATGTTCAGTAAAATAAATCATCACGAACACATACCACACTGCGCATTGGGCCGACATTTCATACTCTTCGTCAGAGGAGGACGAAGAATTCCGTTACATTAAAAAGTGTTTTTCTCACAATCTTAAATAAGCATGCTCCATTTAAAAAAATGTAGAACCAGGAACAGATACAGCCCTTGGTTCTCTCCAGACCTGACTGCCCTTGACCAGCACAAAAACATCCTGTGGCGTACTTCATTAGCATCGAATAGCCCCCGCAATATGCAACGTTTCAGGGAAGTAAGGAACAAATATACACAAGCAGTTAGGAAAGCAAAAAGTTCCAAAAAGGTCTGGGAGTAAGAGCACCTCCTTCTGGGACACTGTAAAGTCCATGGAGAATAAGAGCACCTCCTTCTGGGACACTGTAAAGTCTATGGAGAATAAGAGCACCTCCTTCTGGGACACTGTAAAGTCCATGGAGAATAAGAGCACCTCCTTCTGGGACACTGTAAAGTCCATGGAGAATAAGAGCACCTCCTTCTGGGACACTGTAAAGTCCATGGAGAAAAAGAGCACCTCCTTCTGGGACACTGTAAAGTCTATGGAGAATAGGAGCACCTCCTTATGGGACACTGTAAAGTCTATGGAGAATAGGAGCACCTCCTTCTGGGACACTGTAAAGTCTATGGAGAATAGGAGCACCTCCTTCTGGGACACTGTAAAGAATAAGAGAATAAGAGCACCTCCTTCTGGGACACTGTAAAGTCCATGGAGAAAAAGAGCACCTCCTTCTGGGACACTGTAAAGTCCATGGAGAATAAGAGCACCTCCTTCTGGGACACTGTAAAGTCCATGGAGAAAAAGAGCACCTCCTTCTGGGACACTGTAAAGAATAAGAGAATAAGAGCACATCCTTCTGGGACACTGTAAAGTCCATGGAGAATAAGAGCACCTCCTTCTGGGACACTGTAAAGTCCATGGAGAATAAGAGCATCTCCTTCTGGGACACTGTAAAGTCCATGGAGAATAAGAGCACCTCCTTCTGGGACACTGTAAAGTCTATGGAAAATAGGAGCACCTCCTTCTGGGACACTGTAAAGTCTATGGAGAATAGGAGCACATCCTTCTGGGACACTGTAAAGTCTATGGAGAATAGGAGCACCTCCTTTTGGGACACTGTAAAGAATAAGAGAATAAGAGCACCTCCTTCTGGGACACTGTAAAGTCCATGGAGAATATGAGCACCTCCTCCCAGCTGCCCACTGCTCTGAGACTAGGAAACACTGTCACCACCGATAAATCCACGATAATTGAGAATTTCAATAAGCATTTTTCAACGGCTGGCCATGCTTTCCTCCTGGTCACCACTACCCTGGTCAACAGCCCTGCACCCCCCACAGCAACTTGCTCAAGCCTCTCCATTTCTCCTTCACCCAAATCAAGTTAGCTCATGTTCTGAAAGAGCTGTAAAATCTGGACCCCAACCAATCAGCAGGGCTAGACAATCTGGACCCTCTCTATCTAAAATTATCAGCTAAAATTGTTGCAAAACCCTATCACCAGCCTGTTCAACCTCTTTCATATCGTCTCCTCAAAGATTGGAAAGCTGCCGTGGTCATCCCCCTCTTCAAAGGGGGAGACACTCTAGACCCAAACTGCTAGAGACCTATATCTATCCTACCCTGCCTTTCTAAGGTCTTCGAAAGCCAAGTTAACAAACAGATCATCGACCATTTTGAATCCCACCATACCTTCTCCGCTATGCAATCTGCTTTCCGAGCTGGTCATGGGTGCACCTCAGCCACGCTCAAGGTCTTAAATTATATCATAACCACCATCGATAAGAGACAATAGTTTGCAGCTGTATTCATCGACCTGGCCAGGGCTTTCGACTCTGTCAATCACCACATTCTTATCTGAAGACTCAAGAGCCTTGGTTTCTCAAATGACTGCCTCACCTGGTTCACCAACTACTTCCCAGACAGAGTTCAGTGTGTCAAATCAGAGGGCCTGTTGTCCGGACCTCTGGCAGTCTCTATGGGGGTGCCACAGGGTTCAATTTCTCAGGCCGACTCTCTTCAATGCCATACAACTCTCCTTCCGTGGCCTCCAACTGCTCTTATGGTATAGGGGACGCAAGCGAAAGAGCCAGGAAGCGCAGCAAATTCAAATAAAATGATATAAAAATCTAACTTTCATTAAATCACACATGTAAGATATTAAATTAAAGCTACACTCGTTGTGAATCCAGCCAACATGTCAGATTTAAAAAAACGTTTTTTTCTTCCTCCCAGCAGGTATATTTCACTGGTCTTTCCTTACAGTTCTCTGCTGCCAATGACTGCAAAACTGTTCGCTGCTCTGGCCCCCCAATGGTGGAACAAACTCCCTCACGACGCCAGGACAGCGGAGTCAATCACCACCTTCCGGAGACACCTGAAACCCCACCTCTTTAAGGAATACCTAGGACAGGATAAGTAATCCTTCTCACCCCCCCCCCTTTAAGATTTAGATGCACTATTGTAAAGTGACTGTTCCACTGGATGTCATAAGGTGAATGCACCAATTTGTAAGTCGCTCTGGATAAGAGCGTCTGCTAAATGACTTAAATGTAAATGTAAATGTAAAATCACTGAAGCTGGAGACTCATATCTCCCTCACTAACTTTAAGCACCAGCTGTCAGAGCAGCTCACAGATCACTACACCTGTACATAGCCCATCTGTAAATAACCCATCCAACTACCTCATCCCCATACTGTTTTTGTTCTCTCCTTTGCACCCCAGTATCTCTACTTGAACATGATCATCTGCACATCTATCACTCCAGTGTTTAATTCCTAAATTGTAACTAATTTGCCACCATGGCCTATTGATTGCCTTACCTCCCTAATCTTACTTCATTTACACACACTGTACATAGACTTTCTGTTGTGTTATTGACTGTATGTTTGTTTATTCCATGTGTAACTCTGTTGTTGTTGTTTGTGTCGCACTGCTTTGCTTTATCTTGGCCAGGTCACAGTTGTAAATTAATATACTTCATTAAACAGTATAATACTGAATATACTTTATTAACCAGTATAATACTGAATATACTTTATTAACCAGTATACTACTGAATATACTTCATTAACCAGTATAATACTGAATATACTTCATTAACCAGTATAATACTGAATATACTTCATTAACCAGTATAATACTGAATATACTTCATTAACCAGTATAATACTGAATATACTTCATTAACCAGTATAATACTGAATATACTTCATTCACCAGTATACTACTGGTACACACCACCAATATATATATATATATATATATATATATATATATATATATATATATATATATATTAACCAGTATAATACTGAATATACTTCATTAACCAGAATACTACTGAATATACTTCATTCACCAGTATACTACTGAATATACTTCATTAACCAGTATAATACTGAATATACTTCATTAACCAGTATAATACTGAATATACTTCATTAACCAGTATACTACTGAATATACTTCATTCACCAGTATACTACTGAATATACTTCATTAACCAGAATAATACTGAATATACTTAATTAACCAGTATAATACTGAATATACTTCATTAACCAGAATACTACTGAATATACTTCATTAACCAGTATAATACGGAATATACTTCAGTAACCAGTATAATACTGAATATACTTCATTAACCAGAATACTACTGAATATACTTCATTAACCAGAATACTACTGAATATACTTCATTAACCAGAATAATACTGAATATACTTCATTAACCAGAATACTACTGAATATACTTCATTAACCAGAATACTACTGAATATACTTCATTAACCAGAATACTACTGAATATACTTCAGTAACCAGTATAATACTGAAGACACTGTTCTTGTGATTATTGTTTGAATGTGGGAGAGAACAATCAAAGGAGACACCAGAAAGTAAAACCTCATCTCAGCTGACTGTCTTTAACATAGAAGCTTCAGTCAATCGGGTGAATTCATTCAGTTGTTTTGTTAAGAGATAACACGGATGTCATTAAGACAACTGCTCCATGAATTATAATGCCTCATAGGGACAGTTTCCCTAATAAAGTGGACTAAAAACATGTAGACTATTGAGCTACTTTGTTTATAGGAGCGTAAACCAGAGTCCTACTCTCTCTTGTGTACTTTTTTAATTTAATAGACCTACTAGACCAACATGCCTTGACTTTTCTAGTTATTATAACGTTGTTTACGGTCCCCTATATTTCTATCGAGTTCACTTGTCTATCACCAGTCTATTATTTTCCTTCAGTTTGTTCATAAACTTGGTCTATACCTGATTGTGCTAAGAAAAAAAATGAACACCTTTTTTTTCTGATTTTTGTCATTTTGGTTATTAATAACCAGGGTAAAAACATGTAGCCTAGTGGTTAGTTTGGAGGGGCGTAAACCAGAGTCCTAGCCTAGTGGTTAGAGTGGAGGGCAACATGGGTAGCCTAGGGGTTATAAGTGGACGGGCGGCAGGGTAGCCTAGTGGTTACTTGTGGAGGGGCAGTCTATTATTTTCCTTCAGTTGGTTCATAAACTTGGTCTATAGCCTAGTGGTTAGAAAAAAAGTGGAGGGCTGATTTTAGCCTAGTGGTTAGAGTGGAGGGGCGGCAGGGTAGCCTAGGGGTTAGAGTGGAGGGGCGGCAGGGTAGCCTAGTGGTTAGAGTGGAGGGGTGGCAGGGTAGCCTAGTGGTTAGAGTGGAGGGGCGGCAGGTTAGCCTAGTGGTTAGAGTGGAGGGGCGGCAGGGTAGCCTAGTGGTTAGAGTGGAGGGGCGGTAGGGTAGCCTAGTGGTTAGAGTGGAGGGGCGGCAGGGTAGCCTAGGGGTTAGAGTGGAGGGGCGGCAGGGTAGCCTAGTGGTTAGAGTGGAGGGGCGGCAGGTTAGCCTAGTGGTTAGAGTGGAGGGGCGGCAGGGTAGCCTAGGGGTTAGAGTGGAGGGGCGGCAGGGTAGCCTAGTGGTTAGAGTGGAGGGGCGGCAGGGTAGCCTAGGGGTTAGAGTGGAGGGGCGGCAGGGTAGCCTAGTGGTTAGAGTGGAGGGGCGGCAGGGTAGCCTAGTGGTTAGAGTGGAGGGGTGGCAGGGTAGCCTAGGGTTAGAGTGGAGGGGCGGCAGGGTAGCCTAGTGGTTAGAGTGGAGGGGCGGCAGGTTAGCCTAGTGGTTAGAGTGGAGGGGCGGCAGGGTAGCCTAGGGGTTAGAGTGGAGGGGCGGCAGGGTAGCCTAGTGGTTAGAGTGGAGGGGCGGCAGGGTAGTCTAGGGGTTAGAGTGGAGGGGTGGCAGGGTAGCCTAGTGGTTAGAGTGGAGGGGCGGCAGGGTAGTCTAGGGTTAGAGTGGAGGGGCGGCAGGGTAGCCTAGGGGTTAGAGTGGAGGGGTGGCAGGGTAGCCTTGTGGTTAGAGTGGGGGCGGCAGGGTAGCCTAGTGGTTAGAGTGGAGGGGCGGCAGGGTAGTCTAGGGGTTAGAGTGGAGGGGCGGCAGGGTAGCCTAGTGGTTAGAGTGGAGGGGCGGCAGGTAGTCTAGGGTTAGAGTGGAGGGGCGGCAGGGTAGCCTAGGGGTTAGAGTGGAGGGGCGGCAGGGTAGTCTAGGGGTTAGAGTGGAGGGGCGGCAGGGTAGCCTAGTGGTTAGAGTGGAGGGGCGGCAGGGTAGCCTAGTGGTTAGAGTGGAGGGGTGGCAGGGTAGCCTAGTGGTTAGAGTGGAGGGGCGGCAGGGTAGCCTAGTGGTTAGAGTGGAGGGGAGGCAGGGTAGTCTAGGGGTTAGAGTGGAGGGGTGGCAGGGTAGCCTAGTGGTTAGAGTGGGGGGCGGCAGGGTAGTCTAGGGGTTAGAGTGGAGGGGTGGCAGGGTAGTCTAGTGGTTAGAGTGGAGGGGTGGCAGGGTAGTCTAGGAGTTAGAGTGGAGGGGTGGCAGGGTAATCTAGGGGTTAGAGTGGAGGGGTGGCAGGGTAGCCTAGTGGTTAGAGTGGAGGGGCGGCAGGGTAGCCTAGTGGTTAGAGTGGAGGGGCGGCAGGTTAGCCTAGTGGTTAGAGTGGAGGGGCGGCAGGGTAGCCTAGGGGTTAGAGTGGAGGGGCGGCAGGGTAGCCTAGTGGTTAGAGGGAGGGGCGGCAGGGTAGCCTAGTGGTTAGAGTGGAGGGGCGGCAGGGTAGCCTAGGGTTAGAGTGGAGGGGCGGCAGGGTAGCCTAGGGGTTAGAGTGGAGGGGCGGCAGGGTAGCCTAGTGGTTAGAGTGGAGGGGTGGCAGGGTAGCCTAGTGGTTAGAGTGGAGGGGTGGCAGGGTAGCCTAGGGGTTAGAGTGGAGGGGTGGCAGGGTAGTCTAGGGTTAGAGTGGAGGGGTGGCAGGGTAATCTAGGGGTTAGAGTGGAGGGGTGGCAGGGTAGCCTAGTGGTTAGAGTGGAGGGGCGGCAGGGTAGCCTAGTGGTTAGAGTGGAGGGGTGGCAGGGTAGCCTAGTGGTTAGAGTGGAGGGGTGGCAGGGTAGCCTAGTGGTTAGAGTGGAGGGGCGGCAGGGTATTCTAGGGGTTAGAGTGGAGGGGTGGCAGGGTAGGCTAGTAGTTAGAGTGGAGGGGTGGCAGGGTAGGCTAGGGGGTAGAGTGGAGGGGTGGCAGGGTAGTCTAGGGGTTAGAGTGGAGGGGTGGCAGGGTAGTCTAGGGGTTAGAGTGGAGGGGTGGCAGGGTAGTCTAGGGGTTAGAGAAGTAGTAAACGGAAGGTTGCAAGTTCAAATACCTGAGCTGAGGTAAAACAATCTGTCATTCTGCCCCTGAACAGGCAGTTAACCCACTGTTATGTTGTCATTAAAAATAAGAATGTGTTCTTAACTGACTTGCCTCGTAAAATAAAACCAGTCATTAGGTGAAAATGATGCCCACATTTTCATAAAAGCCTGAAACTTGAACAAGGGAATGAACATTTTCAGACAGGGAGCCAATCGCCTCCTGGCGGCAGCCATTTTGTTGTTCCTCCATAGTAGGGTAATGTATTTTCCTTAACTTCCTTAGAATCTGCTGAACCAAATATGACAACACAGAAAAGGTTCTCTCTTCTTTTTACCCTGTTGTCATGATATCCAATTGGCAGTTACAGTCTGCAACTTCCCTACTTACTCGGGAGAGACGAAAGGTCGAGAGCGTCCTCCCTGAAACACAACCCAGCCTCACCAATGTGTTGGAGGAAATACAGTCCAGCTGGCGACCAAAGACAGCTTGCAGGCGCCCAGCCCGCCACGAGGAGTCGCTAGAGCACGATGGGATAAGGAAATCCTCGACCCTCTCCTAACCCAGACGATGCTGGGCCAATTGTGAACTGCCTCATGGGTCTCCTGGTCGTGGCTGGCTGTGACACAGACTGGGATCAAACCCGGGTCTGTAGTGACACCTCGAGCACAGACCTTAGACAGGTCTGCCACTTGGGAGACTGTTGAAAATGTGATATCTTGCCCTATGTTTTGATGATCAATGGTGCCGTGTACAATCTAAAAAGCCAGCCGTAGCCAAACATTTTCCTTCGTATCTGCTGAAACATGATTTTTTTCATCTATTTAACCAGGCAAGTCAGTTAAGAACATATTCTTATTTTCAATGACGGCCTGGGAACAGTGGGTTAACTGCCTGTTCAGAACGACAGATTTGTACCTTGTCAGCTCGGGGGTTTGAACTCGCAACCTTCCGGTTACTAGTCCAACGCTCTAACCACTAGGCTACGCTGCCGCCCTGATAACATGTAAATGACGATGTCTACACCTATGTTTGAATGGTCAAGGATTGCAATGGTGCCAAGTACAACATCTTAAACAGTTCAGATTGTTATACAAAAGTGAGTTTGGGTAAGCCATTGGGGGAAAAAAATCCAATTAAATCTCTGTTTCTGATAACGTACACAAATCAATACTATGTCTGTTGTTGATTTGAAAACATTTTTTTAAATATATATAATATATAAATAAATATAAATAAATATATATATATATATTTTAATATATATACATATATATATATAAATATATATATATATATATATATATATATATATATATATATATATATATATATAAAATAAAGCTCAGATTGGGATATACATTGATTGTGATATTTTTCAGTTCCTGTATGGCTTCGCTGGTAGAGCAAGGCACTTGCAATGCCAGGGTTGTTGGGTCGAGTCCCACAGGTAACCAGAGCAAAAAAAATCCATTTGTGTTATTTCAAAGTTTTCATATCTTCAATTTAAACAAATAAATGTATAAGTCGCTCTGGATAAGAGAGTCTGCTAAATGCCTGTAAGATGATATGATGCACCACAGTATTTACTACTTTTCTGTTCCTTGGTTCTAAAAATAAAAAGCCCTAAATACATTTGATCCTCTGTTGCCGTTTGCTACCACTAGCTAGCACTAGCTCTTATTGCACTAGCTCTTATTGCACTAGCTCTTATTGCACTAGCTCTTATTGCACTAGCTCTTATTGCACTAGCTCTTATTGCACTAGCTCCTGTTGCACTAGCTCTTATTGCACTAGCTCCTGTTGCACTAGCTCTTATTGCACTAGCTCTTATTGCACTAGCTCTTATTGCACTAGCTCTTATTGCACTAGCTCTTATTGCACTAGCTCTTATTGCACTAGCTCTTATTGCACTAGCTCTTATTGCACTAGCTCTTATTGCACTAGCTCCTGTTGCACTAGCTCTTATTGCACTAGCTCCTGTTGCACTAGCTCTTATTGCACTAGCTCTTATTGCACTAGCTCTTATTGCACTAGCTCTTATTGCACTAGCTCTTATTACACTAGCTCTTATTGCACTAGCTCTTATTGCACTAGCTCTTGTTGCACTAGCTCCTGTTGCACTAGCTCTTATTGCACTAGCTCCTGTTGCACTAGCTCTTATTGCACTAGCTCTTATTGCACTAGCTCTTATTGCACTAGCTCTTATTGCACTAGCTCTTATTGCACTAGCTCTTATTGCACTAGCTCCTGTTGCACTAGCTCTTATTGCACTAGCTCCTGTTGCACTAGCTCTTATTGCACTAGCTCTTATTGCACTAGCTCTTATTGCACTAGCTCTTATTGCACTAGCTCTTATTGCACTAGCTCTTATTGCACTAGCTCTTATTACACTAGCTCCTGTTGCACTAGCTCTTATTGCACTAGCTCTTATTGCACTAGCTCTTATTGCACTAGCTCTTATTGCACTAGCTCTTATTGCACTAGCTCTTATTACACTAGCTCTTATTACACTAGCTCTTATTGCACTAGCTCTTATTGCACTAGCTCTTATTGCACTAGCTCTTATTACACTAGCTCTTATTGCACTAGCTCTTATTGCACTAGCTCTTATTACACTAGCTCTTATTGCACTAGCTCTTATTGCACTAGCTCTTGTTGCACTAGCTCCTGTTGCACTAGCTCTTATTGCACTAGCTCCAGTTGCACTAGCTCTTATTGCACTAGCTCTTATTGCACTAGCTCTTATTGCACTAGCTCTTATTGCACAAGCTCTTATTGCACTAGCTCCTGTTGCACTAGCTCTTATTGCACTAGCTCTTATTGCACTAGCTCTTATTGCACTAGCTCTTATTGCACTAGCTCTTATTGCACTAGCTCTTATTGCACTAGCTCTTATTGCACTAGCTCTTATTGCACTAGCTCCTGTTGCACTAGCTCTTATTGCACTAGCTCTTATTGCACTAGCTCTTATTGCACTAGCTCTTATTGCACTAGCTCTTATTGCACTAGCATGAGTTAATTCCCCATATTCCGTCTCTCATCATTCCCCACGTTCGGATGTTAAAAAATATTGACCCTGTGTTCACTTTTGGACTTTTGGAGTTTTTGGGCAGTAAAACATCTCTGTAACAAAGATAATCTAATTACCACTCTTGAAGATCTTAGAATCCTCTGATGTATTACATTTCCAACCGGGTGTGAGGTGTCCTAAAACCCCCACATCAATCCCTCCTCCCCTCTGCTGGTGAGAGGGGTCTGGTGGAAGTCAGATCCATTGTAAACCTGATCTTTGGATCCTCACAGGAGGATCATGACACAGTTATGCCCAAAGGATTGTTCTTAGTGTCCGCCTCCTTTTCAAAAACCCCGCCTTGGGGGAGGGGCCCGAGCCTGAAGCACCGCCCCACTAATGTTTTTCAGAGACTGTGTACCGGCTGTCGTGGGTTGAAGAAGGTGAGGAACAAGGTGCCGCGTGGTACATGTTCATCTTTTTTTATTAATCAAATAAACTGAACACTGAATGACAAAAAAAAACAAAAGAGAATGAACGAAACCAAAACAGTTCAGTCTGGTACAGAATTCAAAAACAGAAAACAACTACCCACAAACACCAGGTGGGAACAGGCTACCTCAGTATGGTTCTCAATCAGAGACAACGATTGACACCTGCCTCTGATTGGGAACCATACCAGGCCAAACACATAGAAGTACAAAACCTAGAACAAAACATAGAAGGCCCACCCCCAACTCACGCCCTGACCAAACTAAAATAGAAACATAAAAAAGGAACTAAGGTCAGGACATGACAGACTGGACTGTCTGCTTGTATATTTAGTATTGAATCTGCCTATAAGGAGCATCGATGAAAGAAGTTAAATGGCTCTATTGAACAAGGACAACCGTATCTACTGTAAAAAACACAAAAACGTATAGTGTGATCAATATAACCTATAGCCTTATAGTGTGATCAATATAACCTATAGCCTTATAGTGTGATCAGTAGAACATAGAGCCTTATAGCGTGATCAATATAACCTACAGCCTTATAGTGTGATCAATATAACCTAGAGCCTTATAGTGTGATCGGTAGAACATAGAGCCTTATAGTGTGATCAGTATAATATAGAGCCTTAAAGTGTGATCAGTAGAACATAGAGCCTTATAGTCTGATCAGTAGAACATAGAGCCTTATAGTGTGATCGGTAGAACATAGAGCCTTATAGTGTGATCAGTATAATATAGAGCCTTATAGTGTGATCAGTAGAACATAGAGCCTTATAGTCTGATCAGTAGAACATAGAGCCTTATAGTCTGATCAGTGGAACATAGAGCCTTATAGTGTGATCAGTAGAGCATAGAGCCTTATAGTCTGATCAGTAGAACATAGAGCCTTATAGTCTGATCAGTAGAACATAGAGCCTTATAGTCTGATCAGTAGAACATAGAGCCTTATAGTCTGATCAGTAGAACATAGAGCCTTATAGTGTGATCAGTAGAACATAGAGCCTTATAGTGTGATCAGTAGAACATAGAGCATTATAGTGTGATCAGTAGAACATAGAGCCTTATAGTGTGATCAGTAGAACATAGAGCCTTATAGTGTGATCAGTAGAACATAGAGCCTTATAGTGTGATCAACATAACATAGAGCCTTATAGTGTGATCAATATAACCTATAGCCTTATAGCGTGATCAATATAACCTACAGCCTTATAGTGTGATCAGTAGAACATAGAGCCTTATAGCGTGATCAATATAACATAGAGCCTTATAGTGTGATCAATATAACCTAGAGCCTTATAGTGTGATCAGTATAATATAGAGCCTTATAGTGTGATCAGTAGAACATAGAGCCTTATAGTCTGATCAGTAGAACATAGAGCCTTATAGTCTGATCAGTAGAACATAGAGCCTTATAGTCTGATCAGTAGAACATAGAGCCTTATAGTCTGATCAGTAGAACATAGAGCATTATAGTCTGATCAGTAGAACATAGAGCCTTATAGTGTGATCAGTAGAACATAGAGCCTTATAGTGTGATCAGTAGAACATAGAGCCTTATAGTCTGATCAGTAGAACATAGAGCCTTATAGTCTGATCAGTAGAACATAGAGCCTTATAGTGTGATCAGTAGAACATAGAGCCTTATAGTGTGATCAGTAGAACATAGAGCCTTATAGTGTGATCAGTAGAACATAGAGACTTATAGTCTGATCAGTAGAGCATAGAGCCTTATAGTGTGATCAGTAGAACATAGAGCCTTATAGTGTGATCAGTAGAGCATAGAGCCTTATAGTGTGATCAGTAGAACATAGAGCCTTATAGTGTGATCAGTAGAACATAGAGCCTTATAGTGTGATCAGTAGAACATAGAGCCTTATAGTCTGATCAGTAGAGCATAGAGCCTTATAGTGTGATCAGTAGAACATAGAGCCTTATAGTTTGATCAGTAGAGCATAGAGCCTTATAGTGTGATCAGTAGAACATAGAGCCTTATAGTCTGATCAGTAGAGCATAGAGCCTTATAGTGTGATCAGTAGAACATAGAGCCTTATAGTTTGATCAGTAGAGCATAGAGCCTTATAGTGTGATCAGTAGAACATAGAGCCTTATAGTGTGATCAGTAGAACATAGAGCCTTATAGTTTGATCAGTAGAGCATAGAGCCTTATAGTGTGATCAGTAGAGCATAGAGCCTTATAGTGTGATCAGTAGGCTCTACGAGAAGTAGGTTTTCTTAACAGAAGGTTACTGTTAATGAACCTACTGTTAATAAACCCTACTGTTAATAAACCTACTGTTAATAAACCTACTGTTAATAAACCTACTGTTAATAAACCCTACTGTTAATAAACCCTACTGTTAATAAACCCTACTGTTAATAAACCTACTGTTAATAAACCCTACTGTTAATAAACCCTACTGTTAATAAACCTACTGTTAATAAACCCTACTGTTAATAAACCCTACTGTTAATAAACCCTACTGTTAATAAACCTACTGTTAATAAACCTACTGTTAATAAACCCTACTGTTAATAAACCTACTGTTAATAAACCTACTGTTAATAAACCCTACTGTTAATAAACCCTACTGTTAATAAACCCTACTGTTAATAAACCTACTGTTAATAAACCTACTGTTAATAAACCCTACTGTTAATAAACCCTACTGTTAATAAACCTACTGTTAATAAACCCTACTGTTAATAAACCTACTGTTAATAAAACCTACTGTTAATAAACCCTACTGTTAATAAAAACTACTGTTCCTCACATTAATACAACCTACTGGTAATTAAACATACTGTTCCTCACACTAATAAAACCTACTGGTAATTAAACATACTGTTCCTCACACTAATAAAACCTACTGGTAATTAAACATACTGGTAATTAAAACCTACTGGTAATTAAAACCTACTGGTAATTAAAACCTACTGGTAATTAAACATACTGTTCCTCACACTAATAAAACCTACTGTTAATAAAACCTACTGGTAATTAAACATACTGTTCCTCACACTAATAAAACCTGCTGTTGCTCCGTCTTTTCCCTAAATAGTGCACTATGTAATAATGTGTGTATTGTTATTGTATTGCTCGACTGCGCTGTTGCGTCTATAAGGAATAGGGTTCAGTTTGGGACGTAGCCCATGCTAATCAGTGTTTGTGAATCCCTCTTAGACTGATATCTGAGGGGCTGAGTGGAGCCGATTCAGAATGCTATGTTGGCTGCCACCGTGACTGTCGTTGCCATGGTGCTGTTACCACGGTGTATAAACAGCTGTTGGCTCCCAGAGGTGTTGCCTGTATTGAGTCGTGGGAAGATAATGTAATGTTGTGTTGTGTTTAGTTGAAGCAGGATAATGTGTTCATCCACTAGAGACTGTTGTCTCCCGGAGGTATCACTTGTGTGTGTTGAAATGAGGCAGAATAATGTGTGCTCTGTTGAGGCGCGATAATGTTTATTAAATCAAGTTAGGGATTGTATTGCATTGAGTGGTGGCAGCACGAGGCATTCACGGACAGCTTTAATGTTATCATGTGCATACTCAGTTCTCTTGAAGACATTAGGCTTTAATGTTATCATACTCAGTTCTCTTGAAGACATTAGGCTTTAATGTTATCATACTCAGTTCTCTTGAAGACATTAGGCTTTAATGTTATCATACTCAGTTCTCTTGAAGACATTAGGCTTTAATGTTATCATGTGCATACTCAGTTCTCTTGAAGACATTAGGCTTTAATGTTATCATACTCAGTTCTCTTGAAGACATTAGGCTTTAATGTTATCATACTCAGTTCTCTTGAAGACATTAGGCTTTAATGTTATCATGTGCATACTCAGTTCTCCTGAAGACATTAGGCTTTTGTCCTAAATAGCAGAAACGCAAACAAGATGTACACGTGACTAGAACCATTCAAAGCTGGTCTGACCAATCGGAATCCGCGCTTTCAAGATTGTTTTGATCACGTGGACTGGATAATGTCCCTGGCAGCCTCAGAGAATTACATCGATTTATACTCTGTTTCGGTGTCCACTGACACACGCCCTGACATTTGAGAGCCTAGTTATTTCTCTATTTGCTTTGGTCTGATGTGTGATTTGGGTGGGCATTCTAGTTTTTCTATTTCTTTGTTGGCCGGGTATGGTTCCCAATCAGAGGCAGCTGTCTATCCTTGTCTCTGATTGGGGATCATACTTAGACAGCCTTTTTTTCCCAATTTAGTTTGTGGGATCTTGTTTTTGTGTAGTGCCTGTGAGCGGTCCAGTCGTTACGTCTCGTTTGCTGTTGGTGAGTTTCATTTTAATAAACATGTGGAACTCTATGTACACTGCGCCTTGGTCCACTCGTTTCAACGAACGTGACACAGAGTGACTATTAAAACCTACCCTAACCAGAGACCGTGTACTGATGGCGGCATTCGCGTAAAACTGAAAGCGCAAACCACCGCATTTAACCATGGAAAGATGACTGGGAAGATGGCCGACTATAAACAGTGTAGTTATTCCCTCCACAAGGCAATCAAAGAAGTGTAATGTTGGAATAGAGACAAAGTGTAGTCACAATTCAACGGCTCAGACACGAGACGTATGTGGCAGGGTCTACAGGCAATTATGGACTACAACAAGAAAACCACCCACGTCACGGACACCAACGTCTTGCTTCCAGACAAAATAAAGCTCTCATCTGCCCCAGAGTTTATGAATACCCAGAGAGATTTAGACTGGTTCCCCCGCAGCAACATGTCATGAAATGGAATGCGAGTAAGGGGGAAGGAAAAGTTCTCCGTATGGCCCACCATACGGACACTCGCTGCTACCGGTCAGCCTGGTCTTTTAGTAGACAGGTGGAGACGAAATGACCAGTAGGCCCGCTATACAGGCAACACTTAGTGTGAAGCCTGTCTAGCCGTTCAGCTGGAGACAGCCCAGCTCTGCCTAGTTGCATGGGCTCGGGAATAGGTGAATCGTCAGTCTTCGGAGGCTCTCGTGGGAACTCGGGTAGCCTCGGGTTCTCGGAAAAGGAATCAACCCTCCTCTCCTTCCATCATTCCCGTAGTCGTCCATCGATCTGAATGGTCAAGGCGATGGGGAAGTCGATATCCATTAGTAGTTCCCGGGGTGCAAGCTCGTCCTTAACTTCCTCCGATACTCTGTGTTTGACTGTGTCGAACAGCTCTTCCAGGTTCCAAGCACTCTCAGCTGCCAACGTGCGGAAATCCATTGTGTAGTCTGCCACACTACAGAAGCACCTTCCGAACTTCCTCCACAAACTCCTCCAGACTGAGGCAGATGGCGGATTGTTTCCCTCACACCACCATGGCCCAGGCGAGTGCCCTCGCGGACATCAGCGAAATGATGTACGCTACCCTCGAGCAGTCCGAGGGGAACGAAGAAGGCTGCAGCTTGAAAATGGGAGAGGAAAGCCCGGCAGGTTCCGGAATCTCCATCGTGGCACTCCGGAAGAGATAAACAGGGTTCTCGGGACACTGGGCTAATAGCCAAGTTACTGAGGGACTGGGAGGTTACCATTGTGGTAGGCTGCCTGACAGACGAGCCGCTGAATTGCCACAGCAAAGAGTTCAACGCATGGTGTTTAGCGTTTGGCGTTTGGCCAAGGTCTGGAACCCTTCCGGAACTCCTCGTGACTTTCAATGGTGGCTCCTTGGGAGGAAGCTGGTCCGAGTCTGCCAGTTTATACTATCGCGTTTAGGTAAGAAGCGCATGCAGTCTGCTGGGTCAGTCATGGCCAGTTTATACTATCGCGTTTAGGTAAGACGCGCATGCAGTCTGCTGGGTCAGTCATAGCCAGTTTATACTATCGCGTTTAGGTAAGACGCGCATGCAGTCTGCTGGGTCAGTCATGGCCAGTTTATACTATCGCGTTTAGGTAAGACGCGCATGCAGTCTGCTGGGTCAGTCATGGCCAGTTTATACTATCGCGTTTAGGTAAGACGCGCATGCAGTCTGCTGGGTCAGTCATGGCCAGTTTATACTATCGCGTTTAGGTAAGACGCGCATGCAGTCTGCTGGGTCAGTCATGGCCAGTTTATACTATCGCGTTTAGGTAAGACGCACATGCAGTCTGCTGGGTCAGTCATGGCCAGTTTATACTATCGCGTTTAGGTAAGACGCACATGCAGTCTGCTGGGTCAGTCACGGGGCCAGAGGGAGGAAGTAGCAGGCAGGGTCAATAATCCAGAGAGGGTGTAATGGGACCAGAGGGAGGAAGTAGCAGGCAGGGTCAATAATCCGGTGAGGGTGTAAAGGGGCCAGAGGGAGGAAGTAGCAGGCAGGGTCAATAATCCAGAGAGGGTCTAATGGGGCCAGAGGCAGGAAGTAGCAGGCAGGGTCAGTAATCCAGAGAGGGTCTAATGGCTCAGGGCAGACAGAATGGTCAAAACAGGGGACTAAAAAACAGGAGCAAGAAACAGACAGGAGCCGGGGAACAAATGCTGGTAGGTTTTACGAACAAAATGAACAGACAAACAGAGAACACAGGTATAACTACACAGGGGGTAATGGGGAAGATGGGCGACACCTGGAGGGGGGTGGAGACAATCACAAAGACAGGTGAAACAGATCAGGGTGTAACAACAACAATTGAATTGTCTTGAAGGATATGTGGCTTGTCCTAAATATTCTGACACCAAGTAGAAACTAGCAGTCTCTCCCAGCTCTTTAGTGGACTTGACACATTCAGATGGTCATCAGTTTATGGTGGTTGGTGTAATTAATTCATTTATTAATTTTCCTTTCGTCATTCGGTCGAGTTACAATATCCAGACCGACACAAACACATGACATTCCTCTGTTCCTCCAATCACGGATCTCACACAAACACATGACATTCCTCTGTTCCTCCAATCACGGATCTCACACAAACACATGACATTCCTCTGTTCCTCCAATCACGGATCTCACACAAACACATGACATTCCTCTGTTCCTCCAATCACGGATCTCACACAAACACATGACATTCCTCTGTTCCTCCAATCACGGATCTCACACAAACACATGACATTCCTCTGTTCCTCCAATCACGGATCTCACACAAACACATGACATTCCTCTGTTCCTCCAATCACGGATCTCACACAAACACATGACATTCCTCTGTTCCTCCAATCACGGATCTCACACAAACACATGACATTCCTCTGTTCCTCCAATCACGGATCTCACACAAACACATTACATTCCTCTGTTCCTCCAATCACGGATCTCACACAAACACATGACATTCCTCTGTTCCTCCATTTGAAATAATTCCGTAACAGTTACTGATCTATAAGCATAAACAGAACTCGAGACTCATTTCTATATTAGAAGTTTAACCCTTCACTATTAGTTGTTGTTTTCGCTGCATTAAAACTGCAGCGATGATTCTGACATCAGATTCCTCCGGTTCAATAATCATCGACCCAGAGAAAGTGTCCAGTTAGAAATTAATATAATAATATTGTTGTTGTTGTTGTTGTTGTATACAAACAACCAATCAGAGCACTTCCCTGGAGAGATGGGGCTGCTGTAAGGAAACACTACTGGATAAGACTCTAATGGCACACTATACCCTATGTAGTGCACTACTTTTAACCAGAGGCCTATGGCCAATAGCACCCTATTTCCTATATAGTGCACTACTTTTAATCAGAGCCCTATGGCCAATAGCACCCTATTCCCTATATAGTGCACTACTTTTAATCAGAGCCCTATGGCCAATAGCACCCTATTCCCTATATAGTGCACTACTTTTAATCAGAGCCCTATGGCCAATAGCACCCTATTCCCTATATAGTGCACTACTTTTAATCAGAGCCCTATGGCCAATTGCACCCTATTCCCTATATAGTGCACTACTTTTAATCAGAGCCCTATGGCCAATAGCACCCTACTCCCTATATAGTGCACTACTTTTAATCAGAGCCCTATGGCCAATAGCACCCTACTCCCTATATAGTGCACTACTTTTGAACAAGGCCCATAGACAGGTCACACGTGATACAAGTCAGTATCAGATGTCTGGAGATGAAGTGGAAAGATACACACCTATCATCTCACTATAGAACAGGATCATATATATGGTGATCAGTATACCTAGTTACCACCTAGTTACCACCTAGTTACCACCTAGTTACCACTGGGTAGACAGGTCACACGTGATACAAGTCAGTATTTCACGTCCATCCATGTCTGAGGACGTCTGGAGATGAAGTGGAAATCGGCCACTAGGGGGCAAAGGTGAACGTTGTTTCCTTTAAGTAGGTTTTGGGGTTTTACTACATTGTTGTGGACGGGGATGGTGGATCAGCATAAGCATCGGTGAATGGCTAAGGTTATGGATTTGGATGCTAGTAGATACCCATAGTCATTGTGCTAACACTACTTAGCATTGGCATGCAAAACACCTCTAATTTCCTTCATACTGGACAGAGAGACTCTTGGGATCCCTTTAACCCCAACCTTGACAATTCAGAGTTAATGAGAGAGAGAGAGAGAGAGAGAGAGAGAGAGAGAGAGAGAGAGAGAGAGAGAGAGAGAGAGAGAGAGAGAGAGAGAGAGAGAGAGAGAGAGAGAGAGAGAGAGAGAGAGAGAGAGAGAGAGAGGGAAAGTGAGAGGGTATCAGCTTCCTTCCAGCATGACCACATCGAGCTTCACAGCCTGTGTTCGGTTGTTCAGCTCAATTAAGCTGTGACTCTCCTCCGGAGACGTATAATGGACCACAGAGTCTCAGATGACAGTGAAGATCTCAATAAGGATCAGAGTATTGTATAGCCATATCACACACACACACACACACACACACACACACACACACACACACACACACACACACACACACACACACACACACACACACACACACACACACACACACACACACACACACACACACACACACACACACACACACACACACACACACATATTTCCATATCATCATCACACTGCAACATCAGACCACTTATGGTGTTAGAGGTCCGAGGACAACGAGATGCGTCCCAGTTGGTGTTCAATAAACCATACAATACCATTATACAGGGACTCTGTTTATAGGGAATAGGGTGTCAATTAGGGAATAGGGTGTCAATTAGGGAATAGGGTGTCAATTAGGGAATAGGGTGTCAATTAGGGAATAGGGTGTCATTTAGGGAATAGGGTGTCAATTAGGGAATAGGGTGTCAATTAGGGAATAGGGTGTCATTTAGGGAATAGGGTGTCATTTAGGGAATAGGGTGTCAATTAGGGAATAGGGTGTCATTTAGGGAATAGGGTGTCATTTAGGGAATAGGGTGTCAATTAGGGAATATGGTGTCATTTAGGGAATAGGGTGTCAATTAGGGAATAGGGTGTCAATTAGGGAATAGGGTGTCATTTAGGGAATAGGGTGTCATTTAGGGAATAGGGTGTCAATTAGGGAATATGGTGTCATTTAGGGAATAGGGTGTCAATTAGGGAATAGGGTGTCAATTAGGGAATAGGGTGTCATTTAGGGAATAGGGTGTCATTTAGGGAATAGGGTGTCAATTAGGGAATAGGGTGTCATTTAGGGAATAGGGTGTCAATTAGGGAATAGGGTGTCATTTAGGGAATAGGGTGTCAATTAGGGAATAGGGTGTCATTTAGGGAATAGGGTGTCATTTAGGGAATAGGTTGTCAATTAGGGAATAGGGTGTCATTTAGGGAATAGAGTGTCAATTAGGGAATAGGGTGCCATTTTGGGTAATAGGGTGTCATTTGTAACGAGCCGGAGAGAGGTTGTGTGATTTGCATGGTGTATCACTATTGTGATCATTATCAGCTGGCCAATACACTCTATGGTGATCAATAGGAGATAGAGTTCACTAAATATTAAGATTTGGAGAATGAATTAGGAGATAAACAAACCTATGTAATCCACAGAGTAGATATTGAACATGTCGGCAGTAGTAGTGAGCATCCCATTAGGAGTCCAGTAGGAGTCTTCTGAACCCATGATATTAGGATGAGCAAGTTTAGTGACTGTTATTAAATGCTAACAGGTTGATATTTTGTTATCACCTGACCTGATAGTTTCAATAAAGTGCTTACAAATCAAAAAGTGTGATGTGGGCTAGTACATAGACGTTTAATTCAACTAGAACTTCTACTACTACTACTACTACTACACTATGTTACATAGACATTTAATACAACTAGAACTACTACTACTACTACTACACTATGGTACATAGACCTTTAATACAACTACTACTACTACTACACTATGGTACATAGACCTTTAATTCAACTAGAACTACTACTACTACTACTACTACTACACTATGGTACATAGACCTTTAATTAAACTAAAACTACTACTACTACTACTACCACTACACTATGGTACATAGGCCGTTAATACAACTACAACTACTACTACTACACTATGGTACACAGACCTTTAAAACAACTACTACTACTACACTATGGTACACAGACCTTTAATACAACTAAAACTACTACTACACTATGGTACATAGACCTTTATTACTCAAACTACTATTACCACCACTAATACCATTCCTACTACTACTACCACCACCACCACCACCACCACCACCACCACCACTACCACCACCACTACTACTACCACTACTACCACCGATCCTACTACTACTAGTAGGACCCTGTGGTCCTTCTGTAGCTCAGTTGGTAGAGCATGGCGCTTGTAACGCCAGGGTAGTGGGTTCGATCCTTGGGACCACCCATACGTAGAATGTATGCACACATGACTGTAAGTCGCTTTGGATAAAAGCGTCTGCTAAATGGCATATATTATTATTATATATTACTACTACCACTACTACCACTCCTACTACTACCACCACCACCACCACTACCACCACCACTACTACTACCACTACTACCACTCCTACTACTACCACTCCTACTACTACCACCACTACTACCACCACTACTACCACCACTACTACCACCGATCCTACTACTATTACCACTACTACTACTACCACTACTACTACCACCACCACCACTACTACTACTACCACCACCACCACCACTACTACTACTACTACTACTACTACCACTACTACCACTCATTCTACTACCACCACCACCACTACTACTACTTCTACTACCACTACTACCACTACTGCCACCACCACCACCACTACTACTACTACTACTACCACTACTACTACTACAACCTCTCCTACTACTACTACCACGACTACCACTCCTACTAATACCACCACCACAACTACTACAACTACCACCACTTCTGCTACTTCTACTACTTCTACCACTATTACTACTTCTACTACCACTACTACTGCTGCAACAAGTACTACAACTACTTCTACTAATACCACTACTACAATTACTACTACTACTACAGCTTCTACAACCACCACTACTACCACTACTACCACTACTACTACTGCTACCCCTACTGCAACCACACATACTACTACTACCACTATTACCACTAACACTTTTCCTACCACAACTGTTACCACCACTACAACTATTACTTCCACTACTACTGCTTCAACTACAACTAATACTAATACTACAACTAAAACTTCTACCACCACTAATACCACTACTGCTACTACTAAAACTACAACTACGACGACTGCAACCACAACTACAACTACAACTACTGCTACTACTACCACTTAGTAGTACACTACTACTACTACTACTACTACTACTACTACTGCTACCTCTACAACTACTAGTAGTACTACTAATACTACTTTTGTTACTTTTACTTTTACTTCTACTACATGTACATAGTAATTTACTACATCTACAACTACTACCACTACTACTACTATCAGAATTAGTACAGCTCCTACTTCTACCACGACTACTACTACTAATACTACTACTAAGACTACTCCTACTTCTACTACTAAAACTTCCACTACTAGTAAGACTGTTACTACTTCTACTTTTACCACTACTACTGTTACTACTACTAAGACTACTACTAACTCTACTACTACTACTAAGACTACTACTCCTACTACAAATACTATTACTACTACTACTTCTACTTCAACTACTACTACTATTACTACTATTACTACTACTACTACTACTATGACCACTACCACTACTACTACTACTAAGACTACTACTACTACTACTACTACTACTAAGCCTACAACTACTAAAACTACCACTACTACTACTACTTCTAAGACTACTACAACCACTAAGCCTACTACAACGTCTACTACTACTACAAATACTACTAAGACTACAACTATTAGAAAGACTACTACTACCACAACTACTAAGATTATTAAGACTTCTACTACTACTACTACTACTACTAAGACTACTACTACTACAACTACTAAGACAACTACTACTGCTACTACTACTAATACTTCTACCAATACGACAAAAACTACTACTACTACTACTCCTACTAATACGACTAAGACAACTACTACTAAGAATGCCAAGACAACTACTACAACTAATACTACGACTACTACTACTACTATGACTACTACTACTACTACTACTACTACTTCTATTAAGACTACCACTACTAGTAAGACTACTACTACTACTACTACTACTACACTACTACTATGACTACTACTACTACTACTACTACTACTACTACTACTACTTCTATTAAGAAGTTAACTAAGACTTCTACTACTACTAGTAAGACTACTACTACTTCTACTACCACTACTACTACTACTACTATACCACTACTACTTCTACTACTACTACTACTACTACTATTACTACCATCATCACTACTACTACTACTACTACTTCCATCACTACTACGAATACTACTACTAAGACTACTACTACTTCTACTACTAAAACTACCACTACTAGTAAGACTACTACTACTTCTAATTGTACCACAACTACTACTTCTAAGACTACTACAAAGACTACAGCTACTACTACTTCTACTTCAACTACTACTACTACTGCTACTACTATGACCAAGACAACTACTACAACTAATACTACGACGACTACTACTACTATGACTACTACTACTACTACTACTACTACTACTACTACTACTACTACTACTACTTCTATTAAGACTACCACTACTAGTAAGACTACTACTTCAACTAAGACTTCTACTACTACTAGTAAGACTACTACTACTACTACTACCACTACTACTACTACTACTATACCACTACGACTTCTACTACTACTACTACTACTACTATTACTACCATCATCACTACTACTACTACTACTACTTCCATCACTACTACGAATACTACTACTAAGACTACTACTACTTCTACTACTAAAGCTACCACTACTAGTAAGACTACTACTACTTCTAATTGTACCACTACTACTACTTCTAAGACTACTACAAAGACTACAACTACTACTACTACGACTACTACTAAGCCGTCTACTACTACTAAGACTTCTACTACTACTAAGACTACTACTACTACTACTACTAAGACTTCTACTACTACTACTAAGACTACTACTACTACTACTACTACTACTACTACTATGCCTACTAAGACGTCTACTACTACTAAGACTACTACTACTACTAAGACTACTACTTCTACTACTACTAAGACTACTACTACTACTACAAATACTACTAAGACTACAACTATTACAAAGAGTACTAATACCACAACTACTAAGATTATTAAGACTTCTACTACTACTACTACTACTACTAAGACTACAACTACAACTACTAAGACAACTACTACTACTAAGACTACCAAGACAGTGACTACTACTACTACTACAACAACTACTACTACGGCTACTTCTACTACTACTACTTTTACTACCATCATCACTACGACTACTACTCCTACTACCATCACTACTACTAATACCACTACTACTACTTATTGTGGATCTGCTCCTGATGGCAGTGAAGAGGTAACATACATAAAGTTGATGATGGTAATGATGATGATGGTGATGATGATGATGATGATGGCTTCTCTCTTGTTAAATTAAATGAGACCACATGAGTGGAGACAGATTAGTTTACTCACACTGATAGTCTGAACTGGTTATGAGAGAGAGAGTAGAAGGGAGAGAGAGAGAGAGCAGAAGGGAGAGAGAGAGAGAGCAGAAGGGAGATAGAGAGCAGAAGGGAGAGACAGAGAGGGAAAGAGAGACAGAGGGAGAGACAAAGGGAGAGAGAGAGAGGGAGAGAGAGAGAGACAGAGGGCGAGAGAGAGAGACATACAGAGAGAGAGAGCAGGAGGGAGAGACAGAGAGAGAGTGAGACAGAGGGAGAAAGAGAACAGAAGGGAGAGAGAGAGCAGAAGGGAGAGACAGAGAGAGAGAGAGAGAGAGAGAGAGAGAGAGAGAGAGAGAGAGAGAGAGAGACAGAGGGAGAGACAAAGGGAGAGAGAGACAGACAGACAGAGAGAGAGAGAGAGACAGAGAGACAGAGAGAGAGACAGAGGGAGAGATTGAAAGACAGACAGAGAGAGAGAGAGAGACAGAGAGATAGACAGACAGAGAGACAGAGAGAGAGAGACAGAGAGAGAGAGACAGAGAGAGAGAGAGAGAGAGAGAGGGAGAGAGAGAGACAGACAGAGGGAGAGAGATATATAGACAGAGGGAGAGACAAAGGGAGAGAGAGACAGACAGAGAGAGAGAGCGAGAGAGAGAGAGAGAGAGAGAGAGAGAGAGAGAGAGAGAGAGAGAGAGAGAGAGAGAGAGCAGCAAGATTTGTGACCTGTTGCCACGAAAACAGGGCAACCAGTGAAGAACACACTCCATTGTAAATACAACCCATTTTTATGCTTATTTATTTTATCTTGTGTCATTTAACCATTTGTACATTGTTAAAACACGGTATATATATAATATGACATGCCTCAATTGTTTTGAAACTTCTGTATGTGTAATGTTTACTGTTCATTTTTATTGTTTATTTCACTTTATATAATCAATTAATATATTATCTACCTCACTTGCTTTGGCATTGTTAACACATGTTTCCCATAAAGCCCTTGAATTGAATTTAGAGCAGAAGGGTGCTCCTCTCCTCTCAGTGGTACACATCCAGCTCCTCAAAGTGCCCCCTATTTCCCTATGTTGTGTTCTACCTTTGACCAGGTCATATAGGGAATAGGGTGCCATTTGGGGCCAATTCAGACACACAGGCTGCTGCTGAAGCTGAACCTCAATGTCCTTAGCTTTGGTGATTTCTCCATTTTATAGATATGGCCTCCAAGAGTGATTTGATGAAAATGTAAAATGGGAACAACCACCAAACACTATGAAGTGGTGATTTCATTTCATCAAGACTAGAAATCAACAACCAGACACTCCGGATATTAACAGTCGATTGAGTGTTTTTGATTGAAAAGTATAACGCCACATACTTTTCAAACTGCTAGGGGAATGCGATCCAAACTGCACCCTATTCCTTATAAAGTCCACTACTTTTTGTTCATGGCCTTATGTGGTTTAGGGAAAAGGGTGCAGTTTGTGGATGGCACATACTCGTATCCATTATGTTCCGAGCATCCTAGGCTGTGTCCCAAACAGCACCATTTTCCCTTCATAGTGCACTACGTCATATATGGCTCTGGTCACTAGCAGTGTACTGAAAAGGGAAAAGGGTGCTCATTTGAATCCCAGGTAAGGAAGGATCTCAACCTTGCCGAAGCCACGAGTTTTCTTTCTTGATTTGCGTTCATTTCCCTCCGAGAGCTTTGACGCTGCTAGAGAGAACACACAGAGTAATTCAATCATCTTTGTCATCCTGTAAATAATGAAAGACATTCTAAATGGAATGTTTTCTGATTGACAGGTTCAATGGGCACAGACACACTATGATGCTAGCTTCATCTCTCTCATTCTCTCTCTCTGTCTCTCTCTTACCTTCCTATCTCTCTCTCTCTGTCTCTCTCTCTCTCTCCCTCTCTCCCTCTCTCTCTGTCTCTCCCTCTCTCTATGGTTCTTTCTCTCTCTCCCTCTCTCTCTGTCTCTCCCTCTCTCTATGGTTGTTTCTCTCTCTCTCTCCCTCCCACCCCCCTCTCTCTCTCTCTCTCTCTCTCTCTCTCTCTCTCTCTCTCTCCTCTTTCTCTCCCTCTCTGTCTTGCCACCCTCTCTCTCTCCCCCATCTCTGTCTCTCTCCCCCTCTCCACTCTCTCTGTCTCTCTCAGTTCCAAGAAGTTGAATAAAAAAAAAATCTCAAACAATTTATTCATAGAAATGTGTTTCCATCCCAAATAGATTTCTTGAATCTAAAACACTGCTGGAATGTTTTCTATTATATGATGATTCCATTTACTACCGGTCTCCTGAGCCCATATACGTTCATTTGCATTCAGCCAGTGAAAACCAGCTAACTGACTTCTGATTCATCAAAAACACATTGAAATTAAGATACAATAATCACACAGATGAGTCAAATGTTCAATTACAGAGTAAATAACCTTTGGAAGAAACAAGATTTGGTTTTCCTTTCATAAATAATTGTGTTGTTTACCCGTTCAACAGACATTCGTAGAATACAATTAAACTCCCATTTTCCTTTTAACAGGAATACATTTTCTGAAAGTGATATTTGTGAAATATGAGTTTGCTTCTGCTGCTTGCATTTTGAATAACTTATTACGGATATTGGGCAGGGAGGAAGAGACAAAACAACAATACAGATGGATTATAATACACACACACAGTCACGGACCAGGATGTCTTGCTCCCAGGCAGACTAAATAACTTTTTTGCCCGCTTTGAGGACAATACAGTGCCACTGACACGGCCTGCAACGAAAACATGCGGTCTCTCCTTCACTGCAGCCGAGGTGAGTAAGACATTTAAACGTGTTAACCCTCGCAAGGCTGCAGGCCCAGACGGCATCCCCAGGCGCGCCCTCAGAGCATGCGCAGACCAGCTGGCCAGTGTTGTTACAATAATGAGTGAAGAGGTGTGGAGTCAGGCGCAGAGAGCAAAAGATGTGGGAAAAACAACACGCTTTAATGTCCCGGAAACATAACATGTACAAAAGTGAAAACACAAATTAACAGAAATATAAACGGACAGCGTGAAACCCAAATGCAAACAAAAATACACTCAACCAACAAAACAGACGAACAAGCCCGCACGAAACAGAAGTGGGCTGAACAGACTATATATAACCCTATCTTAACAACCAAACTAGAAACAGGTGCTACCAATTAGACAAAACTAAACGAACACAGAACAACGGATCGGCGATAGCTAGTAGACCGGCGACGACGACCGCCGAGCGCCACCCGAACAAGAAGGGGAGTCACCTTCGGTAATATTGGTGACAGGTGTGTTTACGGACATATTCAATCAATCCCTATACCAGTCTGCTGTTCCCACATGCTTCAAGAGGGCCACCATTGTTCCTGTTCCCAAGAAAACTAAGGTAACTGAGCTAAACGACTACCGCCCCGTAGCACTCACTTCCGTCATCATGAAGTGCTTTGAGAGACTAGTCAAGGACCATATCACCTCCACCCTACCTGACACCCTAGACCCACTCCAATTTGCTTTACCGCCCAAATAGGTCCACAGACGATGCAATCTCAACCACACTGCACACTGCCCTAACCCACCTGGACAAGAGGAATACCTATGTGAGAATGCTGTTCATCGACTACAGCTCGGCATTCAACACCATAGTACCCTCCAAGCTCGTCATCAAGCTCGAGACCCTGGGTTTCGACCCCGCCCTGTGCAACTGGTTACTGGACTTCCTGACGGGCCGCCCCCAGGTGGTGAGGGTAGGCAACAACATCTCCTCCCCGCTGATCCTCAACACGGGGGCCCCACAAGGGTGCGTTCTGAGCCCTCTCCTGTACTCCCTGTTCACCCATGACTGCGTGGCCATGCACGCCTCCAACTCAATCATCAAGTTTGTGGACGACACAACAGTGGTAGGCTTGATTACCAACAACGACGAGACGGCCTACAGGGAGGAGGTGAGGGCCCTCGGAGTGTGGTGTCAGGAAAATAACCTCACACTCAACGTCAACAAAACTAAGGAGATGATTGTGGACTTCAGGAAACAGCAGAGGGAACACCCCCCTATCCACATCAATGGAACAGTAGTGGAGAGGGTAGCAAGTTTTAAGTTCCTCGGCATACACATCACAGACAAACTGAATTGGTCCACTCACACTGACAGCGTCGTGAAGAAGGCGCAGCAGCGCCTCTTCAACCTCAGGAGGCTGAAGAAATTTGGGTTGTCACCAAAAGCACTCACAAACTTCTACAGATGCACAATCGAGAGCATCCTGGCGGGCTGTATCACCGCCTGGTACGGCAACTGCTCCGCCCTCAACCGTAAGGCTCTCCAAAGGGTAGTGAGGACTGCACAACGCATCACCGGGGGCGAACTACCTGCCCTCCAGGACACCTACACCACCCGATGTTACAGGAAGGCCATAAAGATCATCAAGGACATCAACCACCCGTACCACTGCCTGTTCACCCCGCTATCATCCAGAAGGCGAGGCCAGTACAGGTGCATCAAAGCTGGGACCGAGAGACTGAAAAACAGCTTCTATCTCAAGGCCATCAGACTGTTAAACAGCCACCACTAACATTGAGTGGCTGCTGCCAACACACTGTCATTGACACTGACCCAACTCCAGCCACTTTAATAATGGGAATTGATGGGAAATGATGTAAATATATCACTAGCCACTTTAAACAATGCTACCTTATATAATGTTACTTACCCTACATTATTCATCTCATATGCATATGTATATACTGTACTCTACATCATCGACTGCATCCTTATGTAACACATGTATCACTAGCCACTTTAACTATGCCACTTTGTTTACTTGTCTACACACTCATCTCATATGTATATACTCTACTCGATACCATCTACTGTATGCTGCTCTGTACCATCACTCATTCATATATCCTTATGTACATGTTCCTTATCCCCTTACACTGTGTATAAGACAGTAGTTTTGGAATTGTTAGTTAGATTACTTGTTGGTTATTACTGCATTGTCGGAACTAGAAGCACAAGCATTTCGCTACACTCGCATTAACATCTGCTAACCATGTGTATGTGACAAATAACATTTGATTAGATTTGATTTGATTTGAGACACAGACACACACTAATTGTACTGTTCAGATTCTATTCAGATTCTCCTAATGATAATCGACACATACACACACACACACACACACACACACACACATGTGCACACACACACACACACACACACACACACACACACACACACACACACACACACACACACACACACACACACACACACACACACACACACACACACACACACACACACACACACACAAACACACACAAACACACACAAACACACACACACACACACACACACACACACACACACACACACACACACACACACACACACACACACACACACACACACACACACACACACACACACACACACACACACACACACACACACACACACACTAATTGTACTGTTCAGATTCTATTCAGATTCTCCTAATGATAATCGACACATACACACCACCACACACACACACACACACACATGTGCACACACACACACACACACACACACATACACACACACACACACACACACACACACAATAATTGTACTGTTCAGATTCTGTTCAGATTTTCCTAAACCGAATGAATGAAAAGTAACCAGAATGACTGTGACAGTTCAATATCAGAGATGACAAAACAACGTATTCAAGAAATAATCAGCTAGAATAAAGAGAACAATAGAATCTAAAGAATAAAAAAAAAACGTTAAGTTTCTTTTGTTGTTGCATTGACTCCTTCGGGCCTAAGTGAGTCTGGGTGAGTGCATCTAATTAGGATAACCATGCCAAAGTCAGCGCCGAGGGAGGTTCACGCTAAATCCTCCAGGGGAGAGCTTAGGACACAGATGAAGTGTGGTCAACCGTCACCTAACTGCGTCCCAAACGGCTCCCTATGTAGTGCACTACTTTAGATCAGGGGTGGCACCCTATTGCACTACTTTAGGCCAGAGTGACACTATTCCCTTTAGTGCACTACTTTAGGCCAAAGCTGCCACCCTATTCCCTTTGTAGTGCACTACTTTAGACCAGAGCTGCCACCCTATTCCCTATGTAGTGTGCTACTTTTGGCATCTAAAGTGGGAAGCGTCCCTACCGTCTGTCTGTATCACCTGTGTAGTGTCTCCATCCAGGACCCATAACGAACCACGAAATGAGAAGTCAAATGAAAGCTTCAGGTCTTGTGCTCAGTCTGCATCTTTGACTAAAGGTGGTGTAGTAGGCACAGTTACGCACCTTAGCTGTTAGTCCTGTCCTTTCTTCTGTCTAAAATAATGTAGGAACGTATGAGCTCATGGTGATGTGTTCGACTGTTCTTTCAGACAGCGATTCCACGCCAGCAGTGTCAGTAAATATGCATATTTGTTGTATTTTCAGATACGGGGAAATGTCCTAAAAAAGGGCCAATTTCATCATGATTTTCAAAAGAATGGTTTGTGATACAAATGGAATAAGTAAGGTCAAACATCCTCCCAGTGAAGTTCCTATGTGAGAAATGGCAGGACAATCTGACATACCAAATATATTCTGGGATTCCGCTGGCGTGGAATCACCCTAGTCTTTATTCAGTGTCTGTTACAGCTTCATACAGTATGCAGTATGCAGTATGAAGTATAGAGTATGCAGTATTCAGTATGAAGTATAGAGTATGCAGTATGCAGTATGAAGTATGCAGTATGCAGTATAGAGTATGCAGTATGCAGTATGAAGTATAGAGTATGTAGTATGAAGTATAGAGTATGCAGTATGCAGTATGAAGTATGCAGTATGCAGTATAGAGTATGCAGTATGAAGTATGCAGTATGCAGTATGCCGTATAGAGTATACAGTATGCAGTATGCAGTATAGAGTATACAGCATGCAGTATGAAGTATAGAGTATGCAGTATGCAGTATGCAGTATGCAGTATGCAGTATAGAGTATGCATTATGCAGTATTAAGTATAGAGTATGCAGTATGAAATATGCAGTATGCAATATGCAGTATGCAGTATAGAGTATGCAGTATGCAGTATGCAGTATAGCGTATGCAGTATGCAGTATAGAGTATGCAGTATGCAGTATGCAGTATGCAGTATAGAGTATGCAGTATGCAGTATGCAGTATGCAGTATGAAGTATGCAGTATACAGTATGCAGTATGCAGTATGCAGTATAGAGTATGCATTATGCAGTATTAAGTATAGAGTATGCAGTATGCAGTATGAAATATGCAGTATGTATGCAGTATGCAGTATAGAGTATGCAGTATGCAGTATGCAGTATAGAGTATGCAGTATGCAGTATAGTATAGAGTATGCAGTATGCAGTATAGAATATGCAGTATACAGTATGCAGTATGCAGTATGCAGTATGCAGTATAGCGTATGCAGTATGCAGTATAGAGTATGCCATATGCAGTATGAAGTATAGAGTATGCAGTATGCAATATGCAGTATAGAGTATGCAGTATGCAGTATAGAATATGCAGTATGCAGTATTCAGTATACAGTATGCAGTATGAAGTATGCAGTATGCAGTATGCAGTATAGAGTATGCAGTATGCAGTATAGAATATGCAGTATGCAGTATAGAGTATGCAGTATGTAACATGCAGTATGAGTAGTATAGAGTATAATGCAGTATGCAGTATAAGTATGCAGTATGTAACATGCAGTATGAAGTATAGAGTATGCAGTATGCAACATGCAGTATGCAGTATAGAAGTATAGCAGTATGCAGTATAGAGTACGCAGTATGCAGTATGTAACATGCAGTATGCAGTATGAAGTATAGAGTATGAAGTATAGAGTATGCAGTATGCAGTATGAAGTATGCAGTATGCAGTATGCAGTATAGAGTATGCAGTATGCAGTATAGAGTACGCAGAATGCAGTATGCAGTATAGAGTATGCAGTATGCAGTATGCAGTATAGAGTATGCAGTATGCAGTATGCAATATAGAATATGCAGTATGCAGTATTCTGTATAGAGTATGCAGTATGCAGTATGCAGTATAGAGTATGCAGTATGCAGTATAGAGTATGCAGTATGCAGTATGCAGTATAGAGTATGCAGTATGCAGTATAGAACATGCAGTATACAGTATTCTGTATAGAGTATGCAGTATGCAGTATAGAGTATGCAGTATGCAGTATAGAGTGTGCAGTATGCAGTATGCAGTATGCAGTATAGAGTATGCAGTATGCAGTATAGAGTATGCAGTATGCAGTATGCAGTATAGAGTATGCAGTATGCAGTATGCAGTATAGAATATGCAGTATGCAGTATTCTGCAGTATGCAGTATGCAGAGTATAGAGTATGCAGTTTGTATGCAGTATGAAGAATAGTGCAGTATGCAACATGCAGTATGCAGTATGAAGTAAGAGTATGCAGTATGCAGTATGAAGTATGCAGTTGCAGTATGCATTATAGAGTATGCAGTATGCAGTATAGAGTATGCAGAATGCAGTATGCAGTATGCAGTATGCAGTATGCAGTATAGAGTATGCAGTATTATGTAGAACATGCAGTATGCAGTATTCTGTATAGAGTATGCAGTATGCAACATGCAGTATGCAGTATAGAGTATGCAGTATTATGCAGTATAGAACATGCAGTATGCAGTATTCTGTATAGAGTATGCAGTATGCAGTATGCAGTATAGAGTATGCAGTTTGTAACATGCAGTATGAAGTATAGAGTAAGCAGTATGCAACATGCAGTATGCAGTATGAAGTATAGAGTATGCAGTATGTAACATGCAGTATGCAGTATTCTGTATAGAATATGCAGTATGCAGTATGCAGTATAGAGTATGCAGTTTGTAACATGCAGTATGAAGTATAGAGTAAGCAGTATGCAACATGCAGTATGCAGTATGAAGTATAGAGTATGCAGTATGTAACATGCAGTATGCAGTATTCTGTATAGAGTATGCAGTATGCAGTATGCAGTATAGAGTATGCAGTTTGTAACATGCAGTATGAAGTATAGAGTAAGCAGTATGCAACATGCAGTATGCAGTATTAAGTATAGAGTATGCAGTATGTAACATGCAGTATGCAGTATGAAGTATAGAGTAAGCAGTATTCGGTATACAGTGCAGCATAGAGTATACAGTATGCAGCATTCAGTATACAGTGTGACACCTGTTGATATTCCCCTCTTGTGTTTCTCAGACAATAGACAACATAAATACCTCGTCTCTCTAGTGAATGTGTCAAAACACACTTCTCACAACAACAGTTCAATATCTCATCACTGAAGCTCACTTTGTTTCAAAACACTTCCCACCATTTTATAACAATGGCAATGGTTCCCCTCCACCTCGACTTCACCAGAAAACGGCATCCTGCTCTACGTCTCCCTGACGACAGTCCTTTGTTGTCGTGATGTCACGTTGTGTAGAGCGGGTTGAAGCTGGGGTAGAGGCCTTCAATGACGTTGAATGTTTTATGACTCTGTGTTTTGAAGACTGTCCCCCCCCCATGTCGCTCAGAGAGACGGGGACACGAGACACACACGCACAAACGCACACACACACGCGCACACACACACACACACACACACACACACACACACACACACACAAACACAAACACAAACACACACACACACACACTTCACCTTGATCCTTGACAGCAGAGCCTGATCACGAGAAATAGACTTTGACTTCGGACGTTTGAAAAGGTCCAGAGAACGTCGATATTTGCCTCTCACAAAAACAAAAACAAAAATGAAATGATTGCCCAGCACTGTGGGCAAACTGGTGTTGCTCAGAGACGAAGCGCATGGCTCAGATCACTGCACCACCGTAGTTCACAATGCTTTAGCAATACACGAGAATACTTGAATATACTTGATGGTAATAGCAAGTCATTTTTAATTACTCTGTTTTAAGCCTTCCCAAGCCATATCCCAAACTTTACCACTCAGAATGAATGTTATTATTACCTAACAGTTCACAGTAAGGTAATATAGTCCACATTTCACAGTAAGGTAATATAGTCCACATTTCACAGTAAGGTAATATAGTCCACATTTCACAGTAAGGTAATATAGTCCACATTTCACAGTAAGGTAGTATAGTCAACATTTCACAGTAAGGTAATATAGTCCACAGTTCACAGTAAGGTAATATAGTCCACAGTTCACAGTAAGGTAGTATAGTCAACATTTCACAGTAAGGTAATATAGTCCACAGTTCACAGTAAGGTAATATAGTCCACAGTTCACAGTAAGGTAATATAGTCCACATTTCACAGTAAGGTAATATAGTCCACATTTCACAGTAAGGTAGTATAGTCAACATTTCACAGTAAGGTAATATAGTCCACAGTTCACAGTAAGGTAATATAGTCCACAGTTCACAGTAAGGTAGTATAGTCAACATTTCACAGTAAGGTAATATAGTCCACAGTTCACAGTAAGGTAATATAGTCCACAGTTGGTAAATAGTCCACAGTTCACAGTAAGTAATATAGTCCACATTTCACAGTAAGGTAGTATAGTCAACATTTCAGTGTAATTTCAACATTTCACAGTAAGGTAATATAGTCAACATTTCACAGTAAGGTAGTATAGTCCACATTTCACAGTAAGGTAATATAGTCCACAGTTCACAGTAAGGTAGTATAGTCCACAGTTCACAGTAAGGTAATATAGTCCACATTTCACAGTAAGGTAGTATAGTCAACATTTCACAGTAAGGTAATATAGTCAACATTTCACAGTAAGGTAATATAGTCAACAGTTCACAGTAAGGTAGTATAGTCCACAGTTCACAGTAAGGTAATATAGTCAACATTTCACAGTAAGGTAATATAGTCAACAGTTCACAGTAAGGTAATATAGTCCACAGTTCACAGTAAGGTAATATAGTCCAGTTCATTTCACAGTTCACAGTAAGGTAGTATAGTCAACATTTCACAGTAAGGTAATATAGTCAACATTTCACAGTAAGGTAAATAGTCAACAGTTCCAGTAATTTAGTCCACAGTTCACAGTAAGGTAATATAGTCAACATTTCACAGTAAGGTAATATAGTCAACATTTCACAGTAAGGTAATATAGTCAACAGTTCACAGTAAGGTAATATAGTCAACATTTCACAGTAAGGTAATATAGTCCACAGTTCACAGTAAGGTAATATAGTCCACAGTTCACAGTAAGGTAATATAGTCCACAGTTCACAGTAAGGTAATATAGTCCACAGTTCACAGTAAGGTAATATAGTCCACAGTTCACAGTAAGGTAATATAGTCCACAGTTCACAGTAAGGTAATATAGTCAACAGTTCACAGTAAGGTAGTATAGTCCACAGTTCACAGTAAGGTAATATAGTCAACAGTTCACAGTAAGGTAGTATAGTCCACATTTCACAGTAAGGTAATATAGTCCACATTTCACAGTAAGGTAGTATAGTCCACATTTCACAGTAAGGTAATATAGTCCACATTTCACAGTAAGGTAATATAGTCAACAGTTCACAGTAAGGTAGTATAGTCCACATTTCACAGTAAGGTAATATAGTCCACATTTCACAGTAAGGTAATATAGTCAACATTTCACAGTAAGGTAATATAGTCCACATTTCACAGTAAGGTAATATAGTCCACATTTCACAGTAAGGTAATATAGTCCACATTTCACAGTAAGGTAATATAGTCCACATTTCACAGTAAGGTAATATAGTCCACATTTCACAGTAAGGTAATATAGTCAACAGTTCACAGTAAGGTAATATAGTCAACATTTCACAGTAAGGTAATATAGTCAACATTTCACAGTAAGGTAGTATAGTCAACATTTCACAGTAAGGTAATATAGTCACATTTCACAGTAAGGTAATATAGTCAACATTTCACAGTAAGGTAATATAGTCAACATTTCACAGTAAGGTAATATAGTCAACAGTTCACAGTAAGGTAATATAGTCCACATTTCACAGTAAGGTAATATAGTCAACATTTCACAGTAAGGTAATATAGTCACATTTCACAGTAAGGTAGTATAGTCGACATACACCTGTAGTAAATGATATACAGTAGCTCAACCACAGTGTGCAGTCGTATATCAATCAATCAAATGTATTTTACAACTGCAGCTGTCACAAAGTGCTTTACATTTAACAAGTAGCGGTATGACACAGTCAGCTTCCAAGAACAGACTGGTACAGACAGTATCTGATATACTGTAGCTTGGTGTAGAAACAGACTGGTACAGACAGTATCTGATATACTGTAGCTTGGTGTAGGAACAGACTGGTACAACCAGTATCTGATATACTGTAGCTTGGTGTAGAAACAGACTGGTACAACCAGTATCTGATATACTGTAGCTTGGTGTAGGAACAGACTGGTACAACCAGTATCTGATATACTGTAGCTTGGTCTAGGAACAGACTGGTACAGACAGTATCTGATATACTGTAGCTTGGTGTAGGAACAGACTGGTACAACCAGTATCTGATATACCGTAGCTTGGTGTAGGAACAGACTGGTACAGACAGTATCTGATATACTGTAGCTTGGTGTAGGAACAGACTGGTACAACCAGTATCAAATCAAATCAAATCAAATCAAATTTATTTATATAGCCCTTCGTACATCAGCTGATATCTCAAAGTGCTGTACAGAAACCCAGCCTAAAACCCCAAACAGCAAACAATGCAGGTGTAAAAGCACGGTGGCTAGGAAAAACTCCCTAGAAAGGCCAAAACCTAGGAAGAAACCTAGAGAGGAACCGGGCTATGTGTGGTGGCCAGTCCTCTTCTGGCTGTGCCGGGTAGAGATTATAACAGAACATGACCAAGATGTTCAAATGTTCATAAATGACCAGCATGGTCAAATAATAATAAGGCAGAACAGTTGAAACTGGAGCAGCAACACAGTCAGGTGGACTGGGGACAGCAAGGAGCCATCATGTCAGGTAGTCCTAGGGCACGGTCCTAGGGCTCAGGTCCTCCGAGAGAGAGAAAGAAAGAGAGAATTAGAGAGAGCATATGTGGGGTGGCCAGTCCTCTTCTGGCTGTGCCGGGTGGAGATTATAACAGAACGTGGCCAAGATGTTCAAATGTTCATAAATGACCAGCATGGTTGAATAATAGTAAGGCAGAACAGTTGAAACTGGAGCAGGAGCATGGCCAGGTGGACTGGGGACAGCAAGGAGTCCTCATGTCAGGTAGTCCTGGGACATGGTCCTAGGGCCCAGGCCAGTTGAAACTGGAGCAGCAGCATGGCCAGGTGGACTGGGGACAGCAAGGAGTCATCATGTCAGGTAGTCCTGGGGCATGGTCCTAGGGCTCAGGTCCTCCGAGAGAGAGAAAGAAAGAGAGAAGGAGAGAATTAGAGAACGCACACTTAGATTCACACAGGACACCTGAATAGGACAGGAGAAGTACTCCAGATAAACAAACTGACCCTAGCCCCCGACACATAAACTACTGCAGCATAAATACTGGAGGCTGAGACAGGAGGGGTCAGGAGACACTGTGGCCCCATCCGAGGACACCCCGGACAGGGCCAAACAGGAAGGATATAACCCCACCCACTTTGCCAAAGCACAGCCCTCACACCACTAGAGGGAAATCTTCAACCACCAACTTACCATCCTGAGACAAGGCCGAGTATAGCCCACAAAGATCTCCGACACGGTACAACCCGGGGGGGGGGGACCCAGACAGGCCGACCACAACAGTGAATCAACCCACCCAGGTGACGCACCCCCCCAGGGACGGCACGAGAGAGCCCCAGCAAGCCAGTGACTCAGCCCCGTAACAGGGTTAGAGGCAAAGAATCCCAGTGAAAAGAGGGGAACCGGCCAGGCAGAGACAGCAAGGGCGGTTCGTTGCTCCAGAGCCTTTCCGTTCACCTTCCCACTCCTGGGCCAGACTACACTCAATCATATGACCCACTGAAGAGATGAGTCTTCAGTAAAGACTTAAAGGTTGAGACAGAGTTTGCATCTCTGACATGGGTAGGCAGACCGTTCCATAAAAATGGAGCTCTATAGGAGAAAGCCCTGCCTCCAGCTGTTTGCTTAGAAATTCTAGGGACAATTAGGAGGCCTGCGTCTTGTGACCGTAGCGTACGTGTAGGTATGTACGGCAGGACCAAATCAGAGAGGTAGGTAGGAGCAAGCCCATGTAATGCTTTGTAGGTTAGCAGTAAAACCTTGAAATCAGCCCTTGCTTTGACAGGAAGCCAGTGTAGAGAGGCTAGCACTGGAGTAATATGATCAAATTTTTTGGTTCTAGTCAGGATTCTAGCAGCCGTATTTAGCACTAACTGAAGTTTATTTAGTGCTTTATCCGGGTAGCCGGAAAATAGATCATTGCAGTAGTCTAACCTAGAAGTGACAAAAGCATGGATTAATTTTTCTGCATCATTTTTGGACAGAAAGTTTCTGATTTTTGCAATGTTACGTAGATGGAAAAAAGCTGTCCTCGAAATGGTCTTGATATGTTCTTCAAAAGAGAGATCAGGGTCCAGAGTAACGCCGAGGTCCTTCACAGTTTTATTTGAGACGACTGTACAACCATTAAGATTAATTGTCAGATTCAACAGAAGATCTCTTTGTTTCTTGGGACCTAGAACAAGCATCTCTGTTTTGTCCGAGTTTAATAGTAGAAAGTTTGCAGCCATCCACTTCCTTATGTCTGAAACACATGCTTCTAGCGAGGGCAATTTTGGGGCTTCACCATGTTTCATTGAAATGTACAGCTGTGTGTCATCCGCATAGCAGTGAAAGTTTACATTATGTTTTCGAATAACATCCCCAAGAGGTAAAATATATAGTGAAAACAATAGTGGTCCTAAAACAGAACCTTGAGGAACACCGAAATGTACAGTTGATTTGTCAGAGGACAAACCATTCACAGAGACAAACTGATATCTTTCCGACAGATAAGACCTAAACCAGGCCAGAACATGTCCGTGTAGACCAATTTGGGTTTCCAATCTCTCCAAAAGAATGTGGTGATCGATGGTATCAAAAGCAGCACTAAGGTCTAGGAGCACGAGGACAGATGCAGAGCCTCGGTCCGATGCCATCAAAATGTCATTTACCACCTTCACAAGTGCCGTCTCAGTGCTATGATGGGGTCTAAAACCAGACTGAAGCATTTCGTATACATTGTTTGTCTTCAGGAAGGCAGTGAGTTGCTGCGCAACAGCCTTCTCTAAAATCTTTGAGAGGAATGGAAGATTCGATATAGGCCGATAGTTTTTTATATTTTCTGGGTCAAGGTTTGGCTTTTTCAAGAGAGGCTTTATTACTGCCACTTTTAGTGAGTTTGGTACACATCCAGTGGATAGATAGCCGTTTATTATGTTCAACATAGGAGGGCCAAGCACAGGAAGCAGCTCTTTCAGTAGTTTAGTTGGAATAGGGTCCAGTATACAGCTTGAAGGTTTAGAGGCCATGATTATTTTCATCATTGTGTCAAGAGATATAGTACTAAAACACTTGAGCGTCTCTCTTGATCCTAGGTCCTGGCAGAGTTGTGCAGACTCAGGACAACTGAGGTTTGGAGGAATACGCAGGTTTAAAGAGGAGTCCGTAATTTGCTTTCTAATAATCATAATCTTTTCCTCAAAGAAGTTCATGAATTTATCACTGCTAAAGTGCAAGTCATCCTCTCTTGGGGAATGCTGCTTTTTAGTTAGCTTTGCCACAGTATCAAAAAGGAATTTCGGATTGTTCTTATTTTCCTCAATTAAGTTAGAAAAATAGGACGATCGAGCAGCAGTAAGGGCTCTTCGGTACTGCATGGTACCGTCCTTCCAAGCTAGTCGGAAGACTTCCAGTTTGGTGTGGCGCCATTTCCGTTCCAATTTTCTGGAAGCTTGCTTCAGAGCTTGGGTATTTTCTGTGTACCAGGGAGCTAGTTTCTTATGAGACATTTTTTTAGTTTTTAGGGGTGCAACTGCATCTAGGGTATTGCGCAAGGTTAAATTGAGATCCTCAGTTAGGTGGTTAACGGATTTTTGTCCTCTGGCGTCCTTGGGTAGGCAGAGGGAGTCTGGAAGGGCATCAAGGAATCTTTGTGTTGTCTGTGAATTTATAGCACGACTTTTGATGTTCCTTGGTTGGGGTCTGAGCAGATTATTTGTTGCAATTGCAAACGTAATAAAATGGTGGTCCGATAGTCCAGGATTATGAGGAAAAACATTAAGATCCACAACATTTATTCCATGGGACAAAACTAGGTCCAGCGTATGACTGTGAGAGTGAGTGGGTCCAGAGACATGTTGGACAAAACCCACTGAGTCGATGATGGCTCCAAAAGCCTTTTGGAGTGGGTCTGTGGACTTTTCCATGTGAATATTAAAGTCACCAAAGATTAGAATATTATCTGCAATGACTACAAGGTCTGATAGGAATTCAGGGAACTCAGTGAGAAACGCTGTATATGGCCCAGGAGGCCTGTAAACAGTAGCTATAAAAAGTGATTGAGTAGGCTGCATAGATTTCATGACTAGAAGCTCAAAAGACGAAAACGTCATTTTTTTTTTTTTTTTTTGTAAATTGAAATTTGCTATCGTAAATGTTAGCAACACCTCCGCCTTTGCGGGATGCACGGGGGATATGGTCACTAGTGTAGCCAGGAGGTGAGGCCTCATTTAACACAGTAAATTCATCAGGCTTAAGCCATGTTTCAGTCAGGCCAATCACATCAAGATTATGATCAGTGATTAGTTCATTGACTATAATTGCCTTTGAAGTAAGGGATCTAACATTAAGTAGCCCTATTTTTGAGATGTGAGATATCATGATCTCTTTCAGTAATGACAGGAATGGAGGTGGTCATTATCCTAGTGAGATTGCTAAGGCGAACACCGCCATGTTTAGTTTTGCCCAACCTAGGTCGAGGCACAGACACGGTCTCAATGGTGATAGCTGAGCTGACTACACTAACTATGCTAGTGGCAGACTCCACTATGCTGGCAGGCTGGCTAATAGCCTGCTGCCTGGCCTGCACCCTATTTCATTGTGGAGCTAGAGGAGTTAGAGCCCTGTCTATGTTGGCAGATAAGATGAGAGCACCCCTCCAGCTAGGATGGAGTCCGTCACTCCTCAGCAGGTCAGGCTTGGTCCTGTTTGTGGGTGAGTCCCAGAAAGAGGGCCAATTATCTACAAATTCTATCTTTTGGGAGGGGCAGAAAACAGTTTTCAACCAGCGATTGAGTTGTGAGACTCTGCTGTAGAGCTCATCACTCCCCCTAACTGGGAGGGGGCCAGAGACAATTACTCGATGCCGACACATCTTTCTAGCTGATATGCACGCAGAAGCTATGTTGCGCTTGGTGATCTCTGACTGTTTCATCCTAACATCGTTGGTGCCGACGTGGATAACAATATCTCCATACTCTCTACACTCGCCAGTTTTAGCTTTAGCCAGCACCATCTTCAGATTAGCCTTAACGTCGGTAGCCCTGCCCCCGGGTAAACAGTGTATGATCGCTGGATGATTCGCTTTAAGTCTAATACTGCGGGTAATGGAGTCGCCAATGACTAGAGTTTTCAATTTGTCAGAGCTAATGGTGGGAAGCTTCGGCGTCTCAGACCCCGTAACGGGAGGAGTAGAGACCAGAGAAGACTCGGCCTCTGACACCGACCCGCTGCTTAATGGGGAAAACCGGTTGAAAGTTTCTGTCTGCTGAATGAGCGACACCAGTTGAGCTTTCCTACAGCATTTCCTTCCAGAAACCGTGAGAAAGTTGTCCGGCTGCGGGGACTGTGCCAGGGGATTTATACTACTATCTGTACTTACTGGTGGCACAGACGCTGTTTCATCCTTTCCTACACTGAAATTACCCTTGCCTAACGATTGCGTCTGAAGCTGGGCTTGCAGTACAGCTATCCTCGCCGTAAGGTGAGCACAGCGGCTGCAATTAGAAGGCATCATGTTAATGTTACTACTTAGCTTCGGCTGTTGGAGGTCCTGACGAATCGTGTCCAGATAAAGCGTCCGGAGTGAAAAAGTCGAGGAAAGAAAAGTCGAGGAAAAAATAAATATATGAACGGTAATTAAAAAGTGAAACCCGTAAAGTTGTCAGGTAGCAAAATAGGTTGGCAACAAAACGCACAGCAATTCGAAAACAAGCCACAGCAAGTATCTGATATACTGTAGCTTGGTGTAGAAACAGACTGGTACAGACAGTATCTGATATACTGTAGCTTGGTGTAGGAACAGACTGGTACAACCAGTATCTGATATACTGTAGCTTGGTGTAGAAACAGACTGGTACAGACAGTATCTGATATACTGTAGCTTGGTGTAGGAACAGACTGGTACAACCAGTATCTGATATACTGTAGCTTGGTGTAGGAACAGACTGGTACAACCAGTATCTGATATACTGTAGCTTGGTCTAGGAACAGACTGGTACAGACAGTATCTGATATACTGTAGCTTGGTGTAGGAACAGACTGGTACAACCAGTATCTGATATACTGTAGCTTGGTGTAG
>NC_060195.1:3317623-3417623 GCF_021184085.1 Oncorhynchus gorbuscha | reverse complement strand
AGGGGAAGAAGAAGGAGGAAGGGGAAGAAGAAGTTGAAGAAAGGAAGAAGAAGAGCAGAAGGGAAGAAGAAGGAGAAGAAGGGGAAGAATAAGAGGAAGAAGAAGGAGAAGAAGAAGGGAAGAAGAAGAAGAAGGAAGAAGAAGGAAGAAGAAGAAGGAAGAAGGGGAAGAAGAAGGAGAAGAAGGGGAAGAAGAAGGAAGAAGAAGGAGAAGAAGGAGGAGAAGGAAAAGGAGAAGAAGAAGAAGAAGAAGGAGAAGAGGGGAAGAAGAAGGAGAAGAAGGGGAAGAAGGAGAAGAAGAAGGAGAAGAAGAGGAAGAAGAAGGAGAAGGAGAAGAAGAAGGGGAAGAAGAAGAAGGGGATGAAGAAGGGGAAGAAGAAGGAGCAGAAGGGGAAGAAGAATGGGAAGAAGAAGAAGGGGAAGAAGAAGAGGAAGAAGAAGGAGAAGAAGGGGAAGAAGGGGAAGAAGAAGGAGAAGAAGGAGAAGAAGGAAGAAGAAGGAAGAAGAAGGAGAAGAAGGGGAAGAAGAAGGGGAAGAAGAAGGGGAAGAAGAAGGAGAAGAAGGGGAAGAAGGAGAAGAAGGGGAAGAAGAAGGAGCAGAAGGGAAGAAGAAGAATGAGAAGGGGAAGAAGAAGGAAGAAGTGGAAGAAGAAAGAGAAGAAGAGGAAGGAGAAGGAGAAGAAGGGGAAGAAGAAGTTGAAGAAGGGGAAGAAGAAGGAGCAGAAGGGGAAGAAGGGGAAGGAGATGGAGAAGAAGGGGAAGAAGAAGGAGCAGAAGAAGGAGCAGAAGGGGAAGAAGAAGGAGAAGAAGGGGAAGAAGGGGAAGGAGAAGGAGAAGAAGGGGAAGAAGAAGGAGCAGAAGGGGAAGAAGAAGGAGAAGAAGGGGAAGAAGAAGGGGAAGAAGAAAGAAGAAGGGGAAGAAGAAGGGAAGAAGAAGGAGAAGGGGGAGAAGAAGGAGCAGAAGGGGAAGAAGAAGGAGAAGAAGGGGACGAAGAAGGGGAAGAAGAAGGGGAAGGAGAAGGAGAAGAAGGGGAAGAATAAGGAGAAGAAGGGGAAGAAGAAGGGGAAGGAGAAGGAGAGGAAGAAGAAGGGGAAGAAGAGGGGAAGAAGAAGGGGAAGAAGAAGGGGAAGAAGAAGGGGAAGAAGGGAAGAAGAAGGAGAAGAAGGGGAAAAAGAAGGAGAAGAAGGGGATGAAGAAGGAGAAGAAGAAGGGGAATGAGAAGGAGAAGAAGAAGAGGAAGAAGAAGGAGAAGAAGAAGGGGAAGAAGAAGAAGAAGAAGACGGGGAAGAAGGGGAAGAAGAAGGAGAAGAAGGGGAAGAAGAAGGGGAAGAAGAAGGAGAAGGAGAAGGAGAAGGAGAAGAAGAAGGGGGAGAAGAGGGGAAGAAGAAGGTGAAGAAGGGGAAGAAGGAGAAGAAGGGGAAGAAGAAGGAGAAGGGGAAGATGAAGGAGAAGAAGAGGAAGAAGAAGGAGAAGAAGAAGGAGAAGAAGGAGAAGAATGGGAAGAAGAAGGAGAAGAAGAAGGAGAAGAAAGAAGAATGGGAAGAAGAAGAAGGGGATGAAGAAGGGGAAGAAGAAGAAGAAGAAGAAGAAGAAGAAGAAAGAAGAAGGAGAAGAAGGGGAGGAGAAGAAGGGGAAGAAGAAGGGGAAGAAGAAGGAGAGGAGAAGAAGGAAGAATAGGGAAGAAGAAGGGGAAGAAGAAGGGGAAGGAGGAGGAGAAGAAGGGAAGAAGAAGGGGAAGAGAAGAAGGAGAAGAAGAAGGGGAAGAAGAAGGAGAAGAAGGGGAAGAAGAAAGAGAAGAAGGGGAAGAAGAAGGAGCAGAAGGGGAAGAAGAATGAGAAGGGGAAGAAGAAGGAGCAGAAGTGGAAGAAGAAGGAGAAGAAGAAGAGGAAGGAGAAGAAGAAGAAGGGGAAGAAGAAGGGGAAGAAGGGGAAGAAGAAGTTGAAGAAGGTGAAGAAGAAGGAGCAGAAGGGGAAGAAGAAGGAGAAGAAGGGGAAGAAGAAGGGGAAGGAGATGGAGAAGAAGGGGAAGAAGAAGGAGCAGAAGGGGAAGAAGAAGGAGAAGAAGAGGAAGAAGAAGGAGGGGAGAGAAGAAGGAGAAGAAGGAAGAAGAAGGAGAAGGAGATGGAGAAGAAGGGGAAGAAGAAGGAGCAGAAGGGGAAGAAGAAGGAGAGAATGGAAGAAGAAGGGGAAGAAGAAGGAGAAGAAGGGAAGAAGAAGAGGAAGAAGAAGGAGAAGGGGAGAAGAAGGAGCAGAAGGAAGAAGAAGGGAAGGAGAAGGAGAAGAAGGGGAAGAAGAAGGAGAAGGGGAAGAAGAAGAAGGGGGAGGAGAAGGAGAAGAAGGGGAAGAAAAGGAAAGAAGAAGGAGCAGAAGGGGAAGAAGAAGAAGAAGGGGAAGAAGAAGGAGAAGAAGGAGAAGAAGGGAAGAAGAAGGGAAGAAGGAGAAGAAGGAGAAGAAGAAGGAAGAAGAAGGGGAAGAAGAAGGAGAAGGGGAGAAGAGGGAAGAAGAAGGAGAAGAAGGGGAAGAAGGAGAAGAAGAAGAAGGGAAGAAGGGGAAGAAGAAGGGAAGAAGGAAGGGGAGAAGAAGGAGAAGAGAGGGGAAGAAGGGGAAGAAGAAGGAGAAGAAGGGGAAGAAGAAGGTGAAGAAGGGGAAGAAGGAGAAGAAGGGGAAGAAGAAGGAGAAGGGGAAGATGAAGGAGAAGAAGAGGAAGAAGAAGGAGAAGAAGAAGGAGAAGAAGGAGAAGAATGGGAAGAAGAAGGAGAAGAAGAAGGAGAAGAAGGAGAAGAATGGGAAGAAGAAGGAGAAGGAGAAGAAGAAGGAGAAGAAGGAGAAGAAGAAGGGAAGAAGAAGGAGAAGAAGAAGAAGAAGAAGAAGAAGAAGAAGAAGAAGAAGAAGGGGAAGAAGGGGAAGAAGAAGGAGAAGAAGGGGAAGAAGAAGGGGAAGAAGAAGGGGAAGGAGAAGGAGAAGAAGGGGAAGAATAGGGAGAAGAAGGGGAAGAAGAAGGGGAAGGAGGAGGAGAAGAAGGGGAAGAAGAAGGGAGGAGAAGGAGAAGAAGGAGAAGAAGAAGGGGAAGAAGAAGGAGAAGAAGGGGAAGAAGAAAGAGAAGAAGGGGAAGAAGAAGGAGCAGAAGGGGAAGAAGAATGAGAAGGGGAAGAAGAAGGAGCAGAAGTGGAAGAAGAAGGAGAAGAAGAAGAGGAAGGAGAAGAAGAAGAAGGGGAAGAAGAAGGGAAGAAGGGGAAGAAGAAGGAGAAGGTGAAGAAGAAGGAGCAGAAGGGGAAGAAGAAGGAGAAGAAGGGGAAGAAGAAGGGGAAGGAGATGGAGAAGAAGGGGAAGAAGAAGGAGCAGAAGGGGAAGAAGAAGGAGAAGAAGAGAAGAAGAAGGAGAAGAAGAAAGAGAAGAAGGAGAAGAAGGGGAAGAAGAAGGAGAAGGAGATGGAGAAGAAGGGGAAGAAGAAGGAGAAGGAGATGGAGAAGAAGGGGAAGGAAGAAGAAGGGGAAGAAGAAGGAGGAAGAAGAAGGGAAGAAGAAGGAGAAGAAGGGGAAGAAGAAGAGGAAGAAGAAGGAGAAGAAGGAGAAGAAGGAGCAGAAGGAAGAAGAAGGAAGAAGAAGGAGAAGGGGAAGAAGAAGGAGAAGAAGGAAGAAGAAGGAGAAGGAGAAGGAAGAAGAAGGGGAAGAAGAAGGAGAAGGGGAAGAAGAAGAAGGGGAGCAGAAGGGAAGAAGAAGAAGAAGAAGGGGAAGCAGAAGGGGAAGAAGAATGAGAAGGGGAAGAAGAAGGAGCAGAAGGGGAAGAAGAATGAGAAGAAGAGGAAGGAGAAGGAGAAGAAGGAAGAAGAAGGAAGAAGTGGAAGAAGAAGCAGAAGGGGAAGAAGAAGGAGAATGGAGAAGAAGGGGAAGAAGAAGGAGCAGAAGGGGAAGAAGAAGGGGAAGAAGAAGGAGAAGAAGGAAGAAGAAGGAGAAGGAGAAGAAGAAGAAGAAGGAGCAGAAGGGAGAAGAAGAAGGAGAAGAAGAAAGAAGAAGGGAAGAAGAAGAAGAAGAAGGGGAAGAAGAAGAGGAAGAAGAAGGAGAAGGGGAGAAGAAGGAAGGAAGAAGAAGAAGGGGAATGAAGAAGGAAGAAGAAGGGGAAGAAGAAGGAGAAGAAGGAAGAATAAGAAGAAGAAGGGGAAGAAGAAGGGGAAAGAAGGAGGAAGAAGAAGGGAAGAAGAGGGAAGAAGAAGAAGAAGAAGAAGGGGAAGAAGAAGGAGAAGAAGGGGAAGAAGAAGGAGAAGAAGGGGAAGAAGAAGGAGAAGAAGAAGGGGAATGAGAAGGAGAAGAAGAAGAGGAAGAAGAAGGAGAAGCAGAAGGGGAAGAAGAAGAAGAAGAAGAGGAAGAAGAAGGGGAAGAAGAAGGAGAAGAAGGGGAAGAAGAAGGAAGAAGAAGGAGAAGGAGAAGAAGAAGGAAGAAGGAGAAGAAGAAGGGGGAGAAGAAGGGGAAGAAGAAGGAGAAGAAGGGGAAGAATGAGAAGAAGGGGAAGAAGAAGGAGAAGGAGGAAGAGAGGAGAAGAAGAGGAAGAAGAAGGAGAAGAAGAAGAAGAAGAAGGAAGAAGGGGAAGAAGAAGGAGAAGAAGAAGGAGAAGAAGGAGAAGAATGGAGAAGAAGAAGGAGAAGGAGAAGAAGAAGAAGAAGAAGAAGGGAAGAAGGGGGAAGAAGAAGGGGAAGAAGAAGGAAGAAGAAGAAGAAGAAGAAGAAGGAGAAGAAGGGGAAGAAGAAGAAGAAGGGGAAGAAGAAGGGAAGAAGGGGAAGGAGAAGGAGAAGAAGGAAGAAGAAGGAGAAGGGGAAGAAGAAGGGGAAGGAGAAGAAGGGAAGAAGAAGAAGGAGAAGGAGAAGAAGGGAAGAAGAAGGGGAAGAAGAAGGAGAAGAAGGGGAAGAAGAAAGGAAGAAGAAGAAGAAGGAGCAGAAGGGAAGAAGAAGGGGAAGAAGAAGGAGAAGAAGTGGAAGAAGAAGGAGAAGAAGAAGAGGAAGAAGAAGAGAAGAAGGGGAAGAAGAAGAAGAGAAGAAGGGAAGAAAGAAGAAGAAGGAGAAGAAGGGGAAGAAGAAGGAGAAGAAGGGAAGAAGAAGGGGAAGAGGGAGAAGAAGGGGAAGAAGAAGGAGAAGAAGGGGAAGAAGAAGGGGAAGAGGAAGAAGAAGGGAAGAAGAAGGAGAAGAAGGGGAAGAAGAAGGAGAAGGAGAGGAGAAGAAGGAAGAAGAAGGAGAAGAAGGGGAAGAAGAAGGAGAAGAAGGGGGAAGAAGAAGGGAAGAAGAAGGAGAAGAAGGGGAAGAAGAAGAGGAAGAAGAAGGAGAAAGAAGAAGGAGCAGAAGGGAAGAAGAAGAAGGAGAAGAAGAAGAAGGAAGAAGAAGGAGAAGGGAAGAAGAAGGAAGAAGGAGAAGAAGGAGAAGAAGGGGAAGAAGAAGGAGAAGAAGGGGAAGAAGAAGAAGGGGAAGAAGAAGGAGAAGAAGAAGGAAGAAGAAGAAGGAGAAGAAGGGGAAGAAGAAGGAAGAAGAAGGGGAAGAAGAAGGGAAGGGGGAGAAGGGGAAGAAGAAGGAGAAGAAGGGAAGAAGAAGGAGAAGAAGGAGAAGAAGGAGAAGAAGAAGGAAAGAAGAAGACGGGGAAGAAGAAGGAGAAGAAGAAGGAAGAAGGGAGAAGAAGGGGAAGAAGAAGGAGCAGAAGTGGAAGAAGAAAGGAGAAGAAGAAGGAGAAGAAGAAGGGAAGAAGAAGAAGAAGGGGAAGAAGAAGGAGCAGAAGGGGAAGAAGAAGGATGGAGAAGAAGGAAGAAGAAGGAGCAGAAGAAGGAGCAGAAGGGGAAGAAGAGGAGAAGGGAAGAAGGGGAAGGAGAAGGAGAAGAAGGGGAAGAAGAAGGAGCAGAAGGGGAAGAAGAAGGAGAAGAAAGAAGAAGGGGAAGAAGAAGGGAAGAAGAAGAAGAAGAGGAAGAAGGAAGGAGAAGGGGAGAAGAAGGAAGAAGGGGAAGAAGAAGGAGAAGAAGGGGAAGAAGAAGGGGAAGAAGAAGGGGAAGGAGAAGGAGAAGAAGGGAAGAATAAGGAGAAGAAGGGAAGAAGAAGGAAGGAGAAGGAGAGGAAGAAGAAGGGGAAGAAGAGGGGAAGAAGAAGGGGAAGAAGAAGGAGAAGAAGGAAGGAAAGAAGAAGGGGAAGAAGAAGGAGAAGAAGGGATGAAGAAGGAGAAGAAGAAGGGGAAGAAGAAGGAGAAGAAGAAGAGGAAGAAGAAGGAGAAGAAGGGGGAAGAAGAAGGAGAAGAAGAGGGAAGAAGGGGAAGAAGAAGGAGAAGAAAGGAAGAAGAAGAAGGAAGAAGAAGGGAAGAAGAAGGAGAAGAAGAAGGAGAAGAAGGGGAAGAAGAAGGGAAGAAAGAAGAAGAAGAAGAAGAAGGGGAAGAAGGAGAAGAAGTGGAAGAAGAAGGAGAAGAAGAAGAGAGAAGGAGAAGGGGAAGAAGAAGGAGAAGAAGAAGGGAAGAAGAAGAAGAAGGAAGAAGAAGGGGAAGAAGAAGGGGAAGAAGAAGAAGGAGAAGAAGGGGGAAGAAGAAGGAGAAGAAGAAGGGAAGAAGAAGGGAAGAAGGAAGAAGAAGGAGAAGAAGGAGGAAGAAGAAGGAAGAAGAAGGGAAGGAGAAGGAGAAGAAGGGGAAGAATAGGGAGAAGAAGGGGAAGAAGAAGGAGAAGGAGGAGGAGAAGAAGGAGAAGAAGGGGAAAGAAGAAGAAGAAGAAGAAGGGGAAGAAGAAGGAGAAGAAGGGGAAGAAGAAAGAGAAGAAGGGGAAGAAGAAGGAGCAGAAGGGGAAGAAGAATGAGAGGGGAAGAAGAAGGAGAAGAAGGAAGAAGAAGGAGAAGAAGAAGGAGAAGGAGAAGAAGAAGAAGGAAGAAGAAGGGAAGAAGGGGAAGAAGAAGAGAAGAAGGGAAGAAGAAGGAGCAGAAGGATGAAGAAGGGGAAGAAGAAGGAGAAGAAGGGGAAGAAGAAGGAGAAGAAGAAGGAAGAAGAAGGCAGAAGGGGAAGAAGAAGGAGAAGAAGAGGAAGAAGAAGGAGAAAGAGAAGAAGGAGAAGAAGGAAGAAGAAGGAGAAGGAGATGGAGAAGAAGGAAGAAGAAAGAAGAAGGGGAAGAAGAAGGAGAGAATGGAAGAAGAAGGGAAGAAGAAGGAGAAGAAGGAAGAAGAAGAGGAAGAAGAAGGAGAAGAAGAGAAGAAAGAAGAAGGAAGAAAGAAGGAGAAGGAGAAGAAGGGGAAGAAGAAGGAGAAGGAGAAGAAGAAGGGGAAGAAAGAAGAAGGGGAAGAAGAAGGGGAAGAAGAAGGAGAAGAAGAAGGAAGAAGAAGAAGAAGGGGAAGAAGAAGGAGAAGAAGGAGAAGAAGAAGAAGAAGAAGGGAAGAAGGAGAAGAAGGGGAAGAAGAAGGGGAAGAAGGGGAAGAAGAAGGAGAAGAAGAAGGGAAGAAGAAGGAGAAGAAGGGGAAGAAGGAGAAGAAGGGGAAGAAGGGAAGAGGGGAAGAAGAAGGAGAAGAAGGGGAAGAAGAAGGAGAAGAAGGGGAAGAAGAGAAGAAGAAGGAGAAGAAGGGGAAGAAGAAGGAGAAGAAGGGGAAGAAGGAGAAGAAGGAGAAGAAGAAGGAGAAGGGGAAGAGAAGGAGAAGAAGAGGAAGAAGAAGGAGAAGAAGAAGGAGAAGAAGGAGAAGAATGGGAAGAAGAAGGAGAAGAAGAAGGAGAAGAAGAAGGAGAAGAATGGAAGAAGAAGGAGAAGGGAAGAAGAAGGAGAAGAAGGAGAGAAGAATGGAAGAAGAAGAAGGAGAAGAAGAAGAAGAAGAAGAAGAAGAAGAAGAAGAAGAATGGGAAGAAGGGGAAGAAGAAGGAGAAGAAGGGGAAGAAGAAAGAAGAAGAAGGGGAAGGAGAAGGAGAAGAAGGGGAAGAATAGGGAGAAGAAGGGGGGAAGAAGAAGGGGAAGAAGAAGGGAGGAAGAAGAAGGGGAAGAAGAAGGAGAAGAAGAAGAAGAAGAAGGAGAAGAAGAAGAAGAAAAGAAGAAAGGAAGAAGAAGGAGAAGAAGGGGAAGAAGAAGGAGAAGGGGAAGAAGAAGGAGCAGAAGGGAAGAAGAAGGAGAAGAAGGGGAAGAAGAAGAAGAAGAAGGGGAAGAAGAAGGGGAAGAAGAAGGAAGAAGAAGTTGAAGAAGGGAAGAAGAAGGAGAAGAAGGGGAAGAAGAAGGAGAAGAAGGGGAAGAAGAAGGGGAAGGAGATGGAGAAGAAGGGGAAGAAGAAGGAGAGAAGGAAGAAGAAGGAGAAGAAGAGGAAGAAGAAGGAGAAGAAGAAAGGAAGAAGGAGAAGAAGGGAAGAAGAAGGAGAAGGAGATGGGAAGGGGAAGAAGAAGGAGAAGGGGATGGAGAAGAAGGAGCAGAAGGGGAAGAAGGGGAAGAAGAAGGGGAAGAAGAAGAGGAAGAAGAAGGAGAAGAAGGGGAAGAAGAGAGAAGAAGAAGGGAAGAAGAAGAAGGCAGAAGAAGAAGAAGGGAAGGAAGGGGAAGAAGAAGGAGAAGAAGAAGGAGAAGAAGAAGGAGAAGGGAGGAAAGGAGAAGAAGAAGAAGAAGAAGGGGAAGAAGAAGGAGCAGAAGAAGAAGAAGAAGAAGAAGGGGAAGAAGGAGAAGAAGAAGAAGAAGAAGAAGGAAGCAGAAGGGGAAGAAGAATGAGAAGGGGAAGAAGAAGGAGAGAAGTGGAAGAAGAAGGAGAAGAAAGGAAGGAGAAGGAGAAGAAGGGAAGAAGAAGTTGAAGAAGGGGAAGAAGAAGGAGAAGAAGGGAAGAAAGAATAGATGGAGAAGAAGGGAAGAAGAAGGAGCAGAAGAAGAGCAGAAGGAAGAAGAAGGAGAAGAAGGGAAGAAGGGGAAGAAGAAGGAGAAGAAGGAGAAGAAGAAGGAAGAAGAAGGGGAAGAAGAAGGAGAAGAAGGGGAAGAAGAAGGGAAGAAGAAGGGAAGAATGGAAGAAGAAGAAGAAGAAGAAGGAGAAGGGGGAGAAGAAGGAAGAAGGGGGAAGAAGAAGGAGAAGAAGGGGAAGAAGAAGGGGAAGAAGAAGGGGAAGGAGAAGGAGAAGAAGGGGAAGAAAGAAAGAAGAAGGAAGAAGAAGGAAGGAGCAGAAGGGGAAGAAGAAGGAGAAGAAGAGGGAAGAAGAAGAAGAAGAAGAAGGGGAAGAAGAAGGAGAAGAAGAAGGGAAGAAGAAGGAGAAGAAGAAGGGGGAAGAAGAAGAAGGAGAAGAAGGAGAAGAAGAAGGAAGAAGAAGGGAAGAAGGAGAAGAAGAAGAAGAAGAAGGGGGAAGAAGAAGGAGAAGAAGGAGAAAGAAGGGAGAAGAAGGAGAAAGAAGGAGAAGGAAGAAGTGAAGAAGGAGGAGAAGAGGGGAAGAAGGAGAATGAAGGGAAGAAGGAAGAAGAAGGAAGAAGAAGGAGAAGAAGGAGAAGAATGGGAAGAAGAAGGAGAAGAAGGGAGAAGAAGGAGAAGAATGGGAAGAAGAAGGAGAAGAAGAAGAAGAAGGAGAAGAAGGGGAAGAAGAAGGAGAAGAAGAAGAAGAAGAAGAAGAAGAAGAAGAAGAAGAAGAAGAGAAGAAAGGGGAAGAAGAAGGAGAAGAAGAAGAAGGGGAAGAAGAAGGAGAAGGAGAAGGAGAAGAAGAAAGGGAAGAATAGGAGAAGAAGGGGAAGAAGAAAGGAAGGAGGAGGAGAAGAAGGGGAAGAAGAAGGGAAGGAGAAGGAGAAGAAGGAGAAGAAGAAGGGGAAGAAGAAGGAGAAGAAGGGGAAGAAGAAAGAGAAGAAGGGGAAGAAGAAGGAGCAGAAGGGGAAGAAGAATGAGAAGGGGAAGAAGAAGGAGCAGAAGTGGAAGAAGAAGGAGAAGAAGAAGAGGAAGGAGAAGAAGAAGAAGGGGAAGAAGAAGGGGAAGAAGGGGAAGAAGAAGTTGAAGAAGGTGAAGAAGAAGGAGCAGAAGGGGAAGAAGAAGGAGAAGAAGGGGAAGAAGAAGGGGAAGGAGATGGAGAAGAAGGGGAAGAAGAAGGAGAAGAAGGGGAAGAAGAAGGAGAAGAAGAGGAAGAAGAAGGAGAAGAAGAAAGAGAAGAAGGAGAAGAAGGAAGAAGAAGGAGAAGGAGATGGAGAAGAAGGGGAAGAAGAAGGAGAAGAATGGAGAAGAAGGGGAAGGAGACAGAAGGGGAAGAAGAAGGAGAGAAGGGAAGAAGAAGGGGAAGAAGAAGAAGAAGGGGAAGAAGAAGAGGAAGAAGAAGGAGAAGGGGGAGAAGAAGGGCAGAAGGGAAGAAGAAGGAAGGAGAAGGAGAAGAAGGGGAAGAAGAAGGAGAAGGGGAAGAAGAAGGGGAAGAAAGAAGGAGAAGAAGGGGAAGAAAAGGAGCAGAAGGGGAAGAAGAAGAAGAAGGGGAAGAAGAAGGGGAAGAAGAAGGAAGAAGAAGGGGAAGCAGAAGGGGAAGAAGAATGAGAAGGGGAAGAAGAAGGAGCAGAAGTGGAAGAAGAAAGAGAAGAAGAGGAAGGAGAAGGAGAAGAAGGGGAAGAAGAAGTTGAAGAAGGGGAAGAAGAAGGAGCAGAAGGGGAAGAAGGGGAAGGAGATGGAGAAGAAGGGGAAGAAGAAGGAGCAGAAGAAGGAGCAGAAGGGGAAGAAGAAGGAGAAGAAAGGGAAGAAGGGGAAGGAGAAGGAGAAGAAGGGGAAGAAGAAGGAGCAGAAGGGGAAGAAGAAGGAGAAGAAGGGGAAGAAGAAGGGGAAGAAGAAGGCGAAGAAGGGGAAGAAGAAGAGGAAGAAGAAGGAGAAGGGGGAGAAGAAGGAGCAGAAGGGGAAGAAGAAGGAGAAGAAGGGGACGAAGAAGGGGAAGAAGAAGGGGAAGGAGAAGGAGAAGAAGGGGAAGAATAAGGAGAAGAAGGGGAAGAAGAAGGAAGGAGAAGAAGAGGAAGAAGAAGGAAGAAGAAGGGGAAGAAGAAGGGGAAGAAGAAGGAAGAAGAAGGGGAAGAAGGGGAAGAAGAAGGAGAAGAAGGGAAGAAGAAGGAGAAGAAGAAGGGGAAGAAGAAGGAGAAGAAGAAGAGGAAGAAGAAGGAGAAGCAGAAGGGGAAGAAGAAGAAGAAGAAGGGAAGAAGGGAAGAAGAAAGGAGAAGAAGGAAGAAGAAGGGGAAGAAGAAGGAGAAGGAGAAGGAGAAGGAGAAAGAAGAAGGGGGAGAAGAGGGAAAGAAGAAGGGAAGAAGGGGAAGAAGGAGAAGAAGGGGAAGAAGAAGGAGAAGGGGAAGATGAAGGAGAAGAAGGGGAAGAAGAAGGGAAGGAGAAGGAGAAGAAGGGGAAGAAGAAGGGGAAGAAGAAGGAGAAGAAGGAGAAGAAGAAAGAGAAGAAGGGGAAGAAGAAGGAGAAGAAGGGGAAGAAGAAGGAGAAGAAGAAGAAGGAATGAGAAGGAAGAAGAAGGAGAAGAAGAAGAAGAAGGAGAAGAAGAAGAAGGAAGAAGAAGGAAGAAGGGGAAGAAGAAGTTGAAGAAGGGAAGAAGAAGGAAGAAGGGGAAGAAGAAGGAGAAGAAGGGGAAGAAGAAGGGGAAGGAGAGGAGAAGAAGGAAGAAGAAGAAGGGGAGAAGGGGGAAGAAGAAGGAGAAGAAGGGAAGAAGAAGGAGAAGAAGAAAAGAAGAAGAAGAAGAAGGGGAAGAAGAAGGAGAAGGAGATGGAGAAGAAGAGAAGAAGAAGGAGAAGAAGGGAAGAAGAATGGGAAAGAAGAAGGAGAAGAAGAAGGAGAAGAAGGAAGAAGAAGGGAAGAAGAAGGAGAAGGAGAAGAAGAAGGGGAAGAAGAAGCGGAAGGAGAAGGAGAAGGGAAGAAGAAGAAGAAGAAGAAGAAGAAGAAGAAGAAGAAGAAGAAGAAAGAAGAAGAAGAAGAAGAAGAATGGGAAGAAGGGGGAAGAAGAAGGAGAAGAAGGGAAGAAGAAGGGGAAGAAGAAGGGGAAGGAGAAGAAGGGGAAGAATAGGGAGAAGAAGGGAAGAAGAAGGGGAAGGAGGAGGAGAAGAAGGGGAAGAAGAAGGGAAGGAGAAAGAAGAAGAGAGAAGAAGGGGAAGAAGAAGGAGAAGAAGGGGAAGAAGAAAGAGAAGAAGGGGAAGAAGAAGGAGCAGAAGGGGAAGAAGAATGAGAAGGGGAAGAAGAAGGAGCAGAAGTGGAAGAAGAAGGAGAAGAAGAAGAGGAAGGAGAAGAAGAAGAAGGAAGAAGAAGGGGAAGAAGGGAAGAAGAATTTGAAGAAGGTGAAGAAGAAGGAGCAGAAGGGGAAGAAGAAGGAGAAGAAGGGGAAGAAGAAGGGGAAGGAGATGGAGAAGAAGGGGAAGAAGAAGGAGCAGAAGGGGAAGAAGAAGGAGAAGAAGAGGAAGAAGAAGGAGAAAGAGAAGAAGGAGAAGAAGGGGAAGAAGAAGGAGAAGGAGATGGAGAAGAAGGGGAAGAAGAAGGAGCAGAAGGGGAAGAAGAAGGAGACGAAGGGGAAGAAGAAGGGGAAGAAGAAGGAGAAGAAGGGGAAGAAGAAGAGGAAGAAGAAGGAGAAGGGGGAGAAGAAGGAGCAGAAGGGAAGAAGAAGCGGAAGGAGAAGGAGAAGAAGGGGAAGAAGAAGGAGAAGGGGAAGAAGAAGGGGGAGGAGAAGGAGAAGAAGGGGAAGAAGAAGGGGAAGAAGAAGGAGCAGAAGGGGAAGAAGAAGAAGAAGGGGAAGAAGAAGGAGAAGAAGGAGAAGAAGGGGAAGAAGAAGGGGAAGAAGGAGAAGAAGGGGAAGAAGAAGGGGAAGAAGAAGGGGAAGAAGAAGGAGAAGGGGGAGAAGAGGGGAAGAAGAAGGAGAAGAAGGGGAAGAAGGAGAAGAAGGGGAAGAAGGGGAAGAAGGGGAAGAAGAAGGAGAAGAAGGGGAAGACGGGGAAGAAGAAGGAGAAGAAGGGGAAGAAGGGGAAGAAGAAGGAGAAGAAGGGGAAGAAGAAGGTGAAGAAGGGGAAGAAGGAGAAGAAGGGGAAGAAGAAGGAGAAGGGGAAGAGAAGAGGAAGAAGAAGGAGAAGAAGAAGGAGAAGAAAGAAGAATGGGAAGAAGGGAGAAGAAGAAGGAGAAGAAGGAGAAGAATGGGAAGAAGAAGGAGAAGGAGAAGAAGAAGGGAGAAGAAAAAGGATGAAGAATAAGAAGAAGAAGAAGAAGAAGAAGAAGAAGAAGAAGAAGAAGGAAGAAGGGGAAGAAGAAGGAGAAGAAAGAAGAAGAAGGAAGAAGAAAGAAGGAGAAGGAGAAGAGGGGAAGTGAGGGAGAAGAAGGGGAAGAAGAAGGGGAAGGAGGAGGAGAAGAAGGGGAAGAAGAAGGGAAGGAGAAGGAGAAGAAGGAGAAGAAGAAGGGAAGAAGAAGGAGAAGAAGGGGAAGAAGAAAGAGAAGAAGGGGAAGAAGAAGGAGCAGAAGGGGAAGAAGAATGAGAAGGGGAAGAAGAAGGAGCAGAAGGGAAGAAGAAGGAGAAGAAGAAGAGGAAGGAGGAGAAGAAGAAGGGGAAGAAGAAGGGGAAGAAGGGGAAGAAGAAGTTGAAGAAGGTGAAGAAGAAGGAGCAGAAGGGAAGAAGAAGGAGAAGAAGGGGAAGAAGAAGGGGAAGGAGATGGAGAAGAAGGGGAAGAAGAAGGAGCAGAAGGGGAAGAAGAAGGAGAAGAAGAGGAAGAAGAAGGAGAAGAAGAAAGAGAAGAAGGAGAAGAAGGGGAAGAAGAAGGAGAAGGAGATGGAGAAGAAGGGGAAGAAGAAGGAGCAGAAGGGAAGAAGAAGGAGAGAAGGGGAAGAAGAAGGGAAGAAGAAGGAGAAGAAGGGGAAGAAGAAGAGAAGAAGAAGGAGAAGGGGAGAAGAAGGAGCAGAAGGGAAGAAGAAGGAAGGAGAAGGAGAAGAAGGGGAAGAAGAAGGAGAAGGGGAAGAAGAAGGGGAGGAGAAGGAGAAGAAGGGAAGAAGAAGGGGAAGAAGAAGGAGCAGAAGGGGAAGAAGAAGAAGAAGGGGAAGAAGAAGGGAGAAGAAGAATGAGAAGGGGGGAAGAGGGGAAGAAGGAGAAGTGGAAGAAGAAGGAAGAAGAAGAGAAGAAGAAGGAGAAGGGGAGAAGAGGGGAAGAAGAAAGAAGAAGAAGGAAAGAAGAAGAAGGGAAGAAGGAAGAAGAAGGAGGAAGGAAGATGGAGAAGAAGGAGAAGAAGGAAGAAGGGAAGAAGAAGGAGCAGAAGGAAGAAGAAGGGAAGAAGGGAAGAAGGAAGAAGAAGGAGAAGAAGAAGAAGAAGAAGGAGAAGAAGAAAGCAGAAGAAGAAGAAGAAGAAGGGCAGAAGAAGGGGAAGAAGAAGGAGAAGAAGAAGGGGAAGAAGAAGGGGAAGAAGAAGGAGAAGGAAGAAGGGGAAGGAGAAGGAGCAGAAGGGGAAGAAGGGGAAGAAGAAGAAGGAGAAGAAGAGGGGAAGAAGAAGGGGAAGAAGAAGAGAAGAAAGGAAGAAGAAGGAGAAGAAGAAGAAGAAGAGGAGAGGAGAAGAAGAAGAAGGAGAAGAGAAGGGGAAGAAGAAGAGAAGAAGAAGGAAGAAGAAGAAGGGGAAGGAGAAGAAGGGGAAGAAGAAGGGGAAGAAGAAGGAAGAAGAAGAGAAGAAGAAAAGAAGAAGGGGAAGAGAGAAGAAGAAGAAGGAAGAAGAAGGGGAAGAAGAAGGGGAAAGAAGGAAAGGAGCAGAAGGGGAAGAAGAAGGGAGAAGAAGGGGAAGAAGAAGGAGAAGAAGGGGAGGAAGAAGGAGAAGAAGGGAAGAAGAAGGAGAAGAGAGAAGAAGGGGAAGAAGAAGGAGAAGAAGTGAGAAGAAGAAGGAGAAGAAGGAGAAGAAGAAGAGGAAGAAGGAGAAGAAGGGAAGAAGAAGGAGAAGAAGGGGAAGAAGGAAGAAGAAGGAGAAGAAGGGGAAGAAGAAGGAGAAGAAGAAGGAGAAGAAGGAGAAGAGAAGAAGAAAAGAAGAAGAAGGAAGAAGAAGGGGAAGAAGAAGAAGGAGAAGAAGAAGAAGAAGAAGAAGGGGAAGAAAGGAAGAAGAAGAGAAGAAGAAGGAGAAGAAGAAGGAAGAAGAAGGAGAAGAAGGGGAAGAAGAGAAGAAGGGGAAGGAAGAAGGAGAAGAAGGGGAAGAAGAATGAAGAAGGGAGAAGAAGAAGGAGAAGAAGGAGGAAGAAGAAGGAGAAGAAGAAGAGGAAGAGAAGGAGAAGAAGGAGAAGAAGGGGAAGAAGAAGGAGAAGAAGGGGAAGAAGAAGGAGAAGAAGGGGAAGAAGAAGGAGAGAAGAGGGGAAGAAGAAGAGAAGGGGAAGAAGAGAAGAAGAAGGAAGAAGAAGGAAGAAGAAGGAGAAGAAGGAAGAAGGGGAAGAAGAAGGAAAGAAGGAGAAGAAGAAGAAGAAAGAAGAAGGAGAAGAAGGGGAAGAAGAAGGAAGAAGAAGGAAGAAGGGGAAGAAGAAGGAGAAGAAGGGGAAGAAGAAGGGAGAAGAAGAAGAAGAAGGAGAAGAAGGAAGGGGAAGAAGAAGGAGAAGAAGAAGGAAGAAGGAGAAGAAGAAGAGAAGAAGGAGAAGAAGGGGAAGAAGAAGGAGAAGAAGAAGGAGAAGAAGGGGAAGAAGAAGGAGAAGAAGGAAGGAAGAAGGAAAGAAGGGGAAGAAGAAGGAGAGGAGAAGTGGAAGAAGAAGGGAAGAAGAAGAGGAAGAAGAAGGAGAAGAAGGAAGAAGAAGGAAGAAGAAGAAGGGAAGAAGGGAGAAGAAGGGGAAGAAGAAGGAAGAAGGGGAGAAGAAGGGGAAGAAGAAGGAGAAGAAGGGAAGAAGAAGGGGAAGAAGATGGAGAAGAAGGGGAAGAAGAAGAGAAGGGGAAGGAGAAGAAGAGAAGAAGAAGGAAGAAGAAGGAGAAGAGAAGGAAGAAGGAGAAGAAGAGGAAGAAGAAGGGGAAGAAGGAGAAGGGGAAGAAGAAGGGGAAGAAGAAGGAGAAGAAGGGGAAGAAGGGGAAGAAGAAGGAGAAGAAGAAGAAGGAAGAAGAAGGGAAGAAGAAGGAGAAGAAGGGGAAGAAGAATGGAGGGAAGAAGAAGGAGCAGAAGGAAGAAGAAGGAGAAGAAGGAAGAAGAAGGAGAAGAAGAAGAAGGAAGAAGAAGGGAAGAAGGAAGGAAGTTGAAGAAGGGAAGAAGAAGGGCAGAAGAAGAAGAAGGGAAGAAGAAGGAGAAGGAAGAAGAGAAGAAGGGGAAGAAGAAGGAGCAGAAGGGGAAGAAGAAGAGAAGAAAGGAAGAAGAAGGAAGAAGAAGGAGGAAGAAGAAGGAGAAGAAGGGGAAGAAGAAGGAGAAGAAGGGGAAGAAGAAGGGGAAGAAGGAGGAAGAAGAAGGGGAAGAAGAAGGAGAAGAAGAGGAAGAAGAAGGAGGAAGAAGAAGGAGAGAAGGGAAGAAGAGAAGAAGGAGAAGAAGGAAGAAGAAGAAGAAGGAGAAGAAGGGAGAAGAAGAAGGGGAAGAAGAAGGGAAGAAGGGAAGAAGAAGAAGAAGAAGGAAGAAGAAGAGAAGAAGGAGAAGAAGGAAGAAGAAGAAGAAAGAAGAAGGAAGAAGAAGGGGAAGAAGAAGGGGAAGAAGAAGGAGAAGAAGAAGAGGGAAGAAGAAGGGGAAGAAGGAGAAGAAGGGGAAGAAGAAGAAAGAAGAAGAAGACGGAAGAAGAAGGAGAAGAAGAAGAAGAAGGAGAAGAAGGGGAAGAAGAAGGGGAAGAAGGAGAAGAAGGAAGAAGAGAGGGAAGAAGGGGAAGAAGAAGAAGAAGAAGGAAAGAAGAAGAAGGGAAGAAGAAGGAGAAGAAAGAAGAGAAGAAGAAGAAGAAGAAGAAGGGGAAGAAGAAGGAGAAGAAGAGAAGAAGAGGAGAAGAAGAAGGGGAGAAGAAGGAGAAGAAGAAGAAGGGAGAAGAAGAAGGGGAAGAAGAAGGAGAGAAGAAGAAGAAGAAGGAGAAGAAGAAGAAGAAGGGGAAGAAGAAGGGAAGAAGAAGGAAGAAGGGGAAGAAGAAGGAGAAGAAGAAGAAGGAGAAGAAGAAGAAGGAGAAGAAGGAAGAAGAAGGGAGAAGAAGGAGAAGGAAGAAGAAGGAGAAGGGAAGAAGAAGGGGAAGAAGGGAAGAAGAAGAAGGAGAAGAAGAAGAAGGAAGAAGAAGGGGAAGAAGAAGGGAAGAAGAAGAAGGAAAGAAGAAGGAAGAAGAAGGAGAAGAAGAAGAAGAAGAAGGAGAAGAAGAGAAGAAGAAGAAGAAGAGGGGAAGAAGAAGGAGAAGAAGAAGGAGCAGAAGAAGGAAGAAGAAGAAGAAGAAGAAGAAGGAAGAAGAAGGAGAAGAAGGAAGAAGAAGGAGAAGAAGGAAGAAGAAGGAGAAGAAGAAGGAAGAAGAAGGAGAAGAAGAAGGGAAGAAGAAGAAGGGGAAGAAGAAGGGGAAGAAGAAGAAGGAAGAAGAAGAAGGGAGAAGAAGGGGAAGAAGAAGGAAGAAGAAGAAGAAGAAGGAGGAAGAAGAAGGGAGAAGAAGGAAGAAGAAGGAGAAGGAGAAGAAGAAGGGAAGAAGAAGGAGAAGAAGAAGAAGAAGAAGGGGAAGAAGGAAGAAGAAGAAGGGGAAGAAGAAAGGAGAAGAAGGGGAAGAAGAAGAGAAGAAGGAAGAAGAAGAAGAAGGAAGAAGAAGGAGAAGAAGGAAGAAGAAGGAGAAGAAGGGGAAGAAGAAGGAAGAAGAAGGGGAAGAAGAAGGAGAAGAAGAAGAAGAAGAAGAAGGAGAAGAAGAAGGAGAAGAAGAAGGAAGAAGAAGGAGAAGAAGGGGAAGAAGAAGGAGAAGAAGGGAAGAAGAAGGGGAAGAAGAAGGGAAGGAGAAGGAGAAGAAGGAAGAAGAAGGAAGAAGAAGGGAAGAAGAAGGAGAAGAAGGAAAAGAAGAAGGAGAAGAAGGAGAAGAAGGGGAAGAAGAAGGGGAAGAAGAAGGGAGAAGAAGAAGGGAGAAGAAGGAAGAAGAAGGTGGAAGAAGAAGGAGAAGAAGGAGAAGAAGAGAAGAAGGAGAAGAAGAAGGAGAAGAAGGGGAAGAAGAAGGAGAAGAAGAAGAGGAAGAAGAAGGAGAAGAAGGGGAAGAAGAAGGAGAAGAAGAAGAAGAAGGAAGAAGAAGAAGGAAGAAGAAGGAAGAAGAAGGAGAAGAAGAAAAGAAGAAGGGAAGGAGAAGAAGAAGAAGGGGAAGAAGAAGGGGAAGAAGAAGGAGAAGAAGAAGGGAAGATGAAGGGGAAGAAGAAGGAGAAGAAGAAGAGGAAGAAGAAGGAGAAGAAGGGGAAGAAGAAGGGGAAGAAGAAGGAGAAGAAGGAAGAAGGGAAGAAGAAGGGAAGAAGAAGGAGAAGAAGAAGGGAAGAAGAAGGGAGAAGAAGAGGAAGAAGAAGGAGAAGAAGGGGAAGAAGAAGGGGAAGAAGAAGAAGAAGGGGAAGAAGAAGGGGAAGAAGAAGGGAAGAAGAAGGAGAAGAAGAAGGGGAAGAAGAAGGAGAAGAAGAAGGAAGAAGAAGGAAGAAGAAGGAAGAAGAAGGGGAAGAAGAAGGAGAAGAAGGGGAAGAAGAAGGAGAAGAAGAAGGGGAAGAAGAAGGAGAAGAAGGGGATGAAGAAGGAGAAGAAGGGGAATGAGAAGGAGAAGAAGGGGAAGAAGAAGGAGAAGAAGGGGAAGAAGAAGGAGAAGAAGGGGAAGAAGAAGGAGAAAGAAGAAGGAGAAGAAGAAGGAGAAGAAGAAGAAGGGGAGAAGAAGGAGAAGAAGGAGAAGAAGGAAGAAGAAGGGGAAGAAGAAGGAGAAGAAGGCAAGAAGAAGAATGGGAAGAAGAAGGAGAAGAAGGAGAAGAAGGAGAAGAAGAAGGGGAAGAAGAAGGAGAAGAAGGGGAAGAAGAAGGAGAAGAAGGAGGAAGAAGAAAGAAGAAGGGGAAGAAGAAGGGGAAGAAGAAGGAGAAGAAGGGGAAGAAGAAGGAGATGAAGAAGGAAGGAGAGGAGAAGAAGGAAGAAGAAGAAGAAGGAGAAGGAGAAGGGAAGAAGAAGGGGAAGAAGAAGGGGAAGAAGAAGGGGAAGAAGAAGGGGAAGAAGAAGGAGAAGAAGAAGGGAAGAAGAAGGAGAAGAAGGGGAAGAAGAAGGGGAAGAAGAAGGAGAAGAAGAAGAAGGGGAAGAAGGGGAAGAAGAAGGAGAAGAAGAAGGAGAAGAAGGAGAAGAAGAAGAAGGAAGAAGAAGGAGAAGAAGGGGAAGAAGAAGGGGAAGAAGAAGGGGAAGGAAGAAGGGAAGAAGAAGGGGAAGAAGAAGGAGAAGAAGAAGGGGAAGAAGAAGGAGAAGAAGGGAAGAAGAAGGGGAAGAAGAAGGAGAAGAAGGGGAAGAAGAAGAAGAAGGGGAAGAAGAAGGAGAAGGAAGAAGAAGGGGAAGGAGATGGAGAAGGGGAAGAAGAAGGAGAAGGGGAAGAAGGGAAGAAGAAGGGAAGAAGAAGAAGGAGAAGAAGAAGGGAAGAAGAAGGGGAAGAAGAAGGAGAAGAGAAGGAGAAGAAGGAAAGAAGAAGAAGGAGAAGGAGAAGAAGGGGAAGAAGAAGGGGAAGAAGAAGGGGAAGAAGAAGGGGAAGAAGAAGGGGAAGGAGAAGGAGAAGAAGGAGAAGAAGAAGGGGAAGAAGAAGGAGAAGAAGGGGAAGAAGAAGGAGAAGAAGAAGAGGAAGAAGAAGGAGAAGAAGGGGAAGAAGAAGGGGAAGAAGAAGGAGAAGAAGGGAAGAAGAAGGAGAGAAGAAGGGGAAGGAGAAGGAGAAGAAGGGAAAGAAGAAGGGAAGAAGGAGAAGGAGAAGAAGGAAGAAGAAGAAGAAGGGGAAGAAGAAGGGGAAGAAGAAGGAAGAAGAAGGGGAAGAAGAAGGAGAAGAAGAAGGAAGAAGAAGAAGAAGAAGAAGAAGAAGAAGAAGAAGGAGAAGAAGGAGAAGAAGGGGAAGAAGAAAGAAGGAGAAGAAGAAGGAAGAAGAAGAAGGGGAAGAAGAAGGAGAAGAAGAAGAAGAAGAAGAAGAAGAAGGAGAAGAAGAAGAAGAAGGAAGAAGAAGGGGAAGAAGAAGAAGGAGAGAAGAAGGGGAAGAAGAAGGGAAGAAGAAGGGGAAGAAGAAGGAGAAGAAGGGGAAGAAGAAGGAAGAAGAAGGAGAAGAAGGGGAAGAAGAAGAAGGGGAAGAAGAAGGAGAAGAAGGGGAAGAAGAAGGAGAAGAAGGGGAAGAAGAAGGAGAAGAAGAAGGGGAATGAGAAGGAGAAGAAGAAGAGGAAGAAGAAGGAGAAGAAGAAGGGGAAGAAGAAGGAGAAGAAGAAGGGGAGAAGAAGGAGAAGAAGAGGAGAAGAAGAAGAAGAAGGGAAGAAGAAGAAGAAGAAGAAGGAGAAGAAGGGAAGAAGAAGAAGAAGAAGGGGAAGAAGAAGGAGAAGAAGGGGAAGAAGAAGGGGAAGAAGAAGGAGAAGAAGAAGAAGGGAAGAAGAAGGGGAAGAAGAAGGAGAAGAAGAAGGGGAAGAAGAAGGAGAAGAAGAAGAGGAGAAGAAGGAGAAGAAGGGGAAGAAGAAGGAAGAAGAAGGAGAAGAAGGGGAAGAAGAAGGATGAAGAAGGAAGAAGAAGGAGAAGGGAAGAAGAAGAAGGAGAAGAAGGGGAAGAAGAAAGGAAGAAGAAGAAGAAGGGGAGCAGAAGGGGAAGAAGAAGGAAGAAGAAGAAGAAGAAGGAGAAGAAGGGGAAGAAGAAGGAAGAAGAAGGAGAAGAAGAAGAAAGGAAGAAGGGGAAGAAGGGGAAGAAGAAGGAGAAGAAGAAGGGAAGAAGAAGGAGAAGAAGGGGAAGAAGAAGGAGAAGGGGAAGAAGAAGAAGAAGGAGGAAGAAGAAGGAAGAAGGGGAAGAAGAAGGAGAAGAAGAAGGAAGAAGAAGGGAAGAAGAAGAGGAAGAAGAAGGAGAAGAAGAAGGAAGGGGAAGAAGAAGGAGAAGAAGGGGAAGAAGAAGAAGGGGAAGAAGAAGGAGAAGAAGGGGAAGAAGAAGGAGAAGAAGGGATGAAGAAGAAGAAGAAGAAGAAGAAGGAGAAGAAGAAGAGGAAGAAGAAGGAGAAGAAGAAGGGGAAGAAGAAGGGAAGAAGAAGAAGGAAGAAGAAGGAAGAAGAAGGAGAAGAAGGGGAAGAAGAAGGAAGAAGAAGGAGAAGAAGAAGGGGAAGAAGAAGGAGAAGAAGAAGAGGAAGAAGGAGAAGAAGGAAGAAGAAGGAGAAGAAGGGAAGAAGGGGAAGAAGAAGGAGAAGAAGGGAAGAAGAAGGGGAAGAAGAAGGAGCAGAAGGGGAAGGAGAAGGAGGAGAAGAAGGAGAATAAGAAGGGGAAGAAGAAGAAGGGGAAGAAGAAGGAGCAGAAGGGGAAGGAGAAGGAGGAGAAGAAGAAGGGTAGAAGAAGGAGAAGAAGGGGAAGAAGAAAGAGAAGAAGGGGAAGAAGAAGGAGCAGAAGGGGAAGAAGAATGAGAAGGGGAAGAAGAAGGAGCAGAAGGGGAAGAAGAAGGAGAAGAAGAAGAGAAGAAGGGGAAGAAGAAGGAGAAGAAGGGGAAGAAGAAGGAGCAGAAGGGGAAGAAGAAGGAGAAGAAGGGGAAGAAGAAGGGGAAGGAGATGGAGAAGAAGGGGAAGAAGAAGGAGAAGGGGAAGAAGAAGGGAAGAAGGAAGAAGAAGAAGGAGAAGGAGAAGAAGGGGAAGAAGAAGGGGAAGAAGAAGGGGAAGGAGAAGGAGAAGAAGAAAGAAGGGGAAGGAGAAGGAGAAGAAGGGGAAGAAGAAGGGGAAGAAGAAGGGGAAGAGAAGGGGAAGAAGAAGGAGCAGAAGGGGAAGAAGAATGGGAAGAAGAAGAAGAAGAAGAAGGGGAAGAAGAAGGAGAAGAAGAAGGGGAAGAAGAAGGAGAAGAAGAAAGGAAGAAGAAAGAAGAAGGGGAAGAAGAAGGAAGAAGAAGGAGAAGAAGAAGGGAAGAAGAAGAAGAGAAGAAGGAGAAGAAGGGGAAGAAGAAGGAGAAGAAGGGGAAGAAGAAGGGGAAGAAGAAGAAGGAGAAGAAGGAAGAAGAAGAAGGGGAAGAAGAAGGAGCAGAAGGGGAAGGAGAAGGAGGAGAAGAAGGAGAATAAGAAGGGGAAGAAGAAGGGGAAGAAGGGAAGAAGAAGGAGCAGAAGGGGATGGAGAAGGAGGAGAAGAAGAAGGGGTAGAAGAAGGAGAAGAAGGGGAAGAAGAAAGAGAAGAAGGGGAAGAAGAAGGAGCAGAAGGGGAAGAAGAATGAGAAGGGGAAGAAGAAGGAGCAGAAGGGGAAGAAGAAGGAGAAGAAGAAGAGGAAGAAGGGGAAGAAGAAGGAGAAGAAGGGGAAGAAGAAGGAGCAGAAGGGGAAGAAGAAGGAGAAGAAGGGGAAGAAGAAGGGGAAGGAGATGGAGAAGAAGGGGAAGAAGAAGGAGAAGAAGAAGAAGGGGAAGAAGGGAAGAAGAAGAAGGAGAAGGAGAAGAAGGAAGAAGAAGGGGAAGAAGAAGGGGAAGGAGAAGGAGAAGAAGGGAAAGAAGAAGGGGAAGGAGAAGGAGAAGAAGGAAGAAGAAGGAAGAAGAAGGGGAAGAAGAAGAAGGGAAGAAGAAGGAAGAAGAAGGAGAAGAAGAAGAAGAAGGAGAAGAAGAAGGAGAAGAAGGAGAAGAAGAAGAAGAAGAAGGGGAAGAAGAAGGAGAAGAAGGGGAAGAAGAAGGAAGAAGAAGGAGAAGAAGGGGAAGAAGAAGGAAGAAGAAGAAGAAGGAGAAGAAGGGAAGAAGAAGGGAAGAAGAAGAAGGGGAAGAAGAAGGAGAAGAAGAAGGAGAAGAAGAAGAAGAAGAAGGGAAGAAGAAGGAGGAAGAAGAAAGAAGAAGAAGGAGAAGAAGAAGGGAAGAAGAAGAAGGGGAAGAAGAAGGAAGAAGAAAGAAGAAGAAGGAAGAAGAAAGGAAGAAGAAGGGGAAGAAGAAGGGGAAGAAGAAGGGAAGAAGAAGGAAGAAGAAGGGGAAGAAGAAGGAGAAGAAGAAGAAGAAGAAGAAGAAGAAGGAGAAGAAGAAGAAGAAGAAGAAGAAGGAAGAAGAAGAAGAAGAAGAAAGAAGAAGGGGAAGAAGAAGAAGGAGAAGAAGGAGAAGAAGGAAGAAGAAAGAAGAAGAAGAAGAAGGAGAAGAAGAAGAAGAAGAGGAAGAAGAAGAAGGGGAAGAAGAAGAAGGGGAAGAAGAAGGAGAAGAAGGGGAAGAAGAAGGGGAAGAAGAAGGAGAAGAAGGGAAGAAGAAGAAGAAGGGGAGGAAGAAGAAGAAGGGAAGAAGAAAGAAGAATAGGGAGAAGAAGGGGAAGAAGAAGGGGAAGGAGGAGGAGAAGAAGGGGAAGAAGAAGGGGAAGGAGAAGGAGAAGAAGGGAAGAAGAAGGGGAAGAAGAAGGAGAAGAAGGGGAAGAAGAAAGAGAAGAAGGGGAAGAAGAAGGAGCAGAAGGGGAAGAAGAATGAGAAGGGGAAGAAGAAGGAGCAGAAGTGGAAGAAGAAGGAGAAGAAGAAGAGGAAGGAGAAGAAGAAGAAGGGGAAGAAGAAGGGGAAGAAGGGGAAGAAGAAGTTGAAGAAGGTGAAGAAGAAGGAGCAGAAGGGGAAGAAGAAGGAGAAGAAGGGGAAGAAGAAGGGGAAGGAGATGGAGAAGAAGGGGAAGAAGAAGGAGCAGAAGGGGAAGAAGAAGGAGAAGAAGAGGAAGAAGAAGGAGAAGAAGAAAGAGAAGAAGGAGAAGAAGGGGAAGAAGAAGGAGAAGGAGATGGAGAAGAAGGGGAAGAAGAAGGAGCAGAAGGGGAAGAAGGAGACGAAGGGGAAGAAGAAGGGGAAGAAGAAGGAGAAGAAGAGGAAGAAGAAGGAGAAGGGGGAGAAGAAGGAGCAGAAGGGAAGAAGAAGCGGAAGGAGAAGGAGAAGAAGGGGAAGAAGAAGGAGAAGGGGAAGAAGAAGGGGAGGAGAAGGAGAAGAAGGGGAAGAAGAAGGGGAAGAAGAAGGAGCAGAAGGGGAAGAAGAAGAAGGGGAAGAAGAAGGAGAAGAAGGAGAAGAAGGGGAAGAAGAAGGGGAAGAAGGAGAAGAAGGGGAAGAAGAAGGGGAAGAAGAAGGGGAAGAAGAAGAAGAAGGGGAGAAGAAGGGGAAGAAGAAGGAGAAGAAGGGGAAGAAGGAGAAGAAGGGGAAGAAGAAGAAGAAGGGAAGAAGAAGGAAGAAGAAGGGGAAGAAGAAGGAGAAGAAGGGGAAGAAGAAGGGGAAGAAGGAGAAGAAGGGGAAGAAGAGGGGGAAGAAGAAGGGGAAGAAGAAGAAGAAGAAGGGAAAGAAGAAGAAGGGGAAGAAGAAGGAGCAGAAGGGGAAGGAGAAGGAGGAGAAGAAGGAGAATAAGAAGGGGAAGAAGAAGGAGCAGAAGGGGAAGGAGAAGGAGGAGAAGAAGAAGGGGTAGAAGAAGGAGAAGAAGGGGAAGAAGAAAGAGAAGAAGGGGAAGAAGAAGGAGCAGAAGGGGAAGAAGAATGAGAAGTGGAAGAAGAAGGAGCAGAAGGGGAAGAAGAAGGAGAAGAAGAAGAGGAAGAAGGGGAAGAAGAAGGAGAAGAAGGGGAAGAAGAAGGAGCAGAAGGGGAAGAAGAAGGAGAAGAAGGGGAAGAAGAAGGGGAAGGAGATGGAGAAGAAGGGGAAGAAGAAGGAGAAGGGGAAGAAGAAGGGGAAGAAGGGAAGAAGAAGCGGAAGGAGAAGGAGAAGAAGGGGAAGAAGAAGGGGAAGAAGAAGGGGAAGGAGAAGGAGAAGAAGGGAAAGAAGAAGGGGAAGGAGAAGGAGAAGAAGGGGAAGAAGAAGGGGAAGAAGAAGGGGAAGATGAAGGGGAAGACGAAGGAGCAGAAGGGGAAGAAGAATGGGAAGAAGAAGAAGGGGAAGAAGAAGGGGAAGAAGAAGGAGAAGAAGGAGAAGAAGGGGAAGAAGAAGGAGAAGAAGGAGAAGAAGGGGAAGAAGAAGGGGAAGAAGAAGGAGAAGAAGAAGGGGAAGAAGAAGGAGAAGAAGAAGAGGAAGAAGGAGAAGAAGGGGAAGAAGAAGGAGAAGAAGGGGAAGAAGGGGAAGAAGAAGGAGAAGAAGGGGAAGAAGAAGGGGAAGAAGAAGAAGAAGGAGAAGAAGGGAAAGAAGAAGAAGAAGGGGAAGAAGAAGGAGCAGAAGGGGAAGGAGAAGGAGGAGAAGAAGGAGAATAAGAAGGGGAAGAAGAAGGGGAAGAAGGGGAAGAAGAAGGAGCAGAAGGGGATGGAGAAGGAGGAGAAGAAGAAGGGGTAGAAGAAGGAGAAGAAGGGGAAGAAGAAAGAGAAGAAGGGGAAGAAGAAGGAGCAGAAGGGGAAGAAGAATGAGAAGGGGAAGAAGAAGGAGCAGAAGGGGAAGAAGAAGGAGAAGAAGAAGAGGAAGAAGGGGAAGAAGAAGGAGAAGAAGGGGAAGAAGAAGGAGCAGAAGGGGAAGAAGAAGGAGAAGAAGGGGAAGAAGAAGGGAAGGAATGGGGAAGAAGAAGAAGAAGGAGAAGGGGAAGAAGAAGAAGGGAAGAAGAAGGGAAGAAGAAGGAGAAGAAGGGGAAGAAGAAGGGGAAGAAGAAGAAGGAGAAGGAGAAGAAGGAAAGAAGAAGAAGGAGAAGGAGAAGAAGGGGAAGAAGAAGGGGAAGAAGAAGGGGAAGAAGAAGGAGCAGAAGGGGAAGAAGAATGGGAAGAAGAAGGAGAAGAAGGAGAAGAAGGAGAAGAAGAAGGGGAAGAAGAAGGAGAAGAAGAAGGGGAAGAAGAAGGAGAAGAAGAAGAGGAAGAAGAAGGAGAAGAAGGGGAAGAAGAAGGGGAAGAAGAAGGAGAAGAAGGGGAAGAAGAAGGAGATGAAGAAGGGGAAGGAGAAGGAGAAGAAGGGAAAGAAGAAGGGGAAGGAGAAGGAGAAGAAGGGGAAGAAGAAGGGGAAGAAGAAGGGGAAGAAGAAGGGGAAGATGAAGGGGAAGAAGAAGGAGAAGAAGAAGAGGAAGAAGAAGGAGAAGAAGGGGAAGAAGAAGGGGAAGAAGAAGGAGAAGAAGGGGAAGAAGAAGGGGAAGGAGAAGAAGGAGAAGAAGAAGGAAGAAGAAGGAGAAGAAGAAGGGGAAGAAGAAGGAGAAGAAGAAGAGGAAGAAGAAGGAGAAGAAGAAGGGGAAGAAGAAGGAGAAGAAGAAGGAAGAAGAAGGAGAAGAAGGAGGAGAAAGAAGAAGAAGGAGAAGAAGGGGAAGAAGAAGGAGAAGAAGGAGAAGAAGGAGAAGAAGAAGGGGAAGAAGAAGGAGAAGAAGAAGGGGAAGAAGAAGGAGAAGAAGAAGAGGAAGAAGAAGGAGAAGAAGGGGAAGAAGAAGGGGAAGAAGAAGGAGAAGAAGGGGAAGAAGAAGGAGATGAAGAAGGGGAAGGAGAAGGAGAAGAAGGGAAAGAAGAAGGGGAAGGAGAAGGAGAAGAAGGGGAAGAAGAAGGGGAAGAAGAAGGGAAGAAGAAGGGGAAGATGAAGGGGAAGAAGAAGGAGAAGAAGAAGAGGAAGAAGAAGGAGAAGAAGGGAAGAAGAAGAAGAAGAAGGAAGAAAGAAGAAGGGGAAGAAGAAGGGGAAGAAGAAGGGGAAGATGAAGGGGAAGAAGAAGGAGAAGAAGAAGAGGAAGAAGAAGGAGAAGAAGGGGAAGAAGAAGGGGAAGAAGAAGGAGAAGAAGGGGAAGAAGAAGGGGAAGAAGAAGGGGAAGAAGAAGGAGAAGAAGAAGGGGAAGAAGAAGGAGAAGAAGAAGAGGAAGAAGAAGGAGAAGAAGGGGAAGAAGAAGGGGAAGAAGAAGGAGAAGAAGGGGAAGAAGAAGAAGGGGAAGACGAAGGAGAAGAAGGGGAAGAAGAAGGAGAAGAAGGGGATGAAGAAGGAGAAGAAGAAGGGGAATGAGAAGGAGAAGAAGAAGAGGAAGAAGAAGGAGAAGAAGAAGGGGAAGAAGAAGAAGACGGGGAAGAAGGGGAAGAAGAAGGAGAAGAAGGGGAAGAAGAAGGAGAAGAAGGGGAAGAAGAAGGGGAAGAAGAAGGAGAAGAAGAAGGGGAAGAAGAAGGAGAAGAAGAAGAGGAAGAAGAAGAAGGAAGAAGAAGGAGAAGAAGGGGAAGAAGAAGGAGAAGAAGGGGAAGAAGAAGGGGAAGAAGAAGAAGAAGGAGAAGGGAAAGAAGAAGAAGAAGGGGAAGAAGAAGGAGCAGAAGAAGAAGGAGAAGGAGGAGAAGAAGGAGAAGAAGGGGAAGAAGATGAAGAAGGGGAAGAAGAAGGAGGAAGGGGATGGAGAAGGAGGAGAAGAAGAAGGGTAGAAGAAGGAGAAGAAGGGGAAGAAGAAAGAGAAGAAGGGGAAGAAGAAGGAGCAGAAGAAGAAGAATGAGAAGAAGAAGAAGGAGCAGAAGGGGAAGAAGAAGAAGAAGAAGAAGGAGAAGAAGGGGAAGAAGAAGAGAAGAAGAAGGAGAAGAAGGGGAAGGGGAAGAAGAAGGGAAGAAGAAGAAGAAGAAAGAAGAAGAAGGGGAAGAAGAAGGAGAAGGGGAAGAAGAAGGGGAAGAAGAAGAAGAAGGAAGAAGAAGAGAAGAAGGGGAAGAAGAAGGGGAAGAAGAAGAAGGAGAAGGAGAAGAAGGGAAAGAAGAAGAAGGAGAAGAGAAGAAGGGGAAGAAGAAGGGGAAGAAGAAGAAGAAGAAGGGGAAGAAGAAGGAGCAGAAGAAGAAGAATGGGAAGAAGAAGAAGAAGGAGAAGAAGGGAAGAAGAAGGGGAAGAAGAAGGAGAAGAAGAAGGGGAAGAAGAAGGAGAAGAAGAAGAGGAAGAAGAAGGAGAAGAAGGGGAAGAAGAAGGGGAAGAAGAAGGAGAAGAAGGGAAGAAGAAGGAGATGAAGAAGAAGGAGAAGGAGAAGAAGGAAAGAAGAAGGGGAAGAAGAAGGAGAAGAAGGGGAAGAAGAAGGGGAAGAAGAAGGGGAAGAAGAAGAAGAAGGGGAAGAAGAAGGAGAAGAAGAAGAGGAAGAAGAAGGAGAAGAAGGGGAAGAAGAAGGGGAAGAAGAAGGAGAAGAAGAAGAAGAAGAAGGGGAAGAAGAGGAGAAGAAGAAGGAAGAAGAAGGAGAAGAAGAAGAAGAAGAAGGAGAAGAAGGGGAAGAAGAAGGAAGAAGAAGGAGAAGAAGGGGAAGAAGAAGGAAGAAGAAGGGGAAGAAGAAGGAGAAGAAGAAGGGGAAGAAGAAGGAGAAGAAGAAGAGGAAGAAGAAGGAGAAGAAGGGGAAGAAGAAGGGGAAGAAGAAGGAGAAGAAGGGGAAGAAGTAGAAGGGGAAGACGAAGGAGAAGAAGGGGAAGAAGAAGGAGAAGAAGGGGATGAAGAAGGAGAAGAAGAAGGGGAATGAGAAGGAGAAGAAGAAGAGGAAGAAGAAGGAGAAGAAGAAGGGGAAGAAGAAGGAGAAGAAGAAGGGGAAGAAGAAGGAGAAGAAGGAGGAGAAGAAGAAGAAGAAGAAGAAGAAGAAGAAGGGGGAGAAGAAGGAGAAGAAGGAGAAGAAGGGGAAGTAGGGGAAGAAGAAGGAGAAGAAGAAGGAGCAGAAGGGGAAGAAGAATGGGAAGAAGAAGGAGAAGAAGGAGAAGAAGGAGAAGAAGAAGGGGAAGAAGAAGGAGAAGAAGAAGGGGAAGAAGAAGGAGAAGAAGAAGAGGAAGAAGAAGGAGAAGAAGGGGAAGAAGAAGGGGAAGAAGAAGGAGAAGAAGGGGAAGAAGAAGGAGATGAAGAAGGGGAAGGAGAAGGAGAAGAAGGGAAAGAAGAAGGGGAAGGAGAAGAAGAAGAAGGGAAGAAGAAGGGGAAGAAGAAGAAGAAGAAAGAAGAAGGGGAAGAAGAAGGAGAAGAAGAAGAGGAAGAAGAAGGAGAAGAAGAAGAAGGGAAGAAGAAGGAGAAGAAGAAGAAGGGGAAGAAGAAGGGGAAGAAGAAGGAGAAGAAGGGGAAGAAGAAGGAGAAGAAGAAGAGGAAGAAGAAGGAGAAGAAGGAAGAAGAAGGAAGAAGAAGGAGAAGAAGGGGAAGAAGAAGAAGGGGAAGACGAAGGAGAAGAAGGGGAAGAAGAAGGAGAAGAAGGGGATGAAGAAGGAGAAGAAGAAGGGGAAGAAAAGGAGAAGAAGAAGAGGAAGAAGAAGGAGAAGAAGAAAGAAGAAGAAACGGGGAAGAAGGGGAAGAAGAAGGAGAAGAAGGGGAAGAAGAAGGAGAATAAGGGGAAGAAGAAGGGGAAGAAGAAGGAGAAGAAGAAGGGGAAGAAGAAGGAGAAGAAGAAGAGGAAGAAGAAGGAGAAGAAGGGGAAGAAGAAGGGGAAGAAGAAAGAAGAAGGGAAGAAGAAGAAGGGGAAGAAGAAGGAGAAGAAGGGGAAGAAGAAGGAGAAGAAGGGGATGAAGAAGGAGAAGAAGAAGGGGAAAGAAGGAGAAGAAGAAGAGGAAGAAGAAGGAGAAGAAGAAGGAGAAGAAGAAGGGGAAGAAGAAGGAGAAGAAGAAGGAGAAGAAGAAGGAGAAGAAGAAGAAGAAGAAGAAAGGGGAGAAGAAGGAGAAGAAGGAGAAGAAGGGGAAGTAGGGGAAGAAGAAGGAGAAGAAGGGGAAGAAGAAGGAGAAGAAGGGGAAGAAGGGGAAGAAGAAGGGGAAGAAGAAGGAGAAGAAGGGGAAGAAGGAGAAGAAGTGGAAGAAGAAGGAGAAGAAGAAGAAGGAGAATAAGAGAAGAAGAAGGAGAAGAAGAAGGAAGAAGAAGAAGAAGAAGAAGAAGAAGAAGAAGAAGAAGAAGAAGAAGAAGGAGAAGAAGAAGAAGAAGAAGAAGAAGAAGAAGAAGAAGAAGAAGAAGAAGAGGGAAGAAGAAAGAAGAAGGGAAGAAGAAAGAAGAAGAAGAAGAAGAAGGAGAAGAAGGGGAAGAAGAAGGGGAAGAAGAAAGAGAAGAAGGGGAAGAAGAAGGAAGAATGGGAAGAAGAAGGAGAAGAAGAAGAAGAAAGAGAAGAAGGGAAGAAGAAGGGGAAGGAGAAAGAAGAAGGGGAAGAAGAAGGAGAAGAAGGAGAAGAAGGAAGAAGAAGGGGAAGAAGAAGGAGAAGAAGGGGAAGAAGAAAGAGAAGAAGAAGAAGAAGGGGAAGAAGAAGGAGAAGAAGAAGAAGAAGGGGAAGAAGAAGAAGGGAAGAAGAAAAGAAGAAGAAAGAAGAAGAAGAAGAAAGAGAAGAAGGGGAAGAAGAAGGAGAAGAAGGGGAAGAAGAATGAAGAAGAAGGAGAAGAAGGTGAAGAAGAAGAAGAAGGGGAAGAAGAAGGAGAAGAAGGGGAAGAAGAAGGGGAAGGATAAGGAGAAGAAGGGGAAGAAGAAGGGGAAGAAGAAAGAGAAGAAGGGGAAGAAGAAGGAGCAGAATGGGAAGAAGAAGGAGAAGAAGGGGAAGAAGAAAGAGAAGAAGGGGAAGAAGAAGGGGAAGGAGAAGGAGAAGAAGGGGAAGAAGAAGGGGAAGGAGAAGGAGAAGAAGGGGAAGAAGAAGGGGAAGAAGAAGGAGAAGAAGGGGAAGAAGAAAGAGAAGAAGGGGAAGAAGAAGGGGAAGCAGAAGGAGAAGAAGGGGAAGAAGAAGGGGAAGAAGAGGAGAATAAGGGGAAGAAGAAAGAGAAGAAGAAGGAGAAGAAGGGGAAGAAGAAAGAGAAGAAGGGGAAGGAGAAGGAGAAGAAGGGGAAGAAGAAGGTGAAGAAGAAGGAGAAGAAGGTGAAGAAGAAGGAGAAGAAGGGGAAGAAGAAGGGGGAGGAGAAGGAGAAGAAGGGGAAGAAGAAGAAGGGGAAGAAGAAGGGGGAGGAGAAGGAGAAGAAGGGGAAGAAGAAGAAGGGGAAGAAGAAGGGGAAGGAGAAGGAGAAGAAGGGGAAGAAGAAGGGGAAGAAGAAGGGGAAGAAGAAGGAGAAGAAGGGGAAGAAGAAAGAGAAGAAGGGGAAGAAGAAGGAGCAGAAGGGGAAGAAGAATGAGAAGGGGAAGAAGAAGGACCATAAGGGGAAGAAGAAGGAGAAGAAGAAGAGGAAGGAGAAGGAGAATAAGGGGAAGAAGAAGGGGAAGAAGGGGAAGGAGAAGGAGAAGAAGGGGAAGAAGAAGGGGAAGAAGAAGCAGAAGAAGGGGAAGAAGAAAGAGAAGGAGGGGAAGAAGAAGGAGCAGAATGGGAAGAAGAAGGAGAAGAAGGGGAAGAAGAAAGAGAAGAAGGGGAAGAAGAAGGGGAAGGAGAAGGAGAAGAAGGGGAAGAAGAAGGGGAAGGAGAAGGAGAAGAAGGGGAAGAAGAAGGGGAAGAAGAAGGAGAAGAAGGGGAAGAAGAAAGAGAAGAAGGGGAAGAAGAAGGGGAAGGAGAAGGAGAAGAAGGGGAAGAAGAAGGGGAAGAAGAGGAGAAGAAGGGGAAGAAGAAAGAGAAGAAGAAGGAGAAGAATGGGAAGAAGAAAGAGAAGAAGGGGAAGGAGAAGGAGAAGAAGGGGAAGAAGAAGGGGAAGAAGAAGGAGAAGAAGGGGAAGAAGAAAGAGAAGAAGGGGAAGAAGAAGGGGGAGGAGAAGGAGAAGAAGGGGAAGAAGAAGAAGGGGAAGAAGAAGGGGAAGAAGAAGGGGAAGGAGAAGGAGAAGAAGGGGAAGAAGAAGGGGAAGAAGAAGGGGAAGAAGAAAGGGAAGGAGAAGGAGAAGAAGGGGAAGAAGAAGGGGAAGAAGAAGGAGAAGAAGGGGAAGAAGAAAGAGAAGAAGGGGAAGAAGAAGGAGCAGAAGGGGAAGAAGAATGAGAAGGGGAAGAAGAAGGACCAGAAGGGGAAGAAGAAGGAGAAGAAGAAGAGGAAGGAGAAGGAGAATAAGGGGAAGAAGAAGGGGAAGAAGGGGAAGGAGAAGGAGGATAAGAAGGGGAAGAAGAAGGAGCAGAAGGGGAAGGAGAAGGAGGGGAAGAAGGAATTAGTTACAGTGAGAGAAAAGAAGAAACCCGCACACTGCTCTTGCTAGTATCACGGTTCTTTAATAAGCTTTACGCATTGGTATCAAGTCCTTCGTCTGAGCTTTTGTGAGTTTTTTAAATTAGCACCGTTATGCAGTGGTGTAAAGTACTTTAATAAAAATACTTTAAACGACTAATGAAGTCGTTTTTTTGGGGTATCTGTACTTTACTATTGTCACGACTTCCGCCGAAGTCGGTTCCTCTCCTTGTTCGGGCGGTTCCTCTCCTTGTTCGGGCGGTTCCTCTCCTTGTTCGGGCAGTTCCTCTTCTTGTTCGGGCAGTTCCTCTCCTTGTTCGGGCGGTTCCTCTCCTTGTTCGGGCAGTTCCTCTTCTTGTTCGGGCGGTTCCTCTCCTTGTTCGGGCAGTTCCTCTTCTTGTTCGGGCAGTTCCTCTTCTTGTTCGGGCGGTTCCTCTCCTTGTTCGGGCAGTTCCTCTTCTTGTTCGGGCGGTTCCTCTCCTTGTTCGGGCAGTTCCTCTTCTTGTTCGGGCGGTTCCTCTCCTTGTTCGGGCAGTTCCTCTTCTTGTTGCGGTTTCCTTGTTCGGGCGGTTCCTCTCCTTGTTCGGGCAGTTCCTCTTCTTGTTCGGGCAGTTCCTCTTCTTGTTCGGGCGGTTCCTCTCCTTGTTCGGGCAGTTCCTCTTCTTGTTCGGGCGGTTCCTCTTCTTGTTCGGGCAGTTCCTCTTCTTGTTCGGGCAGTTCCTCTCCTTGTTCGGGCAGTTCCTCTTCTTGTTCGGGCAGTTCCTCTTCTTGTTCGGGCAGTTCCTCTTCTTGTTCGGGCGGTTCCTCTCCTTGTTTTTTTGTCAGGTTGTTAATGTTTAAAAAAAATAAGTAACTGTTAAAAACATGAACACGAATCCGCTTTATATAAGAAATTTGAAATGATTTCATACATTTACTTCTACTTTTGATACTTAAGTATATTTTAGCAATTACATTTACTTTTGATACTTAAGTACAGTGGGGCAAAAAAAGTATTTAGTCAGCCACCAATTGTGCAAGTTCTCCCACTTAAAAAGATGAGAGAGGACTTTAATTTTCATCATAGGTACACTTCAACTATGACAGACAAAATGAGAAAAAAAGAAGAAAAAAATCCAGAAAATCACATTGTAGGATTTTTATTGAATTTATTTGCAAATTATGGTGGAAAATAAGTATTTGGAGTTGGAGTCAAGAGAAAATAAGTAAGTGTTACCAAATAAAACAATGTGCATTTCATAAATATTCTAATAAAGTGTGTCCAGCCGTAGAAAAATGCTTATTGAAATTCTCAATTATGGTGGATTTATCAGTGGTGACAGTGTTTCCTATCTTCAGTGCAGTGGGCAGCTGGGAGGAGGTGTTCTTATTCTCCATAAAGTGTGTACACAAAACGTATTAAACAAGTCTGTAGAACCACAATGAGGACATCGAGCCATCATGCAACTTTTCATAAATAATTGGGTACAGCGCGAGTAAGACATCAGAGTAGTCTGAAGTGGAGGCATTAATTCATGTTCACATTTACAACATAACACACATAGGCATTTCATCATTAAGACCTTTAGAAAATAATGCCTGGTGGGTGAAAATCCCCAAAACATTATCTTTTGCTCAGAGTGTTATTTATTTATTATTTATCTTTTATTTCTATCACCTTCTCTGTCTGATATCTTTCTCTTTGCCACAAAATCTAAAGGTAGAAATGTCATGTTTTAGGTCATTAAATTGGACTGCGACTGGATAATCCCTGTCGTTTCTCCTGATTGAACTTTTATGTTCACTGATTCTCTGTTTGAGAGAACGAGAGGTTTTACACATCCCACATGGCCATGTAATAATGTAGAATAATGTGTGATGGGAGACATAAGTCATAATGTAGAATAATGTGTGATGGGAGACATAAGTCATAATGTAGATAATGTGTGATGGGAGACATAAGTCATAATGTAGATAATGTGTGGTGGGAGACATAAGTCATAATGTAGATAATGTGTGGTGGGAGACATAAGTCATAATGTAGATAATGTGTGATGGGAGACATAAGTCATAATGTAGATAATGTGTGATGGGAGACATAAGTCATAATGTAGATAATGTGTGGTGGGAGACATAAGTAATAATGTAGATAATGTGTGGTGGGAGACATAAGTAATAATGTAGATAATGTGTAGTGGGAGACATAATAAGTCATAATTACATGTATTTGGAACTGTTTTCGTGTTTGTGGGTGGCAGAAATGTTTACACTATCATATTGCTGCTGTGTGAAATCTATGTATTTATAGCTGCCATTCGGAATAGGACGTAAAGAGCCCGGCACTGTTGCTCCTTTCTCTTAGGGGGTGGAGATGCAGAGCCCGGCTTATTGTCTTTTGTGGCTGGTATTTATTGTGTTCATTGCGACCTCTCCTCTGCCTTCGAAAAATTTCCCACATTATTCTGAAAATTGATTAATTTTTTTTCCTCTCGTCAATCTACACACAATACCCCATAATGACAAATAAAACATTGTTTTTTTAGAAATGTTAGCTAATTTATTTTAAAAAATGTAAACAGAAATATAACATTTACATAAGTATTCAGACCCTTTGCCGGGCAGGCCAGCTCTAGGAAGAGTCTTGGTGGTTCCAAACTTGTTACATGTAACAAAATGGAGGCCACGGTGTTCATTGGGACCTTCAATGCTGCAGAAATGTTTTGGCACCCTTCCCCAGATTTGTGCCTCGACACAATCGTGTCTCGGAGCTCTATGGACAATTCCTTTGACCTCATGGCTTAGTTTTTGTAATATCAGCTGTGGGATCTTATATAGACAGTTGTGTGCCTTTTAAAATCAGGTGCAATCAATTGAATTTACCACAGGTGGACTTCAATCAAGTTGTAAAAAATATCTCAAGGATGATCAATGGAAACCGGATGCATTTGAGCTCAATTTCGAAGGGGCAGGGGGCAGTGTTTTTACATCTGGATGAAATGCATGCCCAAAATCAACTGCCTGCTACTCATCCCCAAAAGATAAGATATGCATATTATTAGTAGATTTGGATAGAAAACACTCTGAAGTTTCTAGAACTGTTTGAATCATGTCTGTGAGTATAACAGAACTTATTTAGCCCGAGGACAAACCATTCAGATTTTTTATTTTGAGATTTCAGATTTGTAATGTAATGTTTACTGTTAATTTTTATTGTTTATTTCACTTTTGTATAATATCTACCTCACTTGCTTTGGCAATGTTAACACATGTTTCCCATGCCAATAAGGCCCCTTGAATTGAATTGAGAGGTAGAGAGAGAGACAGAGAGAGACAGAGAAAGACAGAGAGGGAGAGACAGAGAGAGAAAGAGACAGAGAGACATAGCGAGATACAGAGAGAGAGAGACAGAGAGAAAGAGACAGAGAGAAAGAGAGAGACACAGAGAGAGACCGAGAGAGACAGAGAGAGACAGAGAGAGACAGAGAGAGAGAGACATAGAGAGAAAGAGAGACAAAGAGAGAGAGAGAGAGACAGAGAGAGACAGAGAGAGACAGAGAGAGAGAGAGGGAGAGAGAGAGATAGAGAGAGAGAGAGAGAGAGAGAGAGAGAGAGAGAGAGAGAGAGAGAGAGAGAGAGAGGGAGAGAGAGAGAGACAGATAGAGGGAGAGAGAGAGAGACACAGAGAGAGGGAGAGAGAGACAGAGAGAGAGGGAGAGAGAGACAGAAAGACAGACAGAGAGAGGGAGAGAGAGAGAGAGAGAGAGAGAGAGAGACAGAAAGACAGACAGAGACAGAGAGAGGGAGAGAGAGAGACAGACAGAGAGACAGGGAGAGAGAGAGAGAGAGAGAGGAGAGAGAGAGAGAGCGAGACAGAAAGACAGACAGAGAGAGACAGAGGGAGAGAGAGAGAGAATGACAGAAAGACAGACAGGGAGAGAGAGAGAGAGAGAGAGAGAGAGAGAGAGAGAGACAGAAAGAGAGAGAAAGAGAGAGAGACAGAAAGACAGAGAGAGAGAGAGAGAGAGAGAGAGAGAGAGAGAGAGAGAGAGAGAGAGAGAGAGAGAGAGAGAGAGAGAGAGAGAGAGACAGAGAGAGAGAGAGAGAGAGAGAGAGAGAGAGAGAGAGAGAGAGAGAGAGAGAGAGAGAGAGAGACAGAAAGACAAACAGAGAGAGAGAGAGAGAGAGAGAGAGAGAGAGAGAGAGAGAGAGAGAGAGAGAGAGCTTCTGTCCATTTGTCTGAACACATTCAGAGAAATATGTCGGACAGCTAGAGAGACCAATCTGGAGGTACAGAAAGCCCCTCACAGACAGAGAGAACAGAAATTGCTGTACCTCAAAAAAATGTTGTCATTACAGAAAGACAGACAGAGAGAGAGAGAGAGAGAGGGGAGAGAGAGAGAGAGAGAGAGAGAGAGACATATTGTCCTCACACATCCTGCTCATTCAAGAGAAATTTTAGAAAAATGTTGTCATTATTTTGTCACTCAACGTCCCAAGTGACATTTACAGAAAATAACTTCAACAGCCCAAAAACACACAAACACACATGCACACACACAAACACGCACACACAGTCTAAAGGAAACAGGCTGAAATGACACAGAGCAAATTCGAAGTCATTATGTTTTTGTTTTTTTGTATTTCTTATACTAAAATACATTTTAGAAAAACCTGCTGAGTTTAGTTATAAGTTCTATTTTCAATATTAGATACTTTGAACCATGGAAGTGGAATAGGCAATCATAGAACTGAGGTACCAATGTCTGGAACAGTCCTAGAACTGAGGTACCAATATCTGGAACAATCAGAGAAGAGAGAGAGGTACCAATGTCTGGAACAATCAGAAAGACAAACAGAACAATCATATGGAGACTGAGGTACCAATGTCTGGAACAATCATAGAACTGAGGTACCAATGTCTGTTACAATCATAGAACTGAGAGACCAATGTCTGTTACAATCATAGAACTGAGGTGTCCATTTGTCTGAACACATTCAGAGAAATATGTCGGACAGCTAATGTCTGGAGACCAATCTGGAGTAAACATATTGGTACCAATCCTCTCATTCAATTCCGGGAAACTGCTGTACCAAAAAAATGTTGTTACATTATTTTGTCACTCAACGTCCCAATGACATTTACAATCATAGCCCAAAAACACACAAACACACATGCACACACACAAACCAATGTCTGAAACAGGCTGAAATGACACTAGAGCAAACTGAAGTCACCAATTTCTGGAACTAAAATACATTTTAGAAAAACTGAGTTTAGTTATAAGTTCTATTTTCAATCCTAGAACTGAACCAATGTCTGTTACAATCATAGAACTGAGGTACCAATATCTGGAACAATCCATAGAACTGAGGTACCAATATCTGGAACAATCATAGAACTGAGGTACCAATGTCTGGAACAATCATAGAACTGAGGTACCAATGTCTGGAACAATCATAGAACTGAGGTACCAATGTCTGGAACAATCATAGAACTGAGGTACCAATGTCTGTTACAATCATAGAACTGAGGTACCAATGTCTGTTACAATCATAGAACTGAGGTACCAATGTCTGGAACCTTCCGTTCTCAAACTGTTTGATGAGCAACAAGTGTAAGAAGCTGATGAACATTCTCTTATTTTTATATACATCTAAATATACATTTCTTTATTCTGAAACAGGTTGAAGGTTTTTCTCATTCAAAGATATAAATATAGGTCCTTCTCAGTACTTAGAAACCTGAGGAAATAAAATAAGTATTATCAGTAGTTCTGTGCTTCAGAATTGTTGTGTCTCTTATTCCAGTAATTACCTGGTTCTGAGGAAGACGGGAAGATAAACACACATCTCTGTTGGCACACACACACACACACACACACACACACACACACACACACACACACACACACACACACACACACACACACACACACACACACACACACACACACACACACACACACACACACACACACACACACCACACACACCACACACACACACCACACACACACACACACACACACACACACCACACCAAATCAAGAGAGTTGATGAAAAGTGAATTTAGGTTCCCTGACTAAGGCTCCAGACTACTTCATTAGAAACTTTTCTTTGCTTTTCATCGAGGGAAAGAAGTCGTGTATCAGGAACACGGGATGGGGCTCTAACTCAGCTTGTTAGAGGTATGCAAACATTATTTCCAGGCTCAAAGAGTAAACCCTGTTTCCTCAGTGCCCATTACGCGTCTCCACATAACACAAACTCTGGAATACAAAAAGGTAAACAAAGAGACGAAATCAATCATGGTTCAATTTATTCAGGCTTTTACTTTTTTTTTTTTATTTTTTTGATTTCTCTTTCGTTGGAGAAAGTGAAATGTTCTGTGAGCTGTCAACCATTTATCCACTCATTCCGTGTGAAGAATACACCATTTATACTCTGTGTGAAGCCATACAGGTTTAATTTCCATCTGCGTGATTAATCGTCTCGACATGCAGCAGGGACTCTGGAACATACAGTGGGCTGCGTCCCCAATATGGCACCCTATTCCCTACATAGTGCACTACTTTAGACCAGGGATGGCACCCTATTCCCTATATAGTGCGCTACTTTTGACCAGGGATGGCACCCTATTCCCTATATAGTGCACTACTTTAGACCAGGGTGGCACCCTATATATATGCCATTTAGCAGACGCTTTTATCCAAAGCGACTTACAGTCATGTGTGCATACATTCTACGTATGGGTGGTCCCGGGGATTGAACCCACTACCCTGGCGTTACAAGCACCATGCTCTACCAACTGAGCTACTTTAGACCAGGGTGGCACCCTATTCCCTATATAGTGCGCTACTTTAGACCAGGGATGGCACCCTATTCCCTATATAGTGCACTACTTTAGACCAGGGATGGCACCCTATTCCCTATATAGTACACTACTTTAGACCAGGGATGGCACCCTATTCCCTATATAGTGCACTACTTTAGACCAGGGATGGCACCCTATTCCCTACATAGTACACTACTTTAGACCTGGGCCCATAGGGAATAGAGTGCCACTGAGAGAGATATGTCACCTGAAAAGAGTGGGACAATAGCTCCAGTCTTGTGTTCATTGCACCACTGAAAGCTACAGTATAAAACTGTAGAAAGTCTGTTCACCCGTAGTGTAGTAGTTGACAAGAAGTTAGAAGCATCACAACAATCATAGACGTTGAAGTGTGACAGAAGGGAGAGACACACACCGTCTCATGACAGCAGGAAAAACAGAAACAGCTCATTCTCTTCTACTTTCATAGTTCATCTGCTAAAGGCCTCTATCAGCAAAACTTCTCGTCCTGCTTCCTACTAACCACAGCTAACTGGAGCTAGCTTCATACTGACCACAGCTAACTGTATCTAGCATCATACTAACCACAGCTAACTGTATCTAGCATCATACTAACCACAGCTAACTGTATCTAGCATCATACTAACCACAGCTAACTTTAGCTAGCATCATACTGACCACAGCTAACTGTAGCTATCATCATACTGACCCAGCTAAGTATCTAACTGTAACCACAGCTAACTGTATCTAGCATCATACTAACCACAGCTAACTGTATCTAGCATCATACTAACCACAGCTAACTTTAGCTAGCATCATACTGACCACAGCTAACTTTAGCTAGCATCATACTAACCACAGCTAACTTTAGATAGCATCATACTAACCACAGCTAACTGTAGCTAGCATCATACTAACCACAGCTAACTGTAGCTAGCATCATACTAACCACAGCTAAATGTATCTAGCATCATACTGACCACAGCTAACTGTATCTAGCATCATACTAACCACAGCTAACTGTAGCTAGCATCATACTAACTACAGCTAATTGACTGTAGCTAGTGTAACAGTATAACTGTAGACCGTCCCTCGCACATACCTGCACACATCAACAACAGTCACCCACGAAGCATCGTTACCCATCGCTCCACACAGAACCACTACTTCAAGGTCTCAGAGCAAGTGAGGTCACCGATTGAAACGCTATTTAGCGCACACCACTGCTGACTAGCTAGCCGTTTCACATCCGTTACACTAGCCTCATCACAAACAACAGACAGGTTTGGGTTCGCCTCAAATGGCACTCTATTCCCTATATAGTGCACTATTTTTCGGTCTCCCCATGTGTCTCCCTATGGTCTAAAGTAGTGCACCATATAGAGAATAAATTGCCATTGAGGGACACTGACAGTTTCGGGGTCAAAAACAGTCAGAGTAAGTAAGAGAAGGTATATGGTATGTAGCTTCAGTAGGGAGTGACAGTATTTATGTTTATTATATCACTAACGATAATGAGAGTCAATAATGATAATGAGAGACCTGAGGTATCATCTGCGACACATTAAGTATCTCCTCCAGCTAGCTATCAAGCCTGGCTGTGGCTTTCATCCATTCAGCCCACTCTCTTTGTGTGTGTGTGTGTGTGTGTGTGTGTGTGTGTGTGTGTGTGTGTGTGTGTGTGTGTGTGTGTGTGTGTGTGTGTGTGTGTGTGTGTGTGTGTGTGTGTGTGTGTGTGTGTGTGTGTGTGTGTGTGTGTGTGTGTGTGTGTGTGTGTTGGCATCATCCATACAGACCACAATTGAAGCAGGTAGGCTAGTGGTTAGACATAGAGGCGGCAGGTAGCCTAGTGGTTAGAGTGTAGAGGTGGCAGGTAGCCTAGTGGTTAGAGCATAGAGGTGGCAGGTAGCCTAGTGGTTAGAGTGTAGAGGTGGCAGGTAGCCTAGTGGTTAGAATGTAGGGGCGGCAGGTAACCTAGTGGTTAGAGCGTAGAGGCGACAGGTAGCCTAGTGGTTAGAGCGTAGAGGTGGCAGGTAGCCTAGTGGTTAGAGCGTAGAGGCGGCAGGTAGCCTAGTGGTTAGAGCGTAGAGGTGGCAGGTAGCCTAGTGGTTAGAGTGTAGAGGTGGCAGGTAGCCTAGTGGTTAGAGTGTAGAGGTGGCAGGTAGCCTAGTGGTTAGAGTGTAGAGTGGCAGGTAGCCTAGTGGTTAGAGTGTAGAGGTGGCAGGTAGCCTAGTGGTTAGAGTGTAGAGGCGGCAGGGTAGCCTAGTGGTTAGAGCGTAGAGGCGGCAGCTAGCCTAGTGGTCTGAGCGTAGAGGTCAAAAGGGGGGTGAGTGTAACGGATGTGAAACGGCTAGCTTAGTTAGCGGTGGTGCGCGCTAAAATAGTGTTTCAATCGGTGACGTCACTTGCTCTGAGACCTTGAAGTAGTGGTTCCCCTTGCTCTGCAAGGGTCGCGGCTTTTGTGGAGCGATGGGTAATGATGCTTCGTGGGTGACTGTTGTTGATGTGTGCAGATGGTCCCTGGTTTGCGCCCGGGTATGGGCGAGGGGACGGTCTAAAGTTATACTGTTACATTGTATAACTTTAACCCCCCCCCCAAAAAAAAAACAACAAGTGGATCCAGTGTATGTACCATGCAGAACACAGAACCCTGCAACACAACAATGTAAACACAGCGTTCCATTGGAAATGAACGTACTCCTGGTGTACCAAAACCCTCACGGTTCTTCAAGATGTTATTAATTAACAGCTCCTCCAGAGAAATGAAGTGAGAATGATTTAAATCATACTGGAAATGAATGCAGAAAGAAACCCCAAGAAAGGTGAAATTCCACTTGTGGTGTGATGTCGTGGTGAGGGAAATAGAATGTGCTTCCTGGAAATTATGTCCATCAGAGTCAGGAGTCACCAGATGAAACTGTTCCCTTAGCTTCCCCTGTCCACTAGGCTGTTCCCTTAGCTTCCCCTGTCCACTAGGCTGTTCCCTTAGCTTCCCCTGTCCACTAGGCTGTTCCCTTAGCTTCCCCTGTCCACTAGGCTGTTCCCTTAGCTTCCCCTGTCCACTAGGATGTTCCCTTAGCTTCCCCTGTCCACTAGGCTGTTCCCTTAGCTTCCCCTGTCCACTAGGCTTTTCCCTTAGCTTCCCCTGTCCACTAGTCAGTTCCCTTAGCTTCCCCTGTCCACTAGGATGTTCCCTTAGCTTCCCCTGTCCACTAGGCTGTTCCCTTAGCTTCCCCTGTCCACTAGGCTGTTCCCTTAGCTTCCCCTGTCCACTAGGGCTTTTCCCTGTCCACTAGGCTGCTTAGCTTCCCTGTCCACTAGGCAGTTCCCCTTAGCTTCCCCTGTCCACTAGGATGTTACCTTAGCTTCCCCTGTCCACTAGGCTGTTCCCTTAGCTTCCCCTGTCCACTAGGCAGTTCCCTTAGCTTCCCCTGTCCACTAGGATGTTCCCTTAGCTGTCCACTAGGATGTTCCCTTGCTTCCCCCACTAGGCTGTTCCCTTAGCTTCCCCTGTCCACTAGGATGTTCCCTTAGCTTCCCCTGTCCACTAGGCTGTTCCCTTAGCTTCCCCTGTCCACTAGGATGTTCCCTTAGCTTCCCCTGTCCACTAGGATGTTCCCTTAGCTTCCCTGTCCACTAGGCTGTTCCCTTAGCTTCCCTGTCCACTAGGGCTGTTCCCTGTCCACTAGGATGTTCCCTTAGCTTCCCCTGTCCACTATGGCTGTCTCTATCCACTAGGATGTTCCCTTAGCTTCCCCTGTCCACTAGGCTGTTCCCTTAGCTTCCCTGTCCACTAGGCTGTTCCCTTAGCTGTCTCTATCCACTATGATGTTCCCCTGTCCACTAGGCTGTTCCCTTAGCTTCCCTGTCCACTAGGCTGTTCTCTTAGCTGTTCCATTAGCTGCCCCTGTCCACTAGGATGTTCCCTGTCCACTAGGCTGTTCCCTTAGCTGTCTCTGTCCACTAGGCTGTTCCCTTAGCTTCCCCTGTCCACTAGGATGTTCCCTTAGCTGTCTCTGTCCACTAGGATGTTCCCTTAGCTGCCCCTGTCCACTAGGATGTTCCCTTAGCTGTCTCTGTCCACTAGGCTGTTCCGTTAGCTGCCCCTGTCCACTAGGATGTTCCCTTAGCTGTCTCTGTCCACTAGGCTGTTCCCTTAGCTGCCCCTGTCCACTAGGATGTTCCCTTAGCTGTCTCTGTCCACTAGGCTGTTCCCTTAGCTGTCCACTAGGATGAGCTGTTCTAGGATGTTCCCTTAGTCCACTGTCTCTGTCCACTGTTCATCTATTCCCCCTGTCCACTAGGCTGTCTCTGTCCACTCATCTATTCCCTTACCTGTCTCTGTCCACTCATCTATTCCCTTACCTGTCTCTGTCCACTAGGCTGTGGTTACAATGCAGAATGTAGACTGTTTGGTTAATTCCCACATTTTCCTATATAGTGCACCACTTTTGATGAGAGCCCTTTGAGACCTGGTCAAAATAAGTGCACTAAATAGGGAGTAGGGTGCCATTTGGGATGCACTTTTGAATTCAGCAGACTGTATTGTAACCCAGCTTCTAGAATTCTTTCATGGAAAAGCAGTAGTCATAATATATTTATAGTGGCTGTTAGTGAAGCAACACCTGAGACTGTGGAGAAGTCTTAAATCAAGAGCTCGGGGCTACATCTGAGACTGTGGAGAACGAGGGGTCTTACATTAAGAGCTCAGGGCTACATCCTCGACTGAGGAGAACGAGGGGTCTTAAATCAAGAGCTCAGGGTCTTAAATCAAGAGCTTAAATCAAGAGCTCAGGGCTACATCCTCGACTGAGGAGAACGAGGGGTCTTAAATCAAGAGCTCAGGGCTACATCCTCGACTGAGGAGAACGAGGGGTCTTAAATCAAGAGCTCAGGGCTACATCCTCGACTGAGGAGAACGAGGGGTCTTAAATCAAGAGCTCAGGGCAGGTTAAAGACAGTTCTCAAATCAAATCAAATCCAATTTATTTATATAGCCCTTCGTACATCAGCTGATATCTCAAAGTGCTGTACAGAAACCCAGCCTAAAACCCCAAACAGCAAGCAATGTAGGTGTAGAAGCACGGTGGCTAGGAAAACTCCCTAGAAAGAACAAAACCTAGGAAGAAACCTAGAGAGGAACCAGGCTATGAGGGGTGGCCAGTCCTCTTCTGGCTGTGCCGGGTGGAGATTATAACAGAACATGGCCAAGATGTTAAAATGTCCATAAATGACCAGCATGGTTGAATAATAATAAGGCAGAACAGTTGAAACTGGAGCAGCAGCACGGCCAGGTGGACTGGGGACAGCAAGGAGTCATCATGTCAGGTAGTCCTGGGGCATGGTCCTAGGGCTCAGGTCCTCCGAGAGAGATAAAAAAAGATAGGAGAGAATTAGAGAATGCACACTTCGATTCACACAGGACACCGAATAGGACAGGAGAAGTACTCCAGATATAACAAACTGACCCTAGCCCCCCGACACATAAACTACTGCAGCATAAATACTGGAGGCTGAGACAGGAGGGGTCAGGAGACACTGTGGCCCCATCCAAGGACACCCCCGGACAGGGCCAAACAGGAAGGATATAACCCCTCCCACTTTGCCAAAGCACTGCCCCCACACCACTAGAGGGATATTTTCAACCACCAACTTACCATCCTGAGACAAGGCCGAGTATAGCCCACAAAGATCTCCGCCATGGCACAACCCAAGGGGGGGGCGCCAACCCAGACAGGATGACCACATCAGTGAATCAACCCACTCAGGTGACGCACCCCTTCCAGGGACAGCATGAGAGAGCCCCAGCAAGCCAGTGACTCAGTCCCTGTAATAGGGTTAGAGGCAGAGAATCCCAGTGGAAAGAGGGGAACCGGCCAGGCAGAGACAGCAAGGGCGGTTCGTTGCTCCAGAGCCTTTCCGTTCACCTTCCCAATCCTGGGCCAGACTACACTCAATCATATGACCCACTAAAGAGATGAGTCTTCAGTAAAGACTTAAAGGTTGAGACCGAGTTTGCGTCTCTGACATGGGTAAGATGTGTGTGTGTGTGTGTGTGTGTGTGTGTGTGTGTGTGTGTGTGTGTGTGTGTGTGTGTGTGTGTGTGTGTGTGTGTGTGTGTGTGTGTGTGTGTGTGTGTGTGTGTGTGTGTGTGTGTGTGTGTGTGTGTGTGTGTGTGTGTGCATGCATGTACAGTTCTCAGTCTATAACTACCCAATATGTGGCACATAGCAGCTAATTTAGAGCCCATCTGTACATGCACACACACACACACACACACACACACACACACACACACACACACACACACACACACACACACACACACACACACACACACACACACACACACACACACACACACACACACACACACAATACATTATTCAAATTTGTGTCGTAGATTCAACAGTTTATTGGTGGTCAGTGACTGAGGTAAGAGTTAGAAAGGCTAGCAGAACACACACAGCAGAAGGAGATGAGACTACTGCTCTAATAAACGTCTGTGTTCTATTGCCTCTGTCTGTCTGTAGTTCTGCAGGCCACAGAAGGAGATGAGCCTCATGACTACTGATCTAATAAACATCTGTGTTCTATTACCTCTGTCTGTCTGTAGTTCTGCAGGCCACAGAAGGAGATGAGACTCATGACTACAGCTTTAACAAACACATCCTCTGTCTTGGTTTCAAATCCATTAAATCGATTAAGCACAGTGTAGCTGTCTATTCCTGCAGCCTTGGGGACTCCTTTCAACAGCCACTTCATGTAGGAGATGTGAAGGGAAAAAAACTTCATGGTGACACGCACGCACGCACGCACGCACGCACGCACGCACACACACACACACACACACACACACACACACACACACACACACACACGCACGCACGCACGCACGCACGCACGCACGCACGCACACACACGCGCACACACACACACACACACACACACATTGTGGGTTAGCTTGCGTGTCTGACTCTCTATTTCTGAACTGACCAGTTGCAATGTTTCTTCAAAGGTCAATCAAACATGAACATATAGATTGTACTTTCTCTGGGTGATGAAAAAGATAATCAACATGTGGTGATATCATGTTGCCCACATTGACAATTTCTCCGTTATCATGAAGCAAAAGCAATTTACTAAAAATAGAAGGGAGAAAACAATCAAAGCAGTTTGTGTTTACAGTCTCAGTGTTATAGTGTTTACAGTCTCAGTGTTATAGTGTTTACAGTCTCAGTGTTAAAGGCTGTATAGTGTTAACAGGCTCAGTGTTATAGTGTTTACAGTATCAGTGTTAAAGGCTGTATAGTGTTTACAGTATCAGTGTTATAGTGTTTACAGTCTCAGTGTTATAGTGTTTACAGTCTCAGTGTTATAGTTTACAGTCTCAGTGTTATAGTGTTTACAGTATCAGTGTTAAAGGCTGTATAGTGTTTACAGTATCAGTGTTAAAGGCTGTATAGTGTTTACAGTATCAGTGTTAAAGGCTGTATAGTGTTTACAGAATCAGTGTTAAAGGCTGTATAGTGTTTACAGTCTCAGTGTTATAGTGTTTACAGTCTCAGTGTTATAGTGATTACAGTCTCAGTGTCATAGTGTTTACAGTCTCAGTGTTATAGTGTTTACAGTCTCAGTGTTATAGTGTTTACAGTATCAGTGTTATAGTGTTTACAGTATTAGTGTTATAGTGTTTACAGTCTCAGTGTTATAGTGTTTACAGTCTCAGTGTTATAGTGTTTACAGTATCAGTGTTATAGTGTTTACAGTATCAGTGTTATAGTGTTTACAGTCTCAGTGTTAAAGGCTGTATAGTGTTTACAGTCTCAGTGTTATAGTGTTTACAGTATCAGTGTTATAGTGTTTACAGTCTCAGTGTTATAGTGTTTACAGTCTCAGTGTTATAGTGTTTACAGTCTCAGTGTTATAGTGTTTACAGTATCAGTGTTATAGTGTTTACAGTCTCAGTGTTAAAGGCTGTATAGTGTTTACAGTGTTAAATGTTGTATAGTGTTTACAGTGTTAAAGGCTGTATAGTGTTAACAGTGTTAAAGACTGTATAGTGTTTACAGTGTTAAAGGTTGTATAGTGTTTACAGTATCAGTGTTAAAGGCTGTATAGTGTTTACAGTGTTAAAGGCTGTATAGTGTTAACAGTGTTAAAGGCTGTGTTGTGTTTACAGTGTTAAAGGCTGTATAGTGTTAACAGTGTTAAAGGCTGTATAGTGTTTACAGTGTTAAAGGTTGTATAGTGTTAACAGTGTTATAGGCTGTATAGTGTTACTGTAGGCTACCCCAGTGGAACTGTAGACTACCCCAGTGGAACTGTAGGCTACCACAGTGGAACTGTAGACTACCCCAGGCTACCCCAGTGGAACTGTAGGCTACCCCAGTGGAAGTGTAGACTACCCCAGTGGAACTGTAGGCTACCCCAGGCTACCCCAGTGGACCTGTAGACTACCCCAGGCTACCCCAGTGGAACTGTAGACCACCCCAGTGGAACTGTAGGCTACCCCAGTGGAACTGTAGGCTACCCCAGACTACCCCAGTGGAACTACCCCAGTGGAACTGTACCCCAGTGGAACTGTAGACTACCCCTGTGGAACTGTAGACTACCCCAGACTACCCCAGTGGAACTGTAGGCTACCCCAGTGGAACTGTAGACTACCCCAGGCTACCCCAGTGGAGCTGTAGACTACCCCAGTGGAACTGTAGACTACCCCAGTGGACCTGTAGACTACCCCAGGCTACCCCAGTGGAGCTGTAGACTACCCCAGTGGAAATGTAGACTACCCCAGGCTACCCCAGTAGAACTGTAGGCTACCCCAGACTACCCCAGTGGAACTGTAGGCTACACCAGACTACCCCAGTGGAGCTGTAGACTACCCCAGTGGAACTGTTGACTACCCCACGCTACCCCAGTGGACCTGTAGACTACCCCAGGCTACCCCCGTGGAGCTGTAGACTACCCCAGTGGAACTGTAGACCACCCCAGTGGGAGCTACCCCTGTGGAAGAGGCTACCCCAGTGGAACTGTAGGCTACCCCAGTGGAACTGTAGGCTACCCCAGTGGAACTGTAGAATACCCCAGTGGAACTGTAGACTACCCCTGTGGAACTGTAGACTACCCCAGACTACCCCAGTGGAACTGTAGGCTACCCCAGTGGAACTGTAGGCTACCCCAGTGGAACTGTAGAATACACCAGACTACCCCAGTGGAACTGTAGGCTACCCCAGGCTATCCCAGTGGAATTGTAGGCTACCCCAGGCTACCCCAGTGGAACTGTAGAATACACCAGACTACCCCAGTGGAACTGTAGACTACCCCAGTGGAACTGTAGACTACCCCAGGCTACCCCAGTTGAACTGTAGACTACCCCAGTGGAACTGCTTAGTGGGCTAGGCTTTCCCAGGCTACCCCAGTGGAACTGTAGGCTACCCCAGGCTACCCCAGTGGAACTGCTACCTCAGGCTACCCCAGTGGAACTGTAGACTGTAGACTACCCCAGTGGAACTGTAGACTACCCCAGGCTACCCCAGTTGAACTGTAGACTACCCCAGTGGACCTGTAGACTACCCCAGGCTTCCCCAGTGGAGCTGTAGGCTTCCCCAGTGGAGCTGTAGACTACCCCAGTGGAGCTGTAGACAACCCCAGGCTACCCCAGTGGAACTGTAGGCTATCCCAGTGGAACTGTAGACTACCCCAGTGGAACTGTAGACTACCCCAGTGGAACTGTAGACTACCCCAGACTACCCCAGTGGAACTGTAGGCTACCCCAGGCTACCCCAGTGGAACTGTAGACTACCCCAGACTACCCCAGTGGAACTGTAGGCTTCCCCAGTGGAACTGTAGGCTACGCCAGGCTACCCCAGTGGAACTGTAGGCTTCCCCAGTGGAGTTGTAGACTACCCCAGGCTACCCCAGTGGAACTGTAGGCTACCCCAGGCTACCCCAGTGGAACTGTAGGCTTCCCCAGTGGAGCTGTAGACTACCCCAGGCTACCCCAGTGGAACTGTAGGCTACCCCAGGCTACCCCAGTGGAACTGTAGGCTACCGCAGGCTACCCCAGTGGAGCTGTAGACTACCCCAGTGGAACTGTAGACTACCCCACGCTACCCCAGTGGACCTGTAGACTACCCCAGGCTACCCCAGTGGAGCTGTAGACTACCCCAGTGGAACTGTAGACTACCCCAGTGGACCTGTAGACTACCCCAGGCTACCCCAGTGGAGCTGTAGACTACCCCAGTGGAAATGTAGACTACCCCAGGCTACCCCAGTAGAACTGTAGGCTACCCCAGACTACCCCAGTGGAACTGTAGGCTACACCAGACTACCCCAGTGGAGCTGTAGACTACCCCAGTGGAACTGTTGACTACCCCACGCTACCCCAGTGGACCTGTAGACTACCCCAGGCTACCCCAGTGGAGCTGTAGACTACCCCAGTGGAACTGTAGACTACCCCAGTGGACCTGTAGACTACCCCAGGCTACCCCAGTGGAGCTGTAGACTACCCCAGTGGAACTGTAGACTACCCCAGGCTACCCCAGTGGAACTGTAGACTACCCCAGTGGAACTGTAGACTACCCCAGGCTAACCCAGTGGAACTGTAGGCTTCCCCAGTGGAGTTGTAGACTACCCCAGGCTACCCCAGTGGAACTGTAGGCTACCCCAGGCTACCCCAGTGGAACTGTAGACTACCCCAGGCTACCCCAGTGGAACTGTAGACTACCCCAGTGGAACTGTAGACTACCCCAGTGGAACTGTAGGCTACCCCAGTTGAACTGTAGACTACCCCAGGCTACCCCAGTTGAACTGTAGACTACCGCAGTGGACCTGTAGACTACCCCAGGCTACCCCAGTGGAACTGTAGACTACCCCAGTGGAGCTGTAGACTACCCCAGTGGAACTGTAGACTACCCCATGCTACCCCAGTGGACCTGTAGACTACCCCAGGCTACCCCAGTGGAGCTGTAGACTACCCCAGTGGAACTGTAGACTACCCCAGTGGACCTGTAGACTACCCCAGGCTTCCCCAGTGGAGCTGTAGACTACCCCAGTGGAGCTGTAGACAACCCCAGGCTACCCCAGTGGAACTGTAGGCTACCCCAGTGGAGCTGTAGACTACCACAGGCTACCCTAGTGGAACTGTAGACTACCCCAGGCTACCCCAATGGAACTGTAGGCTACCCCAGTGGAGCTGTAGACTACCCCAGGCTACCCCAGTGGAACTGTAGACTACCCCAGGCTACCCCAGTGGAACTGTAGGCTACCCCAGTGGAACTGTATACTACCCCAGTGGAACTGTAGACTACCCCAGTGGAACTGTAGACTACCCCAGTGGACCTGTAGACTACCCCAGGCTACCCCAGTGGAGCTGTAGACTACCCCAGTGGAACTGTAGACTACCCCAGGCTACCCCAGTGGAACTGTAGACTACCCCAGTGGAACTGTAGACTACCCCAGGCTACCCCAGTGGAACTGTAGGCTTCCCCAGTGGAGTTGTAGACTACCCCAGGCTACCCCAGTGGAACTGTAGGCTACCCCAGGCTACCCCAGTGGAACTGTAGACTACCCCAGGCTACCCCAGTGGAACTGTAGACTACCCCAGTTGAACTGTAGACTACCCCAGGCTACCCCAGTGGAACTGTAGACTACCCCAGTGGAACTGTAGGCTACCCCAGTGGAACTGTAGACTACCACAGTGGACCTGTAGACTACCCCAGGCTACCCCAGTGGAACTGTAGACTACCCCAGTGGAACTGTAGACTACCCCAGTGGAACTGTAGACTACCCCAGTGGAACTGTAGGCTTCCCCAGTGGAACTGTAGACTACCCCAGACTACCCCAGTGGAACTCTAGGCATCCCCAGTGGAGCTGTAGACTACCACAGGAACCCCAGTGGAACTGTAGACTACCCCAGGCTACACCAGTGGAACTGTAGGCTACCCCAGTGGAGCTGTAGACTACCCCAGGCTACCCCAGTGGAACTGTAGGCTTCCCCAGTGGAGTTGTAGACTACCCCAGGCTACCGCAGTGGAACTGTATGCTTCCCCAGTGGAACTGTAGACTACCTCAGGCTATCCCAGTGGAACTGTAGGCTACCCCAGGCTACCCCAGTGGAACTGTAGGCTACCCCAGGCTACCCCAGTGGAGCTGTAGACTACCCCAGTGGAACTGTAGACTACCCCACGCTACCCCAGTGGACCTGTAGACTACCCCAGGCTACCCCAGTGGAGCTGTAGACTACCCCAGTGGAACTGTAGACTACCCCAGTGGACATGTAGACTACCCCAGGCTACCCCAGTGGAGCTGTAGACTACCCCCGTGGAACTGTAGACTACCCCAGGCTACCCCAGTGGAACTGTAGGCTACCCCAGACTACCCCAGTGGAACTGTAGGCTACACCAGACTACCCCAGTGGAGCTGTAGACTACCCCAGTGGAACTGTAGACTACCCCACGCTACCCCAGTGGACCTGTAGACTACCCCAGGCTACCCCAGTGGAGCTGTAGACTACCCCAGTGGAACTGTAGACTACCCCAGTGGACCTGTAGACTACCCCAGTCTACCCCAGTGGAGCTGTAGACTACCCCAGTGGAACTGTAGACTACCCCAGGCTACCCCAGTGGAACTGTAGACTACCCCAGTGGAACTGTAGACTACCCCAGTCTACCCCAGTGGAACTGTAGACTACCCCAGTGGACCTGTAGAATACCCCAGGCTACCCCAGTGGAACTGTAGACTACCCCAGGCTACCCCAGTGGAACTGTACACTATCCCAGGCTACCCCAGTGGAACTGTAGACTACCCCAGGCTACCCCAGTGGAACTGTAGACTACCCCAGTGGAACTGTAGACTACCCCAGGCTACCCCAGTGGAACTGTAGGCTACCCCAGTGGAACTGTAGACTACCCCAGGCTACCCCAGTGGAACTGTACTCTACCCCAGTGGAACTGTAGACTACCCCAGTGGAACTGTAGACTACCCCAGGCTACCCCAGTGGAACTGTAGACTACCCCAGGCTACCCCAGTGGAACTGTAGACTACCCCAGGCTACCCCAGTGGAACTGTAGACTACCCCAGGCTACCCCAGTTTACAGTGTTATAGGCTGTATAGTGTTTACAGTGTTTTCCCTAGGTTTTAAAAGGTCTGTGGAGGATCTTAGTAAATGAACAGTCGGATACATTAAAATAAAGAAGAAGAAAGAAATATGTTTATAAAAATTCTCATTCAATTCGTGGAATTTTAATAAACTTTCAGTGTGGACTGACCAGCCTTCCAACAGTAATACATTAGTTACATAAAGTCAGGGTTTAAGTCACGTCTTGCATGTTCTAATCTAATGTCTAGGATAGTTCTTTCAGTTTGCAGCAATATAATAAAATATGTTCATTAAGACTGTCTTCCATCCCAATTAGTGGAATTTTAATTACCTCTATGGATATAAATATTTTTCTTTTTTTATGTTTGATCTAATTACATTTCTTTAAGTGTTTTTCTGTGGTTACTAAATAGCAGTAACACTTCTTAAGTCTTTCATTTCGTAATTATTCTATTTTACATTTATATTTACATTTAAGTCATTTAGCGGACGCTCTTATCCAGAGCGACTTACAAATTGGTGCATTCACCTTATGACATCCAGTGGAACAGTCACTTTACAATAGTGCATCTAAATCTTAAAGGGGGGGTGAGAGGGATTACTTATCCTATCCTTTTTACTTCAGCCGATGTCACAAAGTGCTGTACAGAAAGATGTACTGCTTTGCATGTTCATGTTAGTACTGCTGTACTGAGAGTCTAACCTAAAATATATAGCTAATTAGTCCTCCCACGCCCTCCCACACCATATGTTTTATTAGTGGTATGTACTTCAGAGAACAACGTGCACCTGCAAATTGCTCCCTATTCCCTATATAGTCCACTACTGCTAACCAGGTCCTGGTCAAAAGTAGTGCACTGTGAAGGGAATAGGTTGCCATTTTGGAACTGGTGAAATAATGTTGAGCATCTTGTTCCAAACGTGTTTACCACGTATGCTACAGACCAAATGAAAGTCTTCGTGACAATTCCACAGTTACATGCACCACGTGAACTACGGAAAGTACAGTAGAGTAGGTTTAAAAACATCTTATAACTGCTGTAAGATTTCAACCTCATGGTTACGGTTAAATTAGTGGTATACTGAAGTATTATTGGTATACTGCAGTATTAGGGGTATATCTGCAGTATTAGTGATATATCTGCAGTATTAGTGATATATCTGCAGTATTAGTGATATATCTGCATTATTAGTATATATCTGCAGTATTAGTGATATATCTGCAGTATTAGTGGTATACTGCAGTATTAGTGGTATACTGCAGTATTAGTGGTATACTGCAGTATTAGTGGTATATCTGTATATCTAGTTAGTGGTATATCTGCAGTATTAGTGATATATATTGGTACATCTGCAGTATAGTGGTATATCTGCAGAATATCTAGTTAGTGGTATACTGCAGTATATTATCTGCAGTATAGTGGTATACTGCAGGTATATCTGCAGTATTAGTGGAATATCTGCATATTAGTGGTATACTGCAGTATATCTGCAGTATTAGTGGTATACTGCAGTATTAGTGGTATACTGCAGTATTAGTGGAATATCTGCAGTATTAGTATAGTATTAGTATAGTGGTATATCTGGTATACTGCAGTATTTGGTATATCTGGTATATCTATATATCTGCAGTATTAGTGGTATACTGCAGTATTAGTGGTATACTGCAGTATTAGTGGTATACTGCAGTATTAGTGGAATATCTGCAGTATTAGTGGAATATCTGCAGTATTATTGGTACATCTGCAGTATAGTGGTATATCTGCAGTATTAGTGGAATATCTGCAGTATAGTGGTATATCTGCAGTATAATGGTATATCTGCAGTATTAGTGGAATATCTGCAGTATAGTGGTATATCTGCAGTATTAGTGGAATATCTGCAGTATAGTGGTATACTGCAGTATTAGTGGTATATCTGCAGTATAATGGTATATCTTCAGTATTAGTGGTATACTGCAGTATTAGTGGTATAGCTGCTGTATTAGTGGCATACTGCATTGTTTGCTGTTTGGAGTTTTAGGCTGGGTTTCGGCTGAAATAAAAAGGGCTTTATAAAATACATTTGATGGATTTGATACATAATGGAACATATAATTTGTCCTCCAATGCTCCCCAAAGCCCGTTTAGCTCATCTAGCTCCAGGAGAGATGCGTATCGTATTGGACCACATTAAAAATACGTGATGGCCCTTTTTTATTTCCTGGGAATTTAAAATGAACTAAAATTAAAGCTGTGCTACATTAATGTTTTCATGATAATTCCAACAGGGCTCATTATTCACCACATTAACTGTGTAAAGTACAGTATAGGTTTCAAAACACACACCACTTGGAAGTGCTTTAGATTTCGACGTTGGCGTTAAAACGCTGTTAAGTATCTTGGGAAGTCTATTAGCTGTACTAAAAACAGAACTGGAAGAAGAAAGAAAAGGAAACAAGGTGCTATTTCCAGGAGAGAGGAACAAATGGCACCCTATTCCCTATATAGTACACTACTGTTGACCAGGGTGGCACCCTATTCCCTATATAGTACACTACTGTTGACCAGGGTGGCACCCTATTCCCTATATAGTACACTACTGTTGACCAGGGTGGCACCCTATTCCCTATATAGTACACTACTGTTGACCAGGGTGGCACCCTATTCCTTATATAGTACACTACTGTTGACCAGGGTGGCACCCTATTCCCTATATAGTACACTACTTTAGACCAAGGGTGGCACCCTATTCCCTATATAGTACACTACTGTTGACCAGGGTGGCACCCTATTCCCTATATAGTACTACTGTTACTATTCCCTATATAGTACACTACTTTGACCAGGGTGGCACCCTATTCCCTATATAGTACTACTGTTGACCAGGGTGGCACCCTATTCCCTATATAGTACACTACTGTTGACCAGGGTGGCACCCTATTCCCTATATAGTACACTACTTTAGACCAAGGGTGGCACCCTATTCCCTATATACTACTGTTAGGGTGGCACCCTATTCCCTATATAGTACACTACTGTTGACCAGGGTGGCACCCTATTCCCTATATAGTACACTACTGTTGACCAGGGTGGCACCTATTCCTAGTACACTACTTTGACCAGGGTGGCACCCTATTCCCTATATAGTACACTACTGTTAGACCAAGGGTGGCACCCTATTCCCTATATAGTACACTACTGTTGACCAGGGTGGCACCCTATTCCCTATATAGACTACTTTAGACCAAGGTTGGCACCCTATTCCCTATATAGTACACTACTTTAGACCAAGGGTGGCACCCTATTCCCTATATAGTACACTACTTTAGACCAAGGTGGCACCCTATTCCCTATATAGTACTACTTTAGACCAAGGGTGGCACCCTATTCCTATATAGTGACTACTTTAGACCAGGGTGGCACCCTATTCCCTATATAGTACACTACTTTAGACCAAGGGTGGCACCCTATTCCCTATATAGTGCACTACTTTAGACCAAGGGTGGCACCTTTAGACCAGGGGTGGCACCCTATTCCCTATATAGTACACTACTTTAGACCAAAGTGGCACCCTATTCCCTATATAGTACACTACTTTAGACCAAGGGTGGCACCCTATTCCCTATATAGTACACTACTTTAGACCAAGAGTGGGCACTACTTTAGACCAAGGGTGGCACCCTATTCCCTATATAGTACACTACTTTAGACCAAGGGTGGCACCCTATTCCCTATATAGTGCACTACTTTAGACCAAGGGTGGCACCCTATTCCCTATATAGCACTACTTTAGACCAAGGGTGGCACCCTATTCCCTATATAGTGCACTACTTTAGACCAAGGGTGGCACCCTATTCCCTATATAGTACACTACTTTAGACCAAGGGTGGCACCCTATTCCCTATATAGTACACTACTTTAGACCAAGGGTGGCACCCTATTCCTTATATAGTACACTACTTTAGACCAAGGGTGGCACCCTATTCCCTATATAGTACACTACTGTTGACCAGGGTGGCACCCTATTCCCTATATAGTACACTACTTTAGACCAAGGTTGGCACCCTATTCCCTATATAGTACACTACTGTTGACCAGGGTGGCACCCTATTCCCTATATAGTACACTACTGTTGACCAGGGGTGGCACTCTATTCCCTATATAGTACACTACTGTTGACCAGGGTGGCACCCTATTCCCTATATAGTACACTACTGTTGACCAGGGTGGCACCCTATTCCCTATATAGTACACTACTGTTGACCAGGGTGGCACCCTATTCCTTATATAGTACACTACTTTAGACCAAGGGTGGCACCCTATTCCCTATATAGTACACTACTGTTGACCAGGGTGGCACCCTATTCCCTATATAGTACACTACTTTGACCAGGGTGGCACCCTATTCCCTATATAGTACACTACTGTTGACCAGGGTGGCACCCTATTCCTATATACTACTTTAGACCAAGGGTGGCACCCTATTCCCTATATAGTACACTACTGTTGACCAGGGTGGCACCCTATTCCCTATATAGTACACTACTTTAGACCAAGGTTGGCACCCTATTCCCTATATAGTACACTACTTTAGACCAAGGGTGGCACCCTATTCCCTATATAGTACACTACTTTAGACCAAGGGTGGCACCCTATTCCCTATATAGTACACTACTTTAGACCAAGGGTGGCACCCTATTCCCTATATAGTGCACTACTTTAGACCAAGGGTGGCACCCTATTCCCTATATAGTACACTACTTTAGATCAGGGGTGGCACCCTATTCCCTATATAGTGCACTACTTTAGACCAAGGGTGGCACCCTATTCCCTATATAGTACACTACTTTAGACCAAGAGTGGCACCCTATTCCCTATATAGTACACTACTTTAGACCAAGGGTGGCACCCTATTCCCTATATAGTACACTACTTTAGACCAAGAGTGGCACCCTATTCCCTATATAGTACACTACTTTAGACCAAGGGTGGCACCCTATTCCCTATATAGTGCACTACTTTAGACCAAGGGTGGCACCCTATTCCCTATATAGTGCACTACTTTAGACCAAGGGTGGCACCCTATTCCCTATATAGTGCACTACTTTAGACCAAGGGTGGCACCCTATTCCCTATATAGTACACTACTTTAGACCAAGGGTGGCACCCTATTCCCTATATAGTACACTACTTTAGACCAAGGGTGGCACCCTATTCCCTATATAGTACACTACTTTAGACCAAGAGTGGCACCCTATTCCCTATGTAGTACACTACTTTAGACCAAGGGTGGCACCCTATTCCCTATATAGTACACTACTTTAAACCAAGAGTGGCACCCTATTCCCTATATAGTACACTACTTTAGACCAAGGGTGGCACCCTATTCCCTATATAGTACACTACTTTAGACCAAGGGCTCATTATTCACCATATGAACTATGTATAATACAGTATAGGCTTAAATACACACACCACTTGGAAGTGCTTTAGATTTCAACGTTGCCCTATAAAAGGGAACAGAGTGCCTTTTGGGACGTAACAAACACACTAACTACATGACCTAGTTGGTTCCCTGAGGGGATGATTTAGCTCATATCTGCTGACGAGGGCGAAAGAAGAAAGCAACGGGTAACTTAGCAGGGAACGGGAGTAGCCTTGGAAAAACAAATATGATTAAGTAAATAAACAAACGAGAAGTGGGGCAGAGCAGGACTGGCTTTAGAATATTTGATTTAATAAGTACCTCTAGTTAACCTTTGACCCTAGAAAATCGAACCGGACAGCAGGGTGAGTCTGAGCTGGCACCTTATTCCCTACGTAGGACACAATTTAGGGTACAACAACCAGTGCCTATGCACCCTATTCCAAATCAAATCAAATGTGTTTGTCACATACACATGGTTAGCAGATGTTAATGCGAGTGTAGCGAAATGCTTGTGCTTCTAGTTCCGACAATGCAGTAATAACCAACGAGTAATCTAACCGAACAATTCCAATCTAACCTAACCTAACATAAGACACAATATAGGGCACTACAACCAGTGCCCATGCACCATGTTCCCTATGTAGGGGATTCCTTTTGACCAGGACCCATGCACCCTATTCCCTATGTAGGAGATTCCTTTTGACCAGGGCCCATGCACCCTATTCCCTATGTAGGGGATTCCTTTTGACCAGGACCCATGCACCCTATTCCCTATGTAGGAGATTCCTTTTGACCAGGGCCCATGCACCCTATTCCCTATGTAGGGGATTCCTTTTGACCAGGGCCCATGCACCCTATTCCCTATGTAGGAGATTCATTTTGACCAGGGCCCATGCACCCTATTCCCTATGTAGGGGATTCCTTTTGACCAGGGCCCATGCACCCTATTCCCTATGTAGGGGATTCCTTTTGACCAGGGCCCATGCACCCTATTCCCTATGTAGGGGATTCCTTTTGACCAGGACCCATGCACCCTATTCCCTATGTAGGGGATTCCTTTTGACCAGGGCCCATGCACCCTATTCCCTATGTAGGGGATTCCTTTTGACCAGGGCCCATGCACCCTATTCCTAGATAAAGGTGGTGAAGTACAGTGTCAAACACAGCCGAAGACGAAGGTGTATGAGGAGGAAGATGAAGCTAGTACCCTCCACACCAGCTTTCCTACGGCACCAAGGGCACCAAAACAACACAAACAGCAACATGATAGATTCTTTACTTTTTCCATTGGAAACAACAGGACTCCTCAGACAGTTAATGTCTGCCTCCTAAATGGCACTACTTTTGAACAGAGTAATCAGGGTGAAGGTGGATGAGGCGGTAAAGGAAGGCTAGCATCCAACCGGCCTGTGAGATTTATTCTAAGGCCACTCATGCAGAAAATCACATTTTGTAGACAGCAGTGAGATTTACATTAGTTTGATATGAAACAACGGAAAGGACAGTCAAGGTGATTTGAATGAGACGTGTCCATCTGATTGGTGATTTGAATGAGACGTGTCCATCTGATTGGTGATTTGAATGAGAGGTGTCCATCTGATTGGTGATTTGAATGAGAGGTTTCTGTCTGATTGGTGATTTGAATGAGAGGTGTCTGTCTGATTGGTGATTTGAATGAGAGGTGTCTGTCTGATTGGTGATTTGAATGAGAGGTGTCTGTCTGATTGGTGATTTGAATGAGTGGTGTCTGTCTGATTGGTGATTTGAATGAGAGGTTTCTGTCTGATTGGTGATTTGAATGAGAGGTGTCTGTCTGATTGGTGATTTGAATGAGTGGTGTCTGTCTGATTGGTGATTTGAATGAGAGGTTTCTGTCTGATTGGTGATTTGAATGAGACGTGTCCATCTGATTGGTGATTTGAACAAACCCTTATGGAGCCTTCACAGCCTTCACAGCCGTTACCTGGTACCACAAACCCCTATGGAGCCTTCACAGCCGTTACCTGGTACCACAAACCCCTATGGAGCCTTCACAGCCTTCACAGCCGTTACCTGGTACCACAAACCCCAATGGAGCCTTCACAGCCTCGGACCACATTGCACTACCTTACCAGGGCCCATAGTGTCATAGTGTACTACTTTACCAGGGCCCATAGGGTCATAGTGCACTACCTTACCAGGGCCCATAGTGCACTACTTTACCAGGGCCCATAGGCCCAAAGTGTACTACTTTACCAGGGCCCATAGTGCACTACTTCACCGGGGCCCATAGTGCACTACATTACCAGGGCCCATAGTGCACTACATTACCAGGGCCCATAGTGCACTACTTTATCGGGGTCCATTGTGCACTACATTACCAGGGCCCATAGGGTCATAGTGCACTACTTTACCAGGGCCCATAGTGCACTACATTACCAGGGCTCATAGTGCACTACATTACCAGGGCCCATAGGGTCACAGTGCACGACTTTACCAGGGCCCATAGTGAGAGAGCAACACCCTCCCTACAGACACACATTATAGAGGAGACAGCAACACCCTCCCTACAGACACACATTATAGAGACAGCAACACCCTCCCTACAGACACACATTATAGAGGAGACAGCAACACCCTCCCTACAGACACACATTATAGAGACAGCAACACCCTCCCTACAGACACACATTATAGAGGAGACAGCAACACCCTCCCTACAGACATACATTATAGAGGAGACAGCAACACCCTCCCTACAGACACACATTATAGAGACAGCAACACCCTCCCTACAGACACACATTATAGAGGAGACAGCAACACCCTCCCTACAGACATACATTATAGAGACAGCAACACCCTCCCTACAGACCCTACAGTGCAACTGGGTCCTGGACTTCCTGACGGGCCCCCCCCCCAGGTGGTGAAGGTAGGAAACAACACCTCCACTTCACTGACCCTCAACACTGGGGCCCCACAAGGGTGCGTGCTCAGCCCCCTCCTGTACTCCCTGGTCACCCATGACGCCACCAACTCAATCATCAAGTTTGCAGACGACACAACAGTAGTAGGCCTGATTACCAACAATGACGAGACAGTCTACAGGGAGGAGGTGAGGGCTCTGGGAGTGGTGCCAGGAAAACAACCTCTCCCTCAACGTCAACAAAATGAAAGAGCTAATCGAGGACTTCAGGAGACAGCAGAGACGCCCAGAGGGAGCACCCCCCTATCCACATCGACGGGACCTCAGTGGAGAAGGTGGAGAGTTTTAAGTTCCTCGGTGTACACATCACTGACAATCTGAAATGGTCCACCCACACAGACAGCGTGCTGACGAAGGTGCATCAGTGTCTCTTCAACCTCAGGAGGCTGAAGAAATTCAGCTTGGCCCCTAAGACCCACACAAACCTTTACAGATTCACAATTGGCACCATCCTGTCGGGCTGTATCACCGCCTGGTACGGCAACTGCACCGCAGGGCTCTTCATATAATGGTGCGGTCTGCCCAATGCATCACCGGGGGCCAACTGCCTGCCCTCCCTCTTCAGCACCCGATGTCACAACAAGGCCAAAAAGATCATCAAGGACATAAACCACCCGAGCCACGGCTTGTCCACCCTGCTATCAGCCAGAAGGTGAGGTCAGTACAGGTGTATCAAAGCTGAGACAAAGAGACTGAAAAACAGCTTCTATCTCAAGGCCATCAGACTGTTAAATAGCCACCAGTATCTGGCTACAACCCGATAAATCAACCTTAGAGGCTGCTGCCCTATGTACATAGACATGGAACACTGGTCGCTTTAATAACGGAACACTGGTCGCTTTAATAATGGAACACTGGTCCCTTTAATAATGGAACACTGGTCCCTTTAATAATGGAACACTGGTCCCTTTAATAATGGAACACTGGTCACTTTAATAATGGAACACTGGTCACTTTAATAATGGAACACTGGTCACTTTAATAATGGAACCCTGGTCGCTTTAATAATGGAACACTGGTCCCTTTAATAATGGAACACTAGTCACTTTAATAATGGAACACTGGTCCCTTTAATAATGGAACACTGGTCACTTTAATAATGGAACACTGGTCACTTTAATAATGGACCACTGGTCACTTTAATAATGGAACACTGGTCACTTTAATAATGGAACACTGGTCGCTTTAATAATGGAACACTGGTCCCTTTAATAATGGAACACTGGTCACTTTAATAATGGAACCCTGGTCCCTTTAATAATGGAACACTGGTCACTTTAATAATGGAACCCTGGTCGCTTTAATAATGGAACACTGGTCACTTTAATAATGGAACCCTGGTCGCTTTAATAATGGAACACTGGTCCCTTTAATAATGGAACACTGGTCCCTTTAATAATGGAACCCTGGTCACTTTAATAATGGAACACTGGTCCCTTTAATAATGGAACACTGGTCACTTTAATAATGGAACACTGGTCCCTTTAATAATGGAACACTGGTCACTTTAATAATGGAACACTTACATAATGGAACTGGTCCCTTTAATAATGGAACATAGTCACTTTACTAATGGAACACTGTATTCTATTGGAACTGTATTTTAATGGAACACTGGTCACTTTGGGATGGAACACTGGTGATTTGATGGAACACTGGTCACTTTGGGATGGAACACTGGTACTGGGAGGAACAGGGTGATTTGAGGACAGGGTACTGGGAGGACAGGGTGATTTGAGGACAGGGTCACTTTAATAATGGGAGGACTTTAATAATGGAACACTTACATGATTTTAGGACTACTGTATTTTAGTCAGTACTGGGAGGACAGGGTACTGGGAGGACAGGGTGATTTGAGGACAGGGTGATTTGAGGACAGGGTACTGGGAGGACAGGGTGATTTGAGGACAGGGTACTGGGAGGACAGGGTGATTTGAGGACAGGGTACTGGAGGACAGGGTACTGGGAGGACAGGGTGATTTGAGGACAGGGTACTGGGAGGACAGGGTGATTTTAGGACAGGGTACAGGAAGGACAGGGTACTGGGAGGAGAGGGTGATTTGAGGACAGGGTGCTGGGAGGGCAGGGTACAGGGAGGACAGGGTACTGGGAGGACATGGTACTGGGAGGACATGGTACTGGGAGGACAGGGTACTTACTGGGAGGACAGGGTGATTTGAGGACAGGGTGCTGGGAGGGCAGGGTACTAGGAGGACAGGGTACTGGGAGGACAGGGTACTGGGAGGACAGGGTGATTTGAGGACAGGGTGCTGGGAGGGCAGGGTACTGGGAGGACATGGCGCTGTGTGTAATATACTGTAGATTTGATGAGGGGCTTTGAGGAAAGAGTGCTGTGTTTAAACATACAGTAGACTTGGATGTTGATTTCCCACCTGACTCTACATGAAATGCATCCACATGTATTAAGTCAAGCTATTATGTCTTGGCATGGTCGTGATGAATGCCACATGGGAGAATCAGAATTGAAGAGGTGGATGGGTACAGTACTGGTGGATCAGGACAGTAGAGGTGGATGGGTACAGTACTGGTGGATCAGGACAGTAGAGGTGGATGGGTACAGTACTGGTGGATCAGGACAGTAGAGGTGGATGGGTACAGTACTGGTGGATCAGGACAGTAGAGGTGGATGGGTACAGTAGAGGTGGATGGGTACAGTACTGGTGGACAGTAGAGGTGGATGGGTACAGTACTGGTGGATTAGGACAGTAGAGGTGGATGGGTACAGTACTGGAAGGATCAGGACAGTAGAGGTGGATGGGTGCAGTACTGGAAGGTCAGGACAGTAGAGGTGGATGGGTACAGTACTGGAAGGTCAGGACAGTAGAGGTGGATGGGTACAGTACTGGTGGATCAGGACAGTAGAGGTGGATGGGTACAGTACTGGAAGGATCAGGACAGTAGAGGTGGATGGGTACAGTACTGGTGGATCAGGACAGTAGAGGTGGATGGGTACAGTACTGGAAGGTCAGGACAGTAGAGGTGGATGGGTACAGTCCTGGAAGGTCAGGACAGTAGAGGTGGATGGGTACAGTCCTGGAAGGATTCGTCTTGTGTAAGTGTGTCTCCTCTTTCCCTGAACATGGCACCTTGGATCAGATAATTAACATCAGAGTGTCTAGTAAGACCTGGGAACTGTTACACTAAAGGCTAAGAAAGTACAGCTAACTCAAAGGTCTCGATATACAGTCACACACACACACACACACACACACACACACACACACACACACACACACACACACACACACACACACACACACACACACACACACACACACACACACACACACACACACACACACACACACGCACGCACACACTGCCACGTGGAGATGACCTTTAAGAGGTGCCAGACTCAGACACTGAGAAGCCTGCTGCCACCGTTGGAACTTACCTGGAAGAAAATTAATACACTCCAATAACTAATATCAAAGGATAAGGAAAATTAACAGGGAAGGACAGAAGATAGAGGGAGAGGAGGAGGATGGAGGATGGAGGATGGAGGAGGATGGAGGATGGAGGAGGAGGGAGGATGGAGGAGGAGATGGAGGAGGGAGGAGGGAGGAGGAGGAGGAGGAGGAGGAGGAGGAGGAGGAGGAGGAGGAGGAGGAGGAGGAGGAGGATGAAGGATGGAGGATGGAGGATGGAGGAGGGGGATGGAAGAGGAGGAGGAGGAGGAGGAGGAGGAGGAGGAGGAGGAGGAGGAGGGGAGGATGGAGGAGGAGGAGGGAGGAGGAGGAGGATGGAGGAGGAGGAGGATGGAGGAGGGAGGATGGAGGAGGGAGGATGGAGGAGGAGGAGGATGGAGGAGGATGGAGGAGGAGGAGGAGGAGGAGGATGGAGGATGGAGGAGGGGGATGGAAGAGGAGGAGGAGGAGGAGGACGAGGATGGAGGAGGGAGGATGGAAGAGGAGGAGGAGGAGGAGGAGGATGGAGGGAGGATGGAGGAGGAGGAGGAGGAGGAGGAGGAGGAGGAGGATGGAGGAGGAGGAGGATGGAGGAGGAGGATGGAGGAGGAGGGAGGATGGAGGAGGGAGGATGGAGGAGGAGGAGGATGGAGGAGGATGGAGGAGGAGGAGGAGGAGGGAGGAGGAGGAGGATGGAGGATGGAGGAGGAGGAGGAGGAGGAGGAGGAGGAGGAGGAGGAGGAGGAGGAGGAGGAGGAGGAGGAGGATGGAAGAGGAGGAGGAGGAGGAGGAGGAGGATGGAAGAGGAGGAGGAGGAGGAGGACGAGGATGGAGGAGGAGGATGGAAGGGGAGGAGGAGGAGGAGGACGAGGATGGAGGACGAGGATGGAAGAGGAGGAGGAGGACGAGGATGGAGGAGGAGGAGGAGGGGATGGAGGAGGAGGAGGAGGACGAGGATGGAGGAGGGAGGATGGAAGAGGAGGAGGAGGAGGAGGAGGAGGACGAGGATGGAGGAGAGAGGAGGGGGATGGAAGAGGAGGAGGAGGAGGAGGAGGACGAGGATGGAGGAGGGAGGATGGAAGAGGAGGAGGAGGAGGAGGAGGAGGAGGATGGAGGAGGAGGAGGGAGGAGGAGGAGGAGGAGGAGGAGGAGGAGGAGGAGGATGATGGAGGAGGAGGAGGAGGAGGAGGAGGATGGGAGGAGGAGGAGGAGGATGGAGGAGGAGGAGGAGGATGTGGAGGAGGAGGGAGGATGGAGGAGGGAGGATGGAAGAGGAGGAGGAGGAGGAGGAGGAGGAGGAGGAGGAGGGAGGAGGAGGAGGAGGAGGAGGAGGAGGAGGAGGAGGAGGAGGAGGAGGATGGAAGAGGAGGAGGAGGAGGAGGACGAGGATGGAAGGAGGAGGAGGAAGAGGAGGACGAGGATGGAGGAGGGAGGATGGAAGAGGAGGAGGAGGGAGGATGGAGGAGGAGGATGGAGGAGGAGGAGGAGGAGGATGGAGGAGGAGGAGGAGGAGGAGGAGAGGAGGAGGAGGAGGAGGAGGAGGAGGAGGAGGAGGAGGAGGAGGAGGAGGATGGAGGAGGAGGATGGAGGAGGAGGATGGAGGAGGGAGGATGGAGGAGGGAGGAGGAGGAGGAGGAGATGACGAGGATGGAAGAGGAGGAGGATGGAGGAGGGAGGAGGAGGAGGGATGGAGGAGGGAGGAGGAGGGATGGAGGAGAGGAGGAGGAGGAGGACGAGGATGGAGGAGGGAGGACGGAAGAGGAGGAGGAGGAGGAGGAGGATGAGGATGGAGGAGGGAGGAGGGGGATGGAAGAGGAGGAGGAGGAGGATGGAGGAGGAGGATGGAAGAGGAGGAGGAGGAGGACGAGGATGGAGGAGGGAGGAGGGGGATGGAAGAGGAGGAGGAGGACGAGGATGGAGGAGGGAGGATGGAGGAGGAGGAGGAGGAGGAGGAGGAGGACGAGGATGGAGGGAGAGGAGGAGGGGGATGGAGGAGGAGGAGGAGGAGGAGGAGGACGAGGATGGAGGAGGGAGGATGGAGGAGGAGAGGAGGAGGAGGAGGAGGAGGAGGAGGAGGATGGAGGAGGAGGAGGAGGAGGAGGAGGATGGAGGAGGAGGATGGAGGAGGAGGAGGGAGGAGGAGGATGGAGGAGGATGGAGGATGGAGGAGGGAGGAGGATGGAGGAGGAGGGAGGATGGAGGAGGAGGATGGACGAGGAGGAGGAGGATGGAGGAGGAGGAGGAGGGAGGATGGGAGGAGGAGGAGGAGGAGGAGGAGGAGGAGGAGGAGGAGGAGGAGGAGGAGGATGGAGGAGGAGGAGGAGGAGGAGGGAGGAGGAGGAGGAGGAGGAGGAGGAGGATGGAGGAGGGAGGAGGAGGATGGAGGAGGAGGAGAGGATGGAGGAGGGAGGAGGAGGAGGAGGAGGAGGAGGAGGATGGAGGAGGAGGAGGAGGGAGGGAGGAGGAGGAGGAGGAGGAGGAGGAGGGGAGAGGATGGGAGGAGGAGGAGGAGGATGGGGAGGAGGAGGAGGAGGAGGAGGAGGAGGAAGGATGGAGGAGGAGGAGGAGGAGGGGAGGAGGATGGAGGAGGAGGAGGATGGAGGATGGAGGAGGAGGAGGAGGAGGAGGAGGGAGGAGGAGGAGGAGGAGGAGGATGGAGGAGGAGGAGGATGAGGAGGAGGAGGAGGAGGGAGGAGGAGGAGGAGGAGGAGGATGGATGGAGGAGGAGGAGGAGGAGGAGGAGGATGGAGGAGGATGGAGGAGGATGGAGGATGGAGGAGGAGGAGGAGGAGGAGGATGGAGGATGGAGGAGAGGAGGATGGAGGAGGAGGAGGAGGAGGAGGAGGAGGAGGATGGAGGAGGAGGAGGAGGAGGAGGATGGAGGAGGAGGATGGAGGAGAAGATGAGGAGGAGGGAGGATGAGGAGTGAGGAGATGGAGGAGGAGGAGGAGGAGGATGGAGGAGGAGGAGGAGGAGGATGGAGGAGGATGGAGGAGGATGGAGGAGGAGGAGGAGGAGGAGGAGGAGGAGGGATGGAGGAGGATGGAGGAGGAGGATGGAGGAGGAGGATGGAGGAGGAGGATGGATGGAGGAGGATGGAGGAGGAGGATGGAGGATGGAGGATGGAGGAGGAGGATGGAGGAGGAGGAGGAGATGGAGGATGGAGGAGGAGGAGGAGGAGGAGGATGGAGGAGGGAGGAGGAGGATGGAGGAGGGAGGATGGAGGAGGAGGATGGAGGATGGATGATGGAGGAGGAGGAGGAGGAGGAGGAGGATGAGGAGGAGGATGAGGATGGATGGAGGAGGAGGAGGAGGATGGAGGAGGAGAGGAGGAGGATGGAGGGATGGAGGAGGAGGAGGGAGGAGGAGGATGGAGGAGGAGGATGGAGGAGGATGATGGAGGAGGAGGGGATGGAGGAGGATGATGGAGGATGGAGGAGGATGGAGGAGGATGGAGGAGGAGGATGGAGGGAGGAGGAGGAGGGAGGAGGAGGAGGAGGATGGAGGATGGGATGGAGGGGAGGAGAGGGGGAGGAGGAGGAGGAGGGGAGGAGGAGGAGGAGGATGGAGGAGGAGGATGGAGGGAGGAGGATGGAGGAGGAGGAGGAGGAGGAGGAGGAGGATGGAGGAGGGGAGGAGGATGGAGGAGGAGGATGGAGGAGGAGGAGGATGATGGAGGAGGAGGATGGGGAGGAGGAGGAGGAGGAGGAGGAGGAGGAGGAGGGAGGAGGAGGAGGAGGAGGAGGAGGATGGAGGAGGAGGAGGAGGAGGAGGAGGAGGATGGAGGAGGAGGAGGAGGAGGAGGATGGAGGGAGGAGGATGGAGGAGGAGGATGGAGGATGGAGGATGAGGAGATGAGGAGGAGGAGGAGATGAGGAGGATGGAGGATGGAGGAGGATGGATGGAGGATGAGGAGGAGGAGGAGGATGGAGGAGGATGGAGGAGGATGGAGGATGGAGGATGGAGGAGGAGGAGGAGGATGGAGGAGGAGGATGGAGGATGGAGGAGGAGGAGGAGGATGGAGGAGGAGGAGGATGGAGGAGGGAGGAGGATGGAGGATGGATGAGAGGAGGGAGGAGGAGGAGGAGGATGGAGGATGGGAGGAGGAGGATGAGGAAGAGGATGGAGGAGGAGAGGAGGAGGAGGAGGATGGAGGATGGAGGAGGGAGGATGGAAGGAGGAGGAGGAGGATGGAGGAGGAGGAGGAGGATGGAGGAGGAGGAGGAGGATGGAGGAGAGGAGGAGGATGGAGGAGGATGGAGGATGGAGGATGGAGGAGGAGGAGGGGATGGATGGAGGAGGAGGAGGAGGATGGAGGAGGATGAGGAGGAGTAGGAGGATGGAGGAGGATGGAGGAGAGGAGGATGGAGGAGGAGGATGGAGGAGGGATGGAGGAGGAGGGAGGATGGAGGAGGATGGAGGAGGATGGAGGAGGAGTAGGAGGATGGAGGATGGAGGAAGAGGTGGAGGAGGATGGAGGATGGGTGAAGATGGTGAAGATGGAGAGGGAGGAGGAGGAGGGGGGATGGAGGAGGGATGGAGGAGGAGGATGGAGGTGAGGAGGATGAGAAGGAGGAGGGGGATGGAGGAGGATGGAGGAGGAGGGATGGAGGAGGATGAGGAGGAGGATGGAGGAGGATTGAGGAGGAGTAGGAGGATGGAGGAAGGATGGAGGAGGAGGATGGAGGATGGAGGAGGATGGAGGATGAGTGAGGAGGATGGAGGAGGAGGAGGAGGAAGGAGGTGGAGGAGGAGGAGGATGATGGAGGAGGAAGATGGAGGATGGAGGAGGAGGATGGAGGAGGATGGAGGAGGAGGATGGAGGAGGATGGAGGGAGGAGGAGGATGATGGAGGATGGAGGAGGATGGAGGAGGAGGATGATGGAGGAGGAGGATGGGGAGGAAGGATGGAGGAGGGATGGAGGAGGGAGGATGGAGGAGGAGGAGGAGGAGGGGAGGAGGAGGAGGATGATGGAGGAGGGAGGATGGAAAATGGGGAGGAGGGAGGATGGAGGAGGAGGGATGGAGGAGGAGGAGGATGGAGGAGGAGGATGAGGAGGATGGAGGATGGAGGAGGATGAGGAGGAGGAGGATGGGGAGGAGGAGGATGGAGGAGGAGGATGGAGGAGGGAGGAGGGAGGAGGAGGATGGAGGAGGAGGATGGAGGATGGAGGAGGATGGAGGAGAAGGAGGAGGAGGAGGAGGATGGAGGAGGAGAGGAGGAGGAGGAGGAGGAGGAAGGAGGATGAGAGGAGGATGGAGGGAGGAGGGAGGAGGATGGAGGATGGAGGGGGAGGAGGAGGAGGAGGATGGAGGAGGAGGAGGAGGAGGAGGAGGAGGAGATGGATGAGGAGGAGGAGGAGGATGGAGGATGGAGGATGATGACGATGATGATGGAGGGAGGAGGAGGATGGAGGAGGAGGATGGAGGATGAGGATGGAAGAGGATGGAGGAGGAGGATGGAGGATGAGGAGGAGGAGGAGGATGGAGGATGGATGAGGATGGAGGGAGGAGATGGGGAGGAGGATGGAGGGAGGAGGAGGATGGAGGAGGAGGAGGAGGGATGGAGGATGGAGGAGGGAGGATGGAGGAGGAGGAGGATGGAGGAGGAGGAGGATGGAGGATGGAGGAGGAGGATGGAGGAGGAGGAGGAGGAGGATGGAGGAGGAGGAGGATGGAGGAGGGAGGATGGAGGAGGATGGAGGATGGATGGAGGATGAGGGAGGATGGAGGAGGAGGATGGAGGAGGGAGGATGGAGGAGGATGGAGGATGGAGTGAGGAGGATGATGGAGAGGAGGATGGAGGAGGAGAGGAGGATGGAGGAGGAGGGAGGAGGAGGAGGAGGATGGAGGAGGAGGATGGAGGAGGAGGAGGAGTGAGGAGGAGGAGGAGGAGGGAGGAGGATGGAGGAGGAGGAGGAGGAGGAGGAGGATGGAGGAGGAGGATGATGGAGGAGGCGGAGATGGAAAATGGTGGAGGAGGAGAATGGAGGAGGAGGGTGGAAGGAGGAGGATGGAGGATGGAGGAGGATGAGGGAGGAGGAGGATGGAGAAGGAGGATGGAGGATGGAGGAGGAGGCTGGAGGAGGAGGAGGATGGAGGATGGAGGATGGAGGAGGAGGATGGAGGATGGAGGATGGAGGAGGAGGATGGAGAGGAGGAGGGAGGAGGAGGATGGATGAGGATGGAGGATGGAGGAGGAGGATGGAGGAGGATGGAGGGGAGGAGGATGGAGGAGGAGGAGGAGGAGATGGAGGATGGAGGAGGAGGAGGAGGATGGAGGAGGAGGAGGATGGAGGATGGAGGATGGAGGAGGATGGAGGATGGAGGAGGAGGATGGAGGATGAGGAGGAGGAGGAGGAGGAGGAGGAGGAGGGGAGGAGGAGGATGGAGGATGGAGGAGGAGGATGGAGGAGGAGGATGGAGGGAGGGGATGGAGGAGGAGGATGGAGGAGGATGAGGAGGAGGAGGGGATGGAGGAGGATGGAGGAGGAGGAGGATGGAGGAGGGATGGAGGAGGAGGATGGAGGAGGGAGGATGGAGGAGGAGGAGGATGGAGGAGGAGGAGGAGGAGGAGGAGGAGGATGGAGGAGGGAGGATGGAGGAGGAGGAGGATGGAGGAGGATGGAGGAGGAGGAGGATGGAGGAGGAGGAAGGGGAGGAGGATGGAGGAGGAGGATGGAGGAGGAGGAGGAGGAGGAGAGGAGGAGGAGGAGGAGGAGGAGGAGGATGAGGAGGATGGAGGAGGAGGAGGAGGAGGAGGGAGGAGGGGAGGAGGATGATGGATGGAGGAGGGAGGAGGAGGAGGATGGAGGATGGAGGAGGAGGATGGAGGAGGAGGAGGATGGAGGAGGAGGGAGGAGGAGGAGGAGGATGGAGGATGGAGGAGGAGGAGGAGGGAGGAGGAGGAGGATGGAGGAGGATGGAGGAGGAGGAGGAGGAGGAGGGGAGGATGGAGGAGGAGGAGGAGGAGGAGGATGGAGGAGGAGGAGGATGGGATGGAGGATGGAGGAGGAGGATGGAGGAGGAGGATGGAGGGAGGAGGAGGATGGATGGAGGAGGAGGAGGAGGAGGAGGAGGAGGAGGAGGAGGATGGAGGAGGGAGGATGGAGGAGGAGGATGGAGGAGGAGGATGGAGAGGAGGATGGAGGAGGGGAGGAGGGAGGATGGAGGAGGAGGAGATGAGGAGGATGGAGGAGGAGGAGGGAGGAGGAGGATGGAGGAGGAGAAGGATGGATGAGGAGGATGGAGGATGGAGGAGGAGGAGGATGGAGGAGGAGGAGGAGGAGGAGGAGGAGGAGGAGGATGGAGAGGAGGATGGAGGGGAGGAGGATGGAGGAGGAGGGATGGAGGAGGAGGAGGATGGAGGAGGAGGAGGAGGATGGAGGAGGAGGAGGGAGGAGGGAGGAGGAGGAGGAGGAGGAGGATGGAGGAGGAGGAGGAGGATGGAGGGGAGGAGGAGGAGGAGGAGGAGGAGGATGGAGGAGGAGGAGGAGGAGGAGGATGGAGGAGGAGGAGGAGGAGGAGGATGGAGGAGGAGGATGGAGGAGGAGGGGATGGAGGAGGATGGAGGAGGAGGAGGAGGAGGAGGAGGAGGAGGAGGAGGAGGAGGAGGGAGGAGGAGGAAGGAGGAGGAGGAGGATGGAGGATGGAGGATGGAGGAGGAGGAGGAGGAGGAGGAGGATGGAGGAGGATGGAGGATTGATGGAGGATGGAGGATGAGGAGGATGGAGGAGGATGGAGGAGGAGGATGATGGAGGAGAGGAGGAGGAGGAGGAGGAGGAGGGAGGAGGAGGAGGATGGAGGAGGAGGAGGAGGAGGGAGGAGGAGGAGGAGGAGGATTGAGGAGGATGGAGGAGGATGGAGGGAGGAGGATGGAGGAGGGAGGAGGAGGATGAGGAGGAGGATGGATGGAGGATGAGGAGGAGGATGGAGGAGGATGGAGGATGGGTGAAGATGGTGAAGATGGCAGATGGGGGATGGAGGAGGAGGTGTAGGAGGATGGAGGTGTAGGAGGATGGAGGAGGAGGAGGAGGATGGAGGATGGAGGATGGAGGATGGAGGAGGAGTGAGGAGGAGGAGGAGAATGGAGTAGGAAGATGGAGGATGGAGGAGGAGGAGGAGGAGGAGGATGGGGAGGGAGGAGGATGATGGAGGAGGCGGAGATGGAAAATGGTGGAGGAGGAGAATGGAGGAGGAGTGTGGAAGGAGGAGGATGGAGGAGGATGAGGGAGGAGGAGGATGGAGAAGGAGGATGGAGGATGGAGGAGGAGGCTGGAGGAGGAGGATGGAGGATGGAGGATGGAGGAGGATGGAGGAGGTTGGAGGATGGAGGATGGAGGAGTAGGATGGAGGAGGAGAAGGATGGATGAGGAGGATGGAGGAGGATGGAGGAGGAGGAGGAAGAGGAGGGGGAGGAGGAGGGGGAGGGAGGAGAATGGAGGAGGAGGATGGAGGAGGAGGAGGATGGAGGAGGAGGAGGAAGAGGAGGGGGAGGAGGATGGAGGAGGAGGATGGAGGATGGCGGATAGAGGAGGAGGATGGAAGGAGGAGGATGGCGGAGGAGGAGGATGGAGGAGGATGGAGGAGGATGATGGAGGAGGGAGGATGGAGGAGGATGGTGGAGGATGATGGAGGAGGGAGGATGGAGGAGGATGGAGGAGGAGGGAGGAGGAGGAGGAAGAGGAGGGGGAGGAGGATGGAGGAGAATGGAGGAGGATGATGGAGGAGGGAGGATGGAGGAGGATGATGGAGGAGGGAGGATGAAGGAGGATGATGGAGGAGGGAGGATGGAGGAGGATGATGGAGGAGGGAGGATGGAGGAGGATGATGGACGAGGAGGAGGATGGAGGAGGATGGTGAAGATGGCAGATGGAGGATGGAGGATGAGGTGTAGGAGGATGTAGGAGGATGGAGGAGGATGGAGGAGGAGGAGGAAGAGGAGGATGGATCTTGTTGAACTAAAGATGGTGGAAGGTTCCAGTTCGAGGTGAAAGCTGTAAACATTTTATTCTCATTTGGATAATGACATGTTTTCTGAACGTGGGTTTTTGTTTTGCCTCGAGGCTCTTAACATTTCTGTCGTCCTCTCATATACCTTTCAGTCAGCAGAAGGAGGAAGGGAACAGAGAGGAAAGAAGGAAATAGTGAGGAAACTGTGGTTCAGATGGGAAGATTGGAAGCCCTTTTCCTATAGTGTTAATTAATGCTGCGGAATCAGGATCTGGCTAACAAACATGATTCAAAACCTCAGGAAGCCGTCATCCAGAATAATACAATCTCTTAACGCAGCAAAGGCTCATCAAATGTCAACTTTTGACTTAGGAAGAGGAGAGGGGCCCTCTTGTAACTTTGTGTTTCATCTCCTCCTCTACACTTCTATCTGCCAAACCATCCTCAACGTACTCTCTTTTCTGTCTTTGATAGGCGTTGTGTACTGTTTCAGAGTGAAACTTGAGAAACTTGCTCACTGCTCTTGCGTCGCTGGTCTTCATTGAGATTTACGTATCGGCATCAAGGTCTTTTGTCAGAGCTTTAGAGCGAATCTTGACAAATGTGATTTCCAGGGCAGGCTGATTTCCACCTGGGAATTCTACACTCCACAGGAGGCCCTCCTTCACATTTACATGAGTTTTTCCTCCTGGAATCAGACACAAGGAGGTCTATAGGGGGACGGGGAGGGTGCGTGTGTGTGTGTGTGTGTGTGTGTGTGTGTGTGTGTGTGTGTGTGTGTGTGTGTGTGTGTGTGTGTGTGTGTGTGTGTGTGTGTGTGTGTGTGTGTGTGTGTGTGTGTGTGTGTGTGTGTTTGTTTGTTTATAGGACCAGGGCCCATAAGGACTGGTGGGCTCTGAGTCCGTTGGGACTGGTGGGGCTCCTATTACTAAGGGACTGGTGGGGGCCCTGAGGCCTGGGGGACTGGTGGGGCTCTGAGTCCTGTGGGACTGGTGGGGCCCTGAGGCCTGGGCGACTGGTGGGGCTCCTATTACTAGGGGACTGGTGGGGCCCTGAGGCCTGGGGGACTGGTGGGGCTCCTATTACTAGGGGACTGGTGGGGCCCTGAGGCCTGTGGGACTGGTGGGGCTCCGATTACTAGGGGACTGGTGGGGCCCTGAGGCCTGGGGGACTGGTGGGGCTCCGATTACTAGGGACTGGTGGGGCCCTAAAGGCCTTGGGGGGTTGGTGATGCTCTGAGGCCCGGGGTACTGTTTGTGATTGGGGGCCTGGTTGGATCATGCCTTGTTGTGTGCTGTAGGCTCCAAAATTGACAGCTGTGGGGATTAAGGCTGGGGAGCTGTGAGGTGGGAGTCCTGGGTGGCTGTGAGGTGGGAGTCCTGGGGGACTGTGAGGTGGGAGTCCTGGGGGACTGTGAGGTGGGTGTCCTGGGTGGCTGTGAGGTGGGAGTCCTGGGGGCTGTGAGGTGGGAGCCCTGGGGGCTGTGAGGTGGGAGTCCTGGGGGCTCTGAGGTGGGAGTCCTGGGGGACTGTGAGGTGGGAGTCCTGGGGGCTGCGAGGTGGGAGTCCTGGGGAGCTGTGAGTCCTGGGGGGCTCTGAGGTGGGACCCTGGGGGCTGTGAGGTGGGAGTCCTGGGGAGCTGTGAGTCCTGGGGGGCTGTGAGGTGGGAGTCCTGGGGGCTGTGAGGTGGGAGCCCTGGGGGCTGTGAGGTGGGAGTCCTGGGGAGCTGTGAGTCCTGGGGGCTGTGAGGTGGGAGTCCTGGGGAGCTGTGAGTCCTGGGGGGCTGTGAGGTGGGAGCCCTGGGGGGCTATGAGGTGGGAGTCCTGGGGGCTGTGAGGTGGGAGTCCTGGGGGGCTGAGGTGGGAGGTGGGAGCCCTGGGGGGCTGAGGTGAGGTGGGAGTCCTGGGGGCTGTGAGGTGGGTGTCATGGGGGTGAGGTGGGAGCCCTGGGGGCTGTGAGCCCTGGGGGTGGGAGTCCTGGGGGGCTGTGAGGTGGGAGTCCTGGGGACTGTGAGGTGGGAGTCCTGGGGGCTGCGAGGTGGGAGTCCTGGGGAGCTGTGAGGTGGGAGTCCTGGGGAGCTGTGAGTCCTGAGGGGGGCTGCGAGGTGGGAGTCCTGGGGAGCTGTGAGTCCTGGGGGGCTGTGAGGTGGGAGTCCTGGGGGGCTGTGAGGTGGGAGTCCTGGGGAGCTGTGAGTACTGGGGGCTGTGAGGTGGGAGTCCTGGGTGGCTGTGAGGTGGGTGTCCTGGGGGCTGTGAGGTGGGTGTCATGGGGGACTGTGAGGTGGGAGCCCTGGGGGGCTGTGAGTCCTGGGGGGCTGTGAGGTGGGAGCCCTGGGGGGCTGTGAGGTGGGAGTCCTGTGGGGCTGTGAGGTGGGAGCCCTGGGGGGCTGTGAGGTGGGAGCCCTGGGGGGCTGTGAGGTGGGAGTCCTGGGGGGCTGTGAGGTGGGAGTCCTGGGGGACTGTGAGGTGGGAGTCCTGGGGGGCTGTGAGGTGGGAGCCCTGGGGGTGGCTCCTTTGTACTTGGTTATCTCATTAAATTAATTTGACTTAGTGAAAGTATTTTTTTATGTGGACCTAACTTTTTCCATGTGGTTTCTTCCCTCACAGATTCCATTAAATAATTACATCCTAAATATTTGGTCAAATGGGTTAGGGTTAGGTTGTGTATGGGTTAGGATTAGGTTGTGTCTGGGTTAGGATTAGGTTGTGTAAGGGTTAGGATTAGGTTGTGTATGGATTAGGGTTAGGTTGTGTATGGGTTAGATTTAGGTTGTGTTTGGGTTAGTGTTAGGTTGTGTATGGGTTAGAGTTAGGTTGTGTATGGGTTAGGGTTAGGTTATGTATGGGTTATGGTTAGGTTGTGTATGGGTTAGAGTTAGGTTGTGTTTGGGTAAGAGTTGGGTTGTGTATGGTATGGTTTCCGAGAAACAAGTGAGGCTCACCTTACCCCACTCTCCCCTATGTTTAAACACCGTCTCACCTTACCCCACTCTCCCCTATGTTAAACACTGGCTCACCTTACCCCACTCTCCCCTATGTTAAACACTGGCTCACCTTACCCCAGTCTCCCCTATGTTAAACACCGACTCAACGTACCCCAGTCTCCCCTATGTTAAACACCGACTCAACGTACCCCAGTCTCCCCTATGTTAATTGCTGACACTTTCATCTGAATCTAGAGACTCAGTTCGTGTTTAAGAGTAGTAAATAAGTAGTAGAGAAGACTGAATACTTAGTCTGCTAGACATCAATGAAGAGTCAGGAGAAACTGGAGAAACTCAGAACAACTGATGAAAACAAACAGAGACAGACTCGTGGACACAACAACAAGAACACCACTCTTGTGGGCGCAACAGCGTCTCCGCTTCCCATTGCGGCTGAAGGAATTCAGCATGCTGCCCCTGGTCCTCTCCAAATACCCAGGAGAGCATCTCATCTCAGTAGCCTCATCTCTCTGTTCTACATCATATCCTACTACCTGCCTCTGTGTCCGTCTGTCCAGACACCTCACAGAATAATCTTTACAGACTAGAGTGCAGGGGTCTCCAACTTTTTTCTAAAATCCTACTTTGCTCCTTTGAAAAAATAAAACATGTTGCGAGCTAGTCGTTTTTTTTTTCTAGCTTTCAAATAGACACATTCTTCTCCTCTCCCCTGCAGCTTTTTCTGGTCCTTCCAGTCCTGTTTTCTGTAAATAAATAATGGTTCCTAAAAAACTCAAACAGGGGGCCTATAATATCTGTGTTTTCCCCAGGTTTTATGCTTGAATTTAAAATCGATATGTTAGCTGATAGGTCAAATACACTATTTAGGCGTCCTACTGCTAAGTTTACACCTTCACTATTGCAGGGAAACACTTTGTCCAGGAAGTTGTCTAGAAGGGATTTATTGTTGGCGCATATGTTTTTGTGTATTTTTCTCCACTTGCCCCCTTGCATCTGTAGCATTTCTCAGCAGTTTGTTCGGAGTCGATGCGTCATGATTGAGTGTAGCTCTATTCTAGTAGATTGTGATTTTTCTGTGATCTGACAGTTGGATGACTGAACATTCTCTCTTTCTCTCTCTTTCTCTATGTCTCTATCTCTTTGTCTCTCTCTCTCTCTCTCTTTGTCTCTCTTTCTCTTTGTCTCTCTCTCTCAGTCTTTCTCTCTCTTTCTCTATGTCTCTCTCTCTTTGTCTCTCTCTTTCTCTTTGTCTCTCTCTCTCTCTCTCTCTTTCTGTAGTCCTGTGTAGCTCAGTTGGTAGAGCATGGCACTTGTAACACCAGGGTAGTGGGTTTGATCCCCGGGACCACCCATACGTAGAATGTATGCACACATGACTGTAAGTCGCTTTGGATAAAAGCGTCTACTATATGGCATATATTATTATTATATTATTTCTCTTTGTCTCTCTCTCTCGCTCTCTCTGTATTTCTCTCGCTCTCAATTCAGTTCAAATTTAAGGGGCTTTATTGGCATGAGAAAAACGTCTGTCTGTCTGTCTGTCTGTCTGTCTGTCTGTCTGTCTGTCTGTCTGTCTGTCTGTCTGTCTGTCTGTCTGTCTGTCTGTCTGTCTGTCTGTCTGTCTGTCTGTCTGTCTGTCTGTCTGTCTGTCTGTCTGTCTGTCTGTCTGTCTGTCTGTCTGTCTGTCTGTCTGTCTGTCTGTCTGTCTGTCTGTCTGTCTGTCTGTCTGTCTGTCTGTCTGTCTGTCTGTCTGTCTGTCTGTCTGTCTGTCTGTCTGTCTGTCTGTCTGTCTGTCTGTCTGTCTGTCTGCAGTTGAAGTCGAAAGTTTACATACACTTAGGTTGAAGTCATTAAAACTAATTTTTCAACCACTCCACAAGTTTCCTGTTAACAAACTATAGTTTTGGCAAGTCGGTTAGGACTTGCCAAAACATACATTTTGGAGAAATCTCCTCTGGTCTGATTAAATAAAAATCGAACTATTTGGCCATAATGACCATCGTTATGTTTGAAGGAAAAAGAGGAACGCTTGCAAGCCAGAGAACACCATCCCAACTGTGAAGCATGGGGGTGGCAGCATCATGTTGTGGGGGTGCTTTGCTGCAGGAGGGACTGGTACACTTCACAAAAAAGGTGGCATCATGAGGCTGGAAAATTCTGTAGATATATTGAAGCAACATCTCAAGACATCAGTCAGGAAGTTAAAGCTTGGTCGCAAATGGGTCTTCCAAATGAACAATAACCCCAAGCATATTTCCAAAGTTGTGGAAAAATGGCTTAAGGACAACAAAGTCAAGGTATTGGAGTGGCCATCACAAAGCCCTGAACTCAATCCTATCGAGAATTTGTGGGCAGAACTGAAAAGGCATGTGCTAGCAAGGAGGCCTACAAACCTGACTCAGTTACACCAGCTCTGACAGGAGGAATGGCCCAACATTCACCCAACTCATTGTGGGAAGCTCGTGGAATGCTACCTGAAACATTTGACCCAAGTTAAACAATTTAAAGGCAATGCTACCAAATACTAATCGAGTGTATGTAAACTTCTGACCCACTGGGAATGTGATGAAAGAAATAAAAGCTGAAGTAAATCATTATCTCTACTATTATTCTGACATTTCACATTCTTAAAATAAAGTGGTGATCCTAACTGACCCAAGACAGGGAATTTTTACTAGGATTAAATGTCAGGAATTGTGAAAAACTGAGTTTAAACGTATTTGGCTGAGCTGTATGTAAACTTCCGACTTCAACTGTACTCTACACTAGTATGTGGCCAAAAGTATGTGGCCGACTGCTCATCAAAAATCTTTAAAAATCATAGGCATTAGTATGGAGTTGGTACCCCCTTTGCTGCTATAACAGCCTCCACTCTTCTGGGAAGGCTTTCCACTAGATGTTGGAACATTGCTGCTATAACAGCCTCCACTCTTCTGGGAAGGCTTTCCACTAGATGTTGGAACATTGCTGCTATAACAGCCTCCACCCTCCTGGGAAGGCTTTCCACTAGATGTTGGAACATTGCTGCTATAACAGCCTCCACTCTTCTGGGAAGGCTTTCCACTAGATGTTGGAACATTGCTGCTATAACAGCCTCCACCCTCCTGGGAAGGCTTTCCACTAGATGTTGGAACATTGCTGCTATAACAGCCTCCACTCTTCTGGGAAGGCTTTCCACAGGCTGATAGTGTAGAACAGGCTGATAGTGTGGAACAGGCTGATAGTGTGGAACAGGCTGATAGTGTAGAACAGGCTGATAGTGAGGAACAGGCTGATAGTGTAGAACAGGCTGATAGTGTAGAACAGGCTGATAGTGTGGAACAGGCTGATAGTGTGGAACAGGCTGATAGTGTAGAACAGGCTGATAGTGTAGAACAGGCTGATAGTGTGGAACAGGCTGATAGTGTAGAACAGGCTGATAGTGTAGAACAGGCTGATAGTGTAGAACAGGCTGATAGTGAGGAACAGGCTGATAGTGTAGAACAGGCTGATAGTGTAGAACAGGCTGATAGTGTGGAACAGGCTGATAGTGTGGAACAGGCTGATAGTGTAGAACAGGCTGATAGTGTAGAACAGGCTGATAGTGTAGAACAGGCTGATAGTGAGGAACAGGCTGATAGTGTAGAACAGGCTGATAGTGTAGAACAGGCTGATAGTGTAGAACAGGCTGATAGTGTAGAACAGGCTGATAGTGTAGAACAGGCTGATAGTGTAGAACGGGCTGTAGAACAGGCTGATAGTGTAGAACAGGCTGATAGTGAGGAACAGGCTGATAGTGTAGAACAGGCTGATAGTGTGGAACAGGCTGATAGTGTAGAACAGGCTGATAGTGTAGAACAGGCTGATAGTGTAGAACAGGCTGATAGTGAGGAACAGGCTGATAGTGTAGAACAGGCTGATAGTGTAGAACAGGCTGATAGTGTAGAACAGGCTGATAGTGAGGAACAGGCTGATAGTGTAGAACAGGCTGATAGTGTAGAACAGGCTGATAGTGTAGAACAGGCTGATAGTGTAGAACAGGCTGATAGTGAGGAACAGGCTGATAGTGTAGAACAGGCTGATAGTGTAGAACAGGCTGATAGTGTAGAACAGGCTGATAGTGTAGAACAGGCTGATAGTGTGGAACAGGCTGATAGTGTAGAACAGGCTGATAGTGTAGAACAGGCTGATAGTGTAGAACAGGCTGATAGTGTAGAACAGGCTGATAGTGTAGAACGGGCTGTAGAACAGGCTGATAGTGTAGAACAGGCTGATAGTGAGGAACAGGCTGATAGTGTAGAACAGGCTGATAGTGTAGAACAGGCTGATAGTGTAGAACAGGCTGATAGTGTGGAACAGGCTGATAGTGTAGAACAGGCTGATAGTGTAGAACAGGCTGATAGTGTAGAACAGGCTGATAGTGTAGAACAGGCTGATAGTGAGGAACAGGCTGATAGTGTAGAACAGGCTGATAGTGAGGAACAGGCTGATAGTGTAGAACAGGCTGATAGTGTAGAACAGGCTGATAGTGTAGAACAGGCTGATAATGTAGAACAGACTGATAGTGAGGAACAGGCTGATAGTGTAGAACAGGCTGATAGTGTAGAACGGGCTGTAGAACAGGCTGATAGTGTAGAACAGGCTGATAGTGTAGAACAGGCTGATAGTGTAGAACGGGCTGTAGAACAGGCTGATAGTGTAGAACAGGCTGATAGTGTAGAACAGGCTGATAGTGTAGAACGGGCTGTAGAACAGGCTGATAGTGAGGAACAGGCTGATAGTGAGGAACAGGCTGATAGTGTAGAACAGGCTGATAGTGTAGAACAGGCTGATAGTGTAGAACAGGCTGATAGTGTAGAACAGGCTGATAGTGTAGAACAGGCTGATAGTGTAGAACAGGCTGATAGTGTAGAACGGGCTGATAGTGTAGAACAGGCTGATAGTGTAGAACAGGCTGATAGTGAGGAACAGGCTGATAGTGTAGAACAGGCTGATAGTGTAGAACAGGCTGATAGTGAGGAACAGGCTGATAGTGAGGAACAGGCTGATAGTGTGGAACAGGCTGATAGTGTAGAACGGGCTGATAGTGTAGAACAGGCTGATAGTGTAGAACGGGCTGTAGAACAGGCTGATAGTGTAGAACAGGCTGATAGTGTAGAACAGGCTGATAGTGTAGAACAGGCTGATAGTGAGGAACAGGCTGATAGTGTGGAACAGGCTGATAATGTAGAACAGGCTGATAGTGTAGAACAGGCTGATAGTGAGGAACAGGCTGATAGTGTAGAACAGGCTGATAGTGAGGAACAGGCTGATAATGTAGAACAGGCTGATAGTGAGGAACAGGCTGATAGTGAGGAACAGGCTGATAATGTCTCCTCCCCGCTGATCCTCAACACGGGGGCCACACAAGGGTGCATTCTGAGCCCTCTCCTGTACTCCCTGTTCACCCATGACTGCTTGGCCACGCACGCCTCCAACTCAAACATCAAGTTTATAGACGACAGTACAGTGGTTTGCTTGATTACCAACAACGACGAGACTGCCTACAGGGAGGAGGTGAGGGCCCACTGAGTGTGGTGTCAGGAAAGTAACCTCACACTCAACGTCAACAAAACAAACAAAGGAGATGATCGTGGACGACAGGAAACAGCAGAGGGAGCACACATCGATGAAACAGTAGTGGAGAAGTTGGGAAGTTTTAAGTTCCTCTGCGTACACATCATGGAACTGAAAACGTCCACCCACACAGACAGTGTGGTGAAGCAGGCTCAGCAGCGCCACTTCAACCTCACAAGACTGAAGAAATTTGGCTTGTCACCAAAAACACTCACAAACTTTCACAAACTTTTACAGATGCGCAACCGAGAGCATCCTGTCGGGCTGTATCACCGCCTGGTACAGCAACTGCTCCGCCCACAACCGTAAGGCTCTCCAGAGGGTAGTGAGGTCTGCACAACGCATCACCGGGGGCAAACTACCTGCCCTCCAGGACACCTACACCACCCGATGTTACAGGAAGGCCAGAAATATCATCAAGGACAGCAACCACCCGAGCCACTGCCTGCTCACCCTGCTATCATCCAGAAGGCGAGGTCAGTACAGGTGCATCAAAGCATGGATCGAGAAACTGATAAACAGCTTCCATCTCAAGGCCATCAGACTGTTAAACAGCTTCTATCTCGAGGCCATCAGACTGTTAAACAGCTTCTATCTCGAGGCCATCAGACTCTTAAACAGCTTCTATCTCGAGGCCATCAGACTGTTAAACAGCTTCTATCTCAAGGCCATCAGACTGGTCATCGGCTTCTATCTCAAGGCCACCAGACTGTTAAACAGCTTCTATCTCAAGGCCACCAGACTGTTAAACAGCTTCTATCTCGAGGCCATCAGACTGTTAAACAGCTTCTATCTCAAGGCCATCAGACTGTTAAACAGCTTCTATCTCAAGGCCATCAGACTGTTAAACAGCTTCTATCTCGAGGCCATCAGACTGTTAAACAGCTTCTATCTCAAGGCCATCAGACTGTTAAACAGCTTCTATCTCAAGGCCATCAGACTGTTAAACAGCTTCTATCTCGAGGCCATCAGACTGTTAAACAGCTTCTATCTCAAGGCCATCAGACTGTTAAACAGCTTCTATCTCAAGGGCATCAGACTGATAAACAGCTTCTATCTCAAGGCCATCAGACTGGAAAACGCTGCTGGCACCCGGCCATACAATGACTCAATGTTATCTTTCTCGCTCATTTTTCAAAATAAAAGCCTGAAACTATGTCTAAAGACTGTTGACACCTTGGCAATAGGAAAAGGAATCTGGTTGATATCCCTTTAAATGGAGCAAAGGCAGGCTATGGAACACGGAGTTTTCAAAATAGAGGCCACTTCCTGGTTTGATTTTCCTCAGGGTTTCGCCTGCAATATCACTTCTGTTATACTCACAGACAATATTTTGACAGTTTTGGAAACTTTATAGTGTTTTCTATCCAATACTAATAATAATATGCATATATTAGCAACTGAGACTGAGGTGCAGGCCATTTAGTTTGGGCAACTTATTCATCCGAGCTACTCAATACTGCCCCCCAGGCCATAAGAAGTTAACAAAAGGCTAAGCTGTGTTTTGCTATATTGCACTTGTGATTTCATGAATATAAATATATTATTTGAATGTGGCGCTATGCAATTCAGCGGTTGACCCTATCCCCTCCTCTCTTCTCCAGACCATTTCCGGAGACCTTCTCCCTTACCTCACCTCGCTCATCAACTCATCCCTGACCGCTGGCTACGTCCCTTCCGTCTTCAAGAGAGCGAGAGTTGCACCCCTTCTGAAAAAACCTACACTCGATCCCTCAACAATTACAGACCAGTATCCCTTCTTTCTTTTCTCTCCAAAACTCTTGAACGTGCCGTCCTTGGCCAGCTCTCCCGCTATCTCTCTCTGAATGACCTTCTTGATCCAAATCAGTCAGGTTTCAAGACTAGTCATTCAACTGAGACTGCTCTCCTCTGTATCACGGAGGCGCTCCGCACTGCTAAAGCTAAGTCTCTCTCCTCTGCTCTCATCCTTCTAGATCTATCGGCTGCCTTCGATACTGTGAACCATCAGATCCTCCTCTCCACCCTCTCCGAGTTGGGCATCTCCGGCGCGGCCCACGCTTGGATTGCGTCCTACCTGACAGGTCGCTCCTACCAGGTGGCGTGGCGAGAATCTGTCTCCTCACCACGCGCTCTCACCACTGGTGTCCCCCAGGGCTCTGTTCTTGGCCCTCTCCTATTCTCGCTATACACCAAGTCACTTGGCTCTGTCATAACCTCACATGGTCTCTCCTATCATTGCTATGCAGACGACACACAATTAATCTTCTCCTTTCCCCCTTCTGATGACCAGGTGGCGAATCGCATCTCTGCATGTCTGGCAGACATATCAGTGTGGATGACGGATCACCACCTCAAGCTGAACCTCGGCAAGACGGAGCTGCTCTTCCTCCCGGGGAAGGACTGCCCGTTCCATGATCTCGCCATCACGGTTGACAACTCCATTGTGTCCTCCTCCCAGAGCGCCAAGAACCTTGGCGTGATCCTGGACAACACCCTGTCGTTCTCAACCAACATCAAGGCGGTGGCCCGTTCCTGTAGGTTCATGCTCTACAACATCCGCAGAGTACGACCCTGCCTCACACAGGAAGCGGCGCAGGTCCTAATCCAGGCACTTGTCATCTCCCGTCTGGATTACTGCAACTCGCTGTTGGCTGGGCTCCCTGCCTGTGCCATTAAACCCCTTCAACTCATCCAGAACGCCGCAGCCCGTCTGGTGTTCAACCTTCCCAAGTTCTCTCACGTCACCCCGCTCCTCCGTTCTCTCCACTGGCTTCCAGTTGAAGCTCGCATCCGCTACAAGACCATGGTGCTTGCCTACGGAGCTGTGAGGGGAACGGCACCTCAGTACCTCCAGGCTCTGATCAGGCCCTACACCCAAACAAGGGCACTGCGTTCATCCACCTCTGGCCTGCTCGCCTCCCTACCACTGAGGAAGTACAGCTCCCGCTCAGCCCAGTCAAAACTGTTCGCTGCCCTGGCCCCCCAATGGTGGAACAAACTCCCTCACGACGCCAGGACAGCGGAGTCAATCACCACCTTCCGGAGACACCTGAAACCCCACCTCTTTAAGGAATACCTAGGACAGGATAAGTAATCCCTCTCACCCCCCCCCTTAAGATTTAGATGCACTATTGTAAAATGACTGTTCCACTGGATGTCATAAGGTGAATGCACCAATTTGTAAGTCGCTCTGGATAAGAGCGTCTGCTAAATGACTTAAATGTAATGTAAATGTTGTTGATGACAATTATCCCGTTAACGGGATGGCAGCCATAAGAAGTTAGTGAACATGCACCTGTGTAACGGTCATTAAGACACTAATAGCTTACAGACGGTATGCAATTAAGGTCACAGTTATGAAAATTTAGGACACTACAGAGGCCTTTCTACTGACTGAAAAACACCAAAAGAAAGATGCCTAGGGTCCCTGCTCATCTGCGTGAACGCGCCTTAGGCATGCTGCAAAGTGGCATGAGGACTGCAGATGTGGCCAGGGCAATACATTGCAGTGTCCGTACTGTGAGACGCCTAAGACAGCGCTACAGGGAGACAGGACGGCAGCTGACCTGCACAGGATCGGTACATCTGCACATCACACCTGCGGGGCAGGTACAGGATGGCAACAACTACTGCCCGAGTTACACCAGGAACGCACAATCCCTCCTTCAGTGTTCAGACTGTCCGCAATAGGCTGAGAGAGGCTGGACTGAGGGCGTGTAGGCCTGTTGTAAGGTAGGTCCTCACCCGACATCACCTGCAACAATGCCGCCTATGGGCACAAACCCACCGTCTCTGGAACAGACAGGACTGACAAAAAGTGCTCTTCCCTGACGAGTCATGGTTTTGTCTCGGATTCGTGTTCATCGTCATCAAAGGAATGAATATACTGAGGCCTGTACTCTGGAGCGTGATCAATTTGGAGGTGGAGGGTCCATCATGGTCTGGGACGGTGTGTCACTGCATCATCGGACTGAGCTTGATGTCATTGCAGTCAATCTCAACGCTGTGCGTTACAGGGAAGACATCCAAGACATCCAAAATATGGCAAATCTGGTGCAGTCCATAAGGAGGAGATGCACTGCAGTGCTTAATGCAGCTGGTGGCCACACCAGATACTAACTGTTATTTTGATTTTGAACCCCCCTTTGTTCAGGGACACAGTATTCAAATTGTGTTAGTAACATGTCTGTGGAACTTGTCCAGTTTATGTCTTAGTTGTTGAATCTTGTGTCATGACTGTCCTGGTCAGGTCAGGTTACAGGAGACCACAACCCTACAGATTATCTCTCAACCCCAACAGAGGAGGAGAGATCCAGGGGTCTGAAGATGTGGGGGTTTTATGACCCCTCACGCCCCTGTTCAATCTTAGGCCACAGACACATTCCTTTGTCCTGTTACTATGGAGAACCAGTCTCAGAACATTAAACATGAAATAAAGGAACTCTGGAACACTGGTTTCCGTCAGTCACAATGGTGGTCATGACGATAGATGGAATATGAGAATGTATGTCATTTGGTGGTCATGACGATAGATAGAATATGAAAATGTTTGTCATTTTTGTTTTGTTATTAAAGGTTAATAGACGACGTTATTACGAAAACATTGTAACATGAAGAGTTTTCCTAGTATATGTTTGATGTTTATACATTGTACGTTGTGTGGAAAATGTCCAAATCAAAGGGAATGTTTTGGGAATGTTTTGGTAAGATGAAATGTGAAGTTATCTAAAATTGGATTTGAGAAAAACATAGACCTTGCTCTTAACTTGGTACACCCAGAGAATTGCCCTAAAGGCAGTTATGCCCACTTCTGACCCAAGGGTATAAAACCTGTGAGTAAAGAATTTACAGAGAAGACTACATGACCCAAGCTGCAGCCAAGGTCTAAAAAGTCAACGAACCCAAAACGCAACGCAAGTTTGAAGACAAAGAAATCTTTTTCTACCCAAGCTACAGATGAGTAGCTGTGTCGAAGCGGGTCAATTCAAGTCGAACCACCTAGCCTCCATCTCCCATCGAATCGTGGTATCTACACTGTTTCATTGCAACGCTGTGAGCTCTGAGCTACAGAGCTGTCTGTCCTCAGAAGACCCCTTCAAGAGCAAAGGGTGAGGGAACAGACTCCTAAGCCAAAAGGACACTGACATCGGAGGACGATCAGAAAGGTGCGCCGGAGAAGTGTGTCATCGAGCAGCCTAAACTGTCCCCTGAACGTAATTACATCATTATATTCTGACCCATAAGAGCAGCAGATTGGGGCAAGGTTAGGATTAGAATAGCATAGTTGACAAATTCAGCCAAATGTATATTTCTCTCGTGTACTTTATTTTTTCTCTCTCTCTTAGAAATCCCCATTTTGGGTAACACGCGCCATAGTCTGTTGGCCCATTACACTAAGTTCTAATCAATAGCCTATAATGTGTTTTGTCTATGTGTATCTTTTATCATCATTTTAGCTTTTTAGGAAATACATATTCAACTAAGACTGGTGTGGTACAAACTCATTGCTGAGACCCGGGTCTGTGCAGATTCACAGACTATACGACTTTCAGAACGAGACGGTAGAGGTAACTGGCTAATTAGCGGCTGTTGTATTCTGATATTCTTTGAGTTAATTTTGGAAATAGAAACTCAATAAAAACTAGTTTTCCGGATTACTGAGTTAATAATTGCTTGATTCAGTTAATCACGCAATTAGAAACTTTTAATAATTTGATGAACACATCACGACACTTGTGATGTTCTAACAAATATTTATGTTATGCTTTTTGTTGAAAATAAACGCAGTTGACAGTGAGAGAGAGAGAGCGGGAGAGAGCGAGAGAGAGAGAGAGAGAGAGAGAGAGAGAGAGAGAGAGAGAGAGAGAGAGAGAGAGAGAGAGAGAGAGAGAGAGAGAGAGACAGAGAGAGACAGAGAGAGACAGAGAGAGACAGAGAGAGAGAGGGAGAGAGAGAGACAGAGAGAGACAGAGAGAGAGAGAGAGGCAGCTAGAGGTGTGGGGCAGCTAGAGTCAGGGTTTCTAAAAGAACTTTACTGTCAGTGTTCAGAGGTAGTATTCTATTTTATCTTTCCGGGGGGCTACTAATTAAACCAGTGTCCAAACAGACCGGGGCTCAGGGGGATGAGAGGTACAGGTGAGTTAGAAGGTGAATCTGCAATGAGAAGAGAGAAGAGAGTTAGATGGTACATCTGCTATGCAAAGCAGGGAGAAATCCTCCAGCTGCCTGCACCTTATCTGCAAAACATTTAATCTACCTCTGTATCGGAGAATGGTTGACAGAAATGCCTTTATTTTTCGTAATCCTCTCCCTCTCCTGTCTCTCTCCTTTCTCCTCTCCTTTCTCTCCCCTCTCCTCTCTCATCCCTTCTCCTGTCTCTCCCCTCTCCTTCTCCTTCTCCTGTCTCTCTCCCCTCTTCTTCTGTCTCTCTCCTCTCCCCTCTCCCTCTCCTTCTGTCTCTCTCCTCGCTCCTCTCCCCTCTCCTTCTCCTGTCTCTCTCCTTTCTCCTCTCCCTCCTCCTGTCTCTCTCCTCTCCCCTCTTCCTCTCCTTCTCCTGTCTCTCTCCTTTCTCCTCTCCCTCGTCCTGTCTCTCTCCTCTCCCATCTTCCTCTCCCTCTCCTGTCTCTCTCCTCTCTCATCCCTCCTCCTGTCTCTCCTGTCTCTCTCCTCTCTTATCCCTCTTCCTCCTGTCTCTCTCCTTTCTCTGTCTCCTTTCTCCTCTCCCTCTCCTCCTATCTCTCTCTCTCCTTTCTCCTCTCCCTCTCCTTTCTCCTCTCCCTCTCCACTTGTCTCTCTCCTTTCTCCTCTCCCCTCTCCTTCTCCTGTCTCTCTCCTTTCTCCTCTCCCCTCTTCCTCTCCTGTCTCTCTCCCCTCTCCCTCTCCTATCTCTCCCCTCTCCCTCTCCTTCTCCCGTCTCTCTCCCCTCTCCTTCTCCTTCTCCTGTATCTCTCCTCTCTTCCCTCCTCCTCCTGTCACTCTTCTTTCTCTTTCTCCTCTCCCTCTCCCTTTCCTCCTGTTTCTCTCTCCGTTCTCTTACTCCTTTCTCATCTCTCCTCCTCCTGTCTCCCTCCTTTCTCCCCTCCCTCTCCTCCTCCTGTCTCTCCTTTCTCATCTCTCCTCCTCCTGTGTCTCTCCTTTCTCTGTCTCCCCTCCCTCTCCCTTTCCTCCTGTTTCTCTTTCCGTTCTCTTACTCCTTTCTCATCTCTCCTCCTCCTATCTCTCTCCTTTCTCCCCTCCCTCTCCTCCTCCTGTGTCTCTCCTTTCTCTTTCTCCTCTCCCTCTCCCTTTCCTCCTGTTTCTCTCTCTGTTCTCTTACTCCTTTCTCATCTCTCCTCCTCCTGTCTCTCTCCTTTCTCCCCTCCCTCTCCTCCTCCTGTGTCTCTCCTTTCTCTGTCTCCTCTCCCTAACCCTTTCCTCCTGTTTCTCTCTCCGTTCTCTTACTCCTTTCTCATCTCTCCTCCTCCTGTCTCTCCTTTCTCTGTCTCCTCTCCCTAACCCTTTCCTCCTGTTTCTCTCTCCGTTCTCTTACTCCTTTCTCATCTCTCCTCCTCCTGTCTCTCTCCTTTCTCCCCTCCCTCTCCTCCTCCTGTGTCTCTCCTTTCTCTGTCTCCTCTCCCTCTCCCTTTCCTCCTGTTTCTCTCTCCGTTCTCTTACTCCTTTCTCATCTCTCCTCCTCCTGTCTCTCTCCTTTCTCATCTCTCCTCCTCCTGTCTCTCTACTTTCTCATCTCTCCTCCTCCTGTGTCTCTCCCTTCTCCGTCTCCTCTCCCTCTCCCTTTCCTCCTGTTTCTCTCTCCGTTCTCTTACTCCTTTCTCATCTCTCCTCCTCCTGTCTCTCTCCTCCCTCCCCTCCCTCTCCTCCTCCTGTGTCTCTCCTTTCTCTGTCTCCTCTCCCTCTCCCTTTCCTCCTGTTTCTCTCTCCATTCTCTTACTCCTTTCTCATCTCTCCTCCTCCTGTCTCTCTCCTCCCTCCCCTCCCTCTCCTCCTCCTGTGTCTCTCCTTTCTCATCTCTCCTCCTCCTGTCTCTCTCCTTTCTCATCTCTCCTCCTCCTGTGCCTCTCCTTTCTCCATCTCCTCTCCCTCTCCTTTTCCTCCTGTTTCTCTCTCCGTTCTCTTACTCCTTTCTCATCTCTCCTCCTCCTGTCTCTCTCCTTTCTCCCCTCCCTCTCCTCCTCCTGTGTCTCTCCTTTCTCATCTCTCCTCCTCCTGTGTCTCTCCTTTCTCCGTCTCCTCTCCCTTTCCTCCTGTTTCTCTCTCCGTTCTCTTACTCCTTTCTCATCTCTCCTCCTCCTGTCTCTCTCCTTTCTCATCTCTCCTCCTCCTGTGTCTCTCCTTTCTCCATCTCCTCTCCCTAACCCTTTCCTCCTGTTTCTCTCTCTGTTCTCTGTCTCCTCTCCCTCTCCTCACTCTGCCTTCCCTATATCCCTCCCTATCCATATTCCATGAAGGAGCTCGGGAGGTATGACATTGTGTGAGACTAATCCACCCCTGGAAATTTAGTCAGATTAAAATGTCCGCTTCACTGCCTCATAATTCTCTTCCTATTGATTTCCCAGGTCCAAATGCAAGTCAACAACACACCGGTACATTTCTGGTGTTGCATTAATAACTGGTTGTCCGTCTACTGAAAGACTTTACAAATGCCTACGCAGGAGATCGTTCAGCAGGTTCTGTACGAGTCCCCGGGATATTTCCTTGATAGTGCACTAGGTTTCCCTGTGGGCCCTGGTCAAAAGTAGTGCACTAGGTTTCCCTGTGGGCCCTGGTCAAAAGTAGTGCACTAGGTTTCCCTGTGGGCCCTGGTCAAAAGTAGTGCACTATAAAGGGAATAGCGTAATATAAACTCATCAAAAAAAAGTAAACGGTCTCTCATTGTCAACTGCTTTTATTTTCAGCAAACTTAACATGTGTAAATATTTGTATGAACATAACAAGATTCAACAACTGAGACATAAAATGAACAACTTCCTCAGACATGTGACTAACAGAAATGGAATAAAGTGTCCCTGAACAAAGGGGGAGGTCAAAATCAGAAGTAACAGTCAGTATCTGGTGTGGCCACCAGCTGCATTAAGTACTGCAGTGTATCTCCTCCTCATGGACTGCACCAGATTTGCCAGTTCTTGCTGTGAGATGTTACCCCACTCTTCCACCAAGGCACCTGCAAGTTCCTGGACATTTCTGGGGGGAATGGCCCTAGCCCTCACCCTCCGATCCAACAGGTCCCAGACGTGCTCAATGGGATTGAGATCCGGGCTCTTAGCTGGCCATGGCAGAACACTGACATTCCTGTCTTGCAGGAAATCACACACAGAACGAGCAGTATGGCTGGTGGCATTGTCATGCTGGAGGGTCATGTCAGGATGAGCCTGCAGGATACCAGATGAGGGAGGAGGATGTCTTCCCTGTAACGAACAGCGTTGAGACTGCCTGCAATGACAACGAGCTCAGACCGATGATGCTGTGACACACCGCCCCAGACCATGACGGACCCTCCACCTCCAAATCGATCCCCCTCCAGAGTACAGGCCTCGGTATAACGCTCATTCCTTAGACGATAAACGCGAATCAGACCATCACCCCTGAAGAGACAAAACCGCGACTCGTCAGTGAAGAGCACTTTTTGCCAGTCCTGTAAAGCAATGGTGGGTTTGTAAGAGCGTCTGCTAAATGACTTAAATGTAATGTAAATGTTTGTGCCCATGATTTGTTGCCGGTGATGTCTGGTGAGGACCTGCCTTACAACAGGCCTTCAAGCCCTCAGTCCAGAGATCTAAGTAATGGCCATTTTCAACGGTGGAGACCTGGGAAAACTTTAAACTTGGAATAACCCGTGTTGAATGGAAGTCGGTTAGAAATTAAAACTGGATGGTGTTTCCGTAGATGGGATATAATATAAAAACACACAAAAGATAACTCATGTAAAATATAAGGTTTCTGTATAATATGTAGTGGAAAGTATCCAGACACTGACTTTTTCCACATTTTGTTACAGTATTCTAAAATGGATTAAATGAATACAAATCCTCATCAGTTTACACACAATAACCCATAATGACATCACAATACCCCATAATGACATCACAATACCCCATAATGACATCACAATACCCCATAACGACATCACAATACCCCATAACGACATCACAGTACCCCATAACGACATCACAGTACCCCATAACGACATCACAGTACCCCATAACGACATCACAGTACCCCATAACGACATCACAGTACCCCATAACGACATCACAATACCCCATAACGACATCACAATACCCCATAATGACATCACAATACCCCATAACGACATCACATCACAATCACCCCATAACGACATCACAGTACCCCATAACGACATCACAGTACCCCATAACGACATCACAGTACCCCATAACGACATCACAGTACCCCATAACGACATCACAATAACCCATAACGACATCACAATACCCCATAACGACATCACAATACCCCATAATGACATCGCAATACCCCATAATGAAATCGCAATACCCCATAATGACATCGCAATACCCCATAATGAAATCACAATACCCCATAATGACATCACAATACCCCATAATGACATCACAATACCCCATAATGACATCACAATACCCCATAATGACATCACAATACCCCATAATGAAATCACAATACCCCATAACGACATCACAATACCCCATAACGACATCACAGTACCCCATAACGACATCACAGTACCCCATAACGACATCACAGTACCCCATAACGACATCACAGTACCCCATAACGACATCACAGTACCCCATAACGACATCACAATAACCCATAACGACATCACAATACCCCATAATGACATCACAATACCCCATAACGACATCACAATACCCCATAACGACATCACAGTACCCCATAACGACATCACAGTACCCCATAACGACATCACAGTACCCCATAACGACATCACAGTACCCCATAACGACATCACAATAACCCATAACGACATCACAATACCCCATAACGACATCACAATACCCCATAATGACATCGCAATACCCCATAATGACATCGCAATACCCCATAATGACATCACAATACCCCATAATGAAATCATAACGACATCACAATACCCCATAATGAAATCACAATACCCCATAATGACATCACAATACCCCATAATGACATCACAATACCCCATAATGACATCACAATACCCCATAATGACATCACAATACCCCATAATGACATAATAATACCCCATAATGACATCACAATACCCCATAATGACAAAGTGAAAACAGAAATGTTTGCAAATTTATAAAAGATAAAAACTGAAATGCCTTATTTACTTAAGTATTCAGACCCTTTGCTATGAGACCTAACATTGAGCTCAGGTGCATCATGTTTCCATTGATCATCCTTGAGATGTTCCTACAACTTGATTGGAGTCCACCTGTGGTAAATTCAATTGATTGGACATGATTTGGAAAGGCACACACCTGTCTACATAAGGTCCCACAGTTGACAGTGCATGTCAGAGCAAAAACCAAGCCATGAGGCCGAAGGAATTATCCGTAGAGATCCGAGACAGGGTTGTGTCAAGACACAGATCTGGGGAAGGGTGCCAAAACATTTCTGCAGCATTAAAGGTCCCCAAGAACACAGTGGCCTCCATCATTCTTAAATGGAAGAAGTTTGGAATCACCAATACTCTTCCTAGAGGCAGCTGCCCGGCCAAACTGGGCAATCGGGGAAGAAGTGCCTTGGTCAGGGAGGTGACCAAGAACCCGATGGTCTTTCTTTCAGAGCTCTAGAGTTATTTTGTGAAAATAGGAGAACCTTCCAGAAGGACAACCATCTCTGCATCACTCAACCAATCAGGCCTTTATGTTAGAGTGGCCAGATGGAAGCCATTCCTCAGTAAAATGCACATAGCACCCAGTTTTTAGTTTGCCAAAAGGCACCTAAAGGACACTCAGACCATGAGAAACATGATTCTCTGAACTGATGAAACCAAGATTGAACACTTTGGCCAATCGTCATGTTTAGAGGAAACCTGGCACCATCCCTATGGTGAAGAATGGTGGCGGCAGGGAGACTAGTCAGGATTGAGGGGAAAGATGAACGGAGCAAAGTACAGAGATATCCTTGATGAAAACCTGCTCCAGAGCACTCAGGACCTCAGACTGTGGTTCACCTTCCAACAGGACAACGACCCTAAGCACACAGCCAAGACAATGCAGCAGTTGCTCTGGGACAAGTCTCTGAATGTCCTTGAGTAGCCCAGCCAGGGTCTGAATACTTGTTTAAATGTGATATATCAGTTTTTATATTTTTAATATATAAAAAATATAAAAAACTGTTTTGGGGTAATGATGAGGGAAATTATTTTATATATTTAATCCATTTTAGAATAAGGCTGTAACTTTTTGTTTTTGCATTCCCTGCGCCACCGTTTCAGCTGAACGGGGAGGGGGGGGGTTGGAGTTCCCTGAGGGGAACGCCTCGCCGCAACAGTTAACCAAATCTGAAAACAATCATGGCGTCTTTCTCGTATTCACTGTGTATAGTATGTATGTGCTTTACTCCAATTAGATTTACGGAGCGGAGAAATATATAAAAACAGATTCTACCATCCCCAAATTAAACAACCTTTCCAGCACTATTGATGTTTATTGCTTTGAACTGAATAAATTGGAAGGACACATTTTACATACAATATTTTATGAAAATAATAAATGAGCCCCATTGAACAAAAATGAAGGGCTGTCGACACACCGTATGAGAGACAAGAGTCTTTACTGTGTGTGTTGCAAATGTATTTCTTGCACTTGATGCATGTGTACTTTGTCCTCCTGTCCTTCTCGGGTCCACACGTATCGCAACTCTTTTCTTGTTGCTACCGGCTGCAATATAGAATGATGAAAACACTTAGCTCAGGAATTTTACTAACATCTCACTCACTCACTCTGGTTTTTGATGATCCTGGCCACAGATTCTCCTCATGGCCACATTTTTACTTTCTTTGACATGTAGGACCCTAAAGATGTGTCGGCCATGAACACAAACTTAGAGGAATTGATAGACCTGTTCTGTGTATTCAACAGCTGTTATGCTGGGAGGTAGATGTTCAGTCTCCCATGTCCTCAGCTTTTCTCCACCGAACAAAGGAACATGTTGCCTTTTATACCCCCCCACATTAGCCCGGGGTTGACCAATCAGAAGTCCTTGCAGTACAACTGGACCGATTGCCAAATAACAAGTATCCTGCTTCAGACTCAATGTCCAGAACGTAGCACACGTAGCTGATCTCTGAGTTCAGGACTGACATTGTTAGTCCTGTCATTCTCTCATCCTCTCGTCCTCTGTGTTGTGTATTTATCTTCAAAATATTATTATACCACCGAGTCCCTGTGTCACATCCAGGACAACCTCCATCCCTTGGTTCTTATCAGGGGCTCCTCCATCTGGCTTCCCCTTATACACTTGCAAGTTCCATGCATATAATAGAGCAGCATTACAGGCAGCCCTGATATTGATTTCATATTTTGTAGGTTTAGAAGGTATGTACTGCTTGAAGGGGCAGCGGCCCCTAAATGGCATAAGCTGGTCCTCAAATGTAACGTTGGGCCCAGGGTTTTAAAACAGGGGAAGGCGGTCCACCCACTTGTCCCACACTGACCTGATTGCAGATAGCTTGTCTCTCTGCACTGATCTGATAGCAGCTAGCTTGTCGTTCTGCACTGACCTGATAGCAGATAGCTTGTCTTTCTGCACTGACCTGATAGCAGCTAGCTTGTCTCTCTGCACTGATCTGATTGCAGCTAGCTTATCTCTCTGCACTGACCTGATAGCAGCTAGATGGTCTCTCTGCACTGACCTGATTGCAGATAGCTTGTCTCTCTGCACTGACCTGATTGCAGCTAGCTTGTCTCTCTGCACTGATCTGATTACAGCTAGCTTGTCTCTCTGCACTGATCTGATTACAGCTAGCTTGTATCTCTGCACTGATCTGATTACAGCTAGCTTGTCTCTCTGCACTGACCTGATTGCAGATAGCTTGTCTCTCTGCACTGACCTGAATACAGCTAGCTTGTCTCTCTGCCTCCGAGCTGGTCTGGTGTCTCAGTTTTCAAAGCCTGGAAATAATGTGGTTTTCCAGAGACATTGTTTCACTGAAAAGTTCTCTGCCAGTTTCTGCCTCCCACAGGGATTCTGTGGATTCCCCATTGGATCTGAAAACACCAGCAAGGATACGAACCCCAAAGTATGCATGTATATTCAGTTGGTTTTATCTCCCGCCATCTCTCTCCAAAAACACGCCTTCCATACAAATTAGTATTTTTGGATGGTGTCTGGGATAGACAGTTTTAAAAAAGACTTTATGTCCTGCTCATGAGTAACCGCCAACAGTGTAGGCCCTGGCTGCATTATTATCACATTGGCAGCCATGCGGATGGCTTATTCCTTGGGCAGGAAGACCATTCAATTTCACTATTTTCTGACATCCATATTTCTCCTCCTCAGCTGATGAGCTGGTTGCTGACGGGCTGATCCAGGGGCTGTCTGTGGGTCAATCTTATCCTCTTCCTCCATCTCACTGTCAGACTCCGAATTGACAGAGACATGATCCTCATGTTCTGAAAAATATTCATCTTCCAAAGTGGAAGACGCTCCTTCCGCACTAGCTCGTCTCTCTGAAGACTCTCCTTCCAGACTAGCTTGTCTCTCTGAAGACTCTCCTTCCAGACTAGCTTGTCTCTCTGAAGACTCTCCTTCCAGACTAGCTTCTCTCTCTGAAGACTCTCCTTCCAGACTAGCTTCTCTCTCTGAAGACTCTCATTCCAGACTAGCTTGTCTCTCTGAAGACTCTCCTTCCAGACTAGCTTCTCTCTCTGAAGACTCTCCTTCCAGACTAGCTTCTCTCTCTGAAGACTCTCATTCCAGACTAGCTTCTCTCTCTGAAGACTCTCCTTCCAGACTAGCTTCTCTCTCTGAAGACTCTCCTTCCAGACTAGCTTCTCTCTCTGAAGACTCTCCTTCCAGACTAGCTTGTCTCTCTGAAGACTCTCCTTCCAGACTAGCTTCTCTCTCTGAAGACTCTCCTTCCAGACTAGCTTCTCTCTCTGAAGAATCTCATTCCAGACTAGCTTCTCTCTCTTTTCTAAGGCCCTCTGAGCAGAGATTATTTTTGCAATACTGATTGTGGTAAGGAGCCACACATGCAAAGCTATTTATTTGTTGTGTCTCTCCCCCAATTTGCTCCTGGCTGCTGTAGAGTAATGGGACAATACTGCATTTTTTACAATGTATCTAAATAATGTATTGAAATAATGTATTGTAATAACATTGATGCTTGTTCCCGCAAGACATTCTGTAGTTTCACACACTACAAGGGGTAAAGAGTGCAATAAAAGCGGTAGACAGGCAGACAGGTCAGGGAGACAGGCAAACAGGTCAGGGAGACAGGCAGACAGGTCAGGGAGACAGGCAGACAGGTCAGGGAGACAGGCAAACAGGTCAGGGAGACAGGCAGGGAGACAGACAGACAGGTCAGGGAGACAGGCAGACAGGTCAGGGAGACAGACAGACAGGTCAGGGAGACAGACAGACAGGTCATGGAAAAAGCCAGGTTCTTGGTGCTATGTTGAAACAGCAGGCCCAGGGAGGAGAAGGACAGGGTGAAGGACAGGGTGAAGGACAGGGTGAAGTACAGGGTGAAGGCACACAGCAAACCTTTCTGTTTCATTTTTACTTGTTTTCAATGAAACAGACACTTTTCCACACGTTTATTACCCTCAGGTCCAGAGGACCCCGGCACCACATATGTAAGATAGATGTGTAGCGAGGTACACAGTTTGTACTCAATGAAAATGTCTCCTTTTACTTATTCCTCACAGCACACCGTTAAATAGATGGATGCCACAATATTAAAGATGATCTATCACCTCAAAAATAATGATAACAATAATGAGTCAAATGGTGCTAATCATGATGATAATAATTAGTAAAGTAATAATATTGATGATAATAATAATAATGATAATATTAGTAATGTTAATAATGATAATGATAATAATAATAATATTAGTAATGATAACAATGATAATAGTGATAATGACGCCAATGATAATAATAATAATAATAATAAGGATACTATATGTAATTTTAATAATGATTATAATGATAATAATGATAATATTAGTAATGTTAATAATGATTATAATGATAATAATGAAAATATTAGTAATGTTAATAATGATAATAATGATTATAATGATAATATTAGTAATGTAAATAATGATAATAATGAAAATATTAGTAATGTTAATAATGATAATAATGATAATAATGATAATAATGATAATATTAGTAATGTTTTAATAATGATAATACTGATCATATTAGTAATGTTAATAATGATAATAATGATTATAATGATAATATTAGTAATGTTAATAATGATAATAATGATTATAATGATAATAATGATAATAATGATAATAATGATAATATTAGTAATGTTTTAATAATGATAATACTGATAATATTAGTAATGTTAATAATGATTTATAATGATTATCATGATAATAATGTTAATAATGATAATAATGATAATAATGATTATAATGATAATAATGATAATAATGATAATAATGATAATATTAGTAATGTTTTAATAATGATAATACTGATAATATTAGTAATGTTAATAATGATAATAATGATTATCATGATAATAATGTTAATAATGATAATAATGATAATAATGATTATAATGATTATAATGATAATAATGATAATATTAGTAATGTTAAAAATGATAATACTGATTATAGTGATAATAATGATAATAATGATAATAATGATAATAATGATAATAATGATAATATTAGTAATGTTAATAATGATAATACTGATAATATTAGTAATGTTAATAATGATAATACTGATAATATTAGTAATGTTAATAATGATAATAATGTTAAGAATGATAATATTAGTAATGTTAATAATGATAATACTGATAATATTAGTAATGTTAATAATGATAATACTGATAATATTAGTAATGTTAATAATGATAATAATGATAATAATGATAATATTAGTAATGTTAATAATGATAATACTGATAATATTAGTAATGTTAATAATGATAATACTGATAATATTAGTAATGTTAATAATGATAATACTGATAATATTAGTAATGTTAATAATGATAATACTGATAATATTAGTAATGTTAATAATGATAATAATGATAAAGTCAATAATAATAATGATAATAACAATAATGATGATAACAATAATGTTAATGATGACAATAACGATAACGATAATGACGATAGTAATGGTAATGGTGATAATAATGATGAAAATGCTAATAATGATGATAATAATAATGCCAATAATGGTAATGGTAATAATGATAATGGTAATTTTGGTAATAATATATGCCATTTAGCAGACGCTTTTATCCAAAGCGACTTACAGTCATGTGTGCATACATTCTACATATGGGTGGTCCCGGGGATTGAACCCACTACCCTGGCGTTACAAGCGCCATGCTCTACCAACTGAGCTACAGAGGACCACAATGACCACGTAATGTTAATAATGATAATAATGTTGACAATGATAATAATGATCATAACAATAATGATAATAATAATGATAATAATGATAATGATGAGGATAATAATGATAAGATACCACCAATAGGATCCCACCACTAGGATATCACCAATAGGATACCACCAATAGGATCCCACCAGGAGGATACCACCAATAGGATCCCACCAGGAGGATACCACCAATAGGATCCCACCACTAGGATACCACCAATAGGATACCACCAATAGGATACCACCAATAGGATCCCACCAATAGGATATCACCAATAGGATCCCACCACAAACAGACTGTGGACAACAGACATGTTAATGTTTCAAATCCATCTTCCTAATGTCTGTGGTTCAGACATAAGGAAGTGGATGGCTGCAAACGTCCTACTTTTAAACTCGGACAAAACAGAGATGCTTGTTCTTGGTCCCAAGAAACAAAGAGATCTTCTGTTGAATCTGACAATTAATCTTAATGGTTGTACAGTCGTCTCAAATAAAACTGTGAAGGACCTCGCGTTACTCTGGACCCTGATCTCTTTTTTGATGAACATATGAAGACTGTTTCAAAGACAGCTTTTTTCCATCTACGTAACATTGCAAAAATCAGAAACTTTCTGTCCAAAAATTATGCAGAATAATTAATCCATGCTTTTATTACTTCTAGGTTAGACTAATGCAATGCTCTACTTTCCGGCTACCCAGATAAAGCATTAAATAAACTTCAGTTAGTGCTAAATACGGCTGCTAGAATCCTGACTAGAACCCCCAAAAATGATCATATTACTCCAGTGCTAGCCTACACTGGCTTCCTGTTAAGACAAGGGCTGATTTCAAGGTTTTACTGCTAACCTACAAAGCAGTACATGGGCTTGCTCCTACCTACCTCTCTGATTTGGTCCTGCCGGTCACAAGACGCAGGCCTCCTAATTGTCCCTAGAATTTCTAAGCAAACAGCTGAAGGCAGGGCTTTCTCCTATAGAGCTCCATTTTATGGAATGGTTTTGCCTACCCATGTGAGAGATGCAGACTCTGTCTCAACTTTAAGTCTTTATTGAAGACTCATCTCTTCAGTAGGTCCTGTGATTGAATGTAGTCTGGCCCAGGAGAGTGAAGGTGAACGGAAAGACTCCGGAGCAATGAACCACCCTTGCTGTCTCTGCCTGGCCGGTTCCCCTCTCTCCACTGGGATTCTCTGCCTCTAACCCTATTACAGGGGCTGAGTCACTGGCTTACTGGTGCTCTTCCATGCAGCCCCTAGGAGGGGCGCGTCAATTGAGTGGGTTCAGTCACCGACGTGATCTTCCTGTCTGTCCCCAGTCCACCTGGCCGTGCTGCTGCTCCAGTTTCAACTGTTCTGCCTGCGGCTGTTGAATCCTGACCTGTTCACCGGACGCGCTA